>NC_044982.1:66987884-67352125 GCF_008728515.1 Papio anubis | reverse complement strand
ACTTTTGTGTTGGCTCTAACTGAAACATGCCGATATGTTTTCAATAATTTTGTTTAAGGAAGTATTGTATGGAAGTCCACAAAATGAAGGAAGTTCATCTAGGTTTTAATATGTAAGCAAGATAACACACAAGTGTACCAAGTTATTATTAACTTTGTTGTTTTAAAAATTTGTATGAACTTGGAGTATCTGTTGCCCATTACTATACATGTGCAAATAAATGTGGCTTAGACTTGCGTGACTGCTTAAGACTAGTACTTGTATTAACTTTCTGATGCTTTATACAAGAGAGCACTTAAATTGCAAATGACCTTTTTTGAGTTTAACGTTGTAGCTTTAGCCTTGACTTTGAATATTCATTATGCCTTCCCTTGACAAGTAAATGGTTACAGTGAAAATGTGAAGAAGTATCTCCAGTTAGTTTTTGTGTGTATATAACTCACTTGTGTAAGTGGATGTGTTAAAAGATCTTTTAAAAATCCTTTTATTGGAATAATTATTAAAACAGTAAATGCATAGAGCTTTGCAGAGCAATCTGTATCCATGAGCCAGTTTCACCATTAGTATCTTCATCTGTGGCTTATCCAGCAAAATGTTTCATTTCCTGTGTTCCCTGGCAGGAAAGAGGTTGGTAAATAGTGAATTAAAGGGATGATCATAAAATTTAACCTGGTTAAAAAGCACTTTATTTGATGACTGTGTGCACTAAAATCCTTTGTACAAATTAAGTTTTGTCCACTCATTTGTACCTGGAAAATCTGAACAGTATTCATGTTCATGTTGCTTATAGAAAAGACTAGTATTGGCTTGAAGGTCTACTATTGGAGGGGTAGTAATGGGGGTATAATGAATGCTTGAGGGGAAAGGAGTAATTTTCAATAATTTCAGCTAAGTGCTACTGATCATAGTATATGAAAGGAATTTTTATATGGAATGCTTGATGGATTTGCATGTCATCCTTGTGCAGGGGCCATTTTAATCTGTTTCTTTTTTTTTTTCCTCAGAGACAGGGTCTTACTCTGTCACCCAGGCTGGAGTGCAGTGGCACAAACCATCTGACTGCAGCCTTGACCTCCTGGGCTCAAGGGATCCTCCCACCTCAGCCTACCAAGTACCTGGGACTACAGGTGTGCACCACCATGCCCAGTTAATTTTTTATTTTTTGTAGAGACAGGATCTCACTATGTTGCCCAGGCTGGTCTCGAACTCTTTGGCTCAAACGATACTCCTGCCTTGGCCTCTGAAAGTGCTGGGATTACAGGCATGAGCCACCACTTTTGGCCTGTGTTGTTCCAATTTTAGTATGTGCTGCTGAAGTGAGCACAGGAATTTTAATAACAGATTGTACTAACATTTTCAAGTGGTATGCATTTTTAGGTTGGAAGGTTTAAGTTTTAAAATATAAGATTATATATTTTTTCGTTTCCAATCAATGCTTTATCCTTGAACTAAAATTTTATGGAACTTGATGTTTAGAGAACCATGGAATTGTTCACTTGAAAAGACACAAGGAATAAGTTAGAATATAAAAGTAATGACAGTTGCCCAGGGGGAAAAGACATGCAGTAGTCTTCCTACTGGAGATTATAGACTAGTGTTTATGGTTGAGTGCAGTGGCCTGTAATTCCCAACACTTTGGGAGGCTGAGGTGGGAATGTTGCTTGAGCCCAGGAGCTGAAGACCAGCCTGGGCAACATGGCAAAAACCTGTCTACAAAAAGAAAAACTAGCTGAGTGTGGTGGCATGAGCCTGAGTCCCAGCTACTCTGGAGGCTGAGGCAGGAGGATTGCTTGAGCCCAGGAGGTTGAGGTGCAGTAGCTATGATCACACTACTGCACTCCAGCCTGGGTGACAGAGTGAGACCTTGTCTAAAAAATTACAAAAAAAAACCCAAATAGTGTTTATGGAAAACTTAGGAGCTGAAAGGGGATAGAGATGGCGAGTTAGGACTGCAATCAGTTTAGAGCTGTATTAGGAAAGAGGCTGGGTGCTATGGCTCACACCTGTAATCCCAGCAATTTGGGAGGCTGAGGCTAGAGGATGGATGGCTTGAAGCCAGGAGTTCGACAGTGGCCTGGGCATCAGCAAGACCCTATCTCTACAAAAAATAAAAAAATTTAGCCAGGTGTGTGCCTGTGGTTCTAGCTACTTGGGGGGCTGAGGTGGGAGGATTGCTTGAACCCAGGAGTTAGAGGTTATAGTGAGCTTTGATGGTGCCACTGCATTCCATAGTGGTGACTGACTGTCTCAAAAAAAAAAAAAAAAAAAATCGGCAGGGACATCTAAGGGTCTTTTAAGGAAACATGTTTTAAGATACCAAGGTTTGGATAACCACCAAAAGAAAGATAGTTTGAACTTCAATGAGTTGTATTTCCAATCTAGGGTCCTTCTACACACTATCTAGAATGATAACGATTTACATGATTACTCAGGTAATTTGGGCAAAGCAAAATCCACCACACCAATAATGTATTGACAAAAATTCAAAAGGGAAAAAGGTAGTGATTACATGGGTCAATGCTATTAGAGTCAGTCATTAAGATGTGGGTTTAAAGTACATAAATAAGAATTTCTAGGCCGGGCACGGTGGCTCACGCCTGTAATCCCAGCACTTTGGGAGGCGGAGGTGGGTGGATCACGAGGTCAGGAGATTGAGACCATCCTGGCTAACAGTGAAACCCCGTCTCTACTAAAAATACAAAAAAAATTGGCTGGGCCTGGTGGCGAGCACCTGTAGTCCCAGCTACTTGGGAGGCTGAGGCAGGAGAATGGTGTGAACTGGGGAGGTGGAGCTTGCAATGAGCTGAGATGGCGCCACTGCACTCCAGCCTGAGTGACAAGAGTTTTGCTGTTTCCCAGGCTGGAGTGCAATGGCGTGATCTCGGCTCACTACAACCTCTGCCTCCCAGGTTCAGGAATTTCTTTTGTGGCTACTATTGTGTAAAAAATTTTTTATGACTAGTCAAACTTTAAAATCTCTTCTGAAATCCAACTGGACAAATCCAACCCATTTTTACTTTTTGAGGTTAAAATGAATGCCATTAAATCACAGCCCAGGAAACGTAGCTATGTATTTGGTTCGATACCACTGTTCTAGTAAGCCAGTGCGGTAGAGACTACAACTAGGTAAAAATAAACAAGAGGAATCATCTGAGAATGTTTTTCTTACGCCTTTCTTTGTCTCACCTAGCGTGATTTTTTTTTTTTTTTTTTTTTTTTTTAAATAGAGATGGGGATCTTGCCCTATTGCCCAGGCTGTTTTCAAACTCCTGAGCTCAAGCGATCTTCCCATTTTGGCCACCCTAAGTGCTAAGATTACAGGTGTGAGCTACCATGTCCAACCAATCTTTTTCAAAAAAGGAACTTAAATAATGATACTAAAAAAATATGATGCTCAAATGCCTGCAACTCTGCTTTCCATGGCCAGTTGACTACCCTATTCAAATTTGTAACAGCTACCACTCCTTGCCATGACTGTCTCAAAATCTTTGGTGTTTTTTTCCGTAACAATTAGCACTGTATTTTGTAGTACTTCTGCTTATTGTCTGCTTCCTAATAGAATGCAAGCTCCATGAAAATGGGAATTTTTAATTTCTCCCCTCCACCGCATTGTATTACACAAACCTAAAATACTACCTGTGCAAAACAGGTTTTCAGTATTATGAATGAATTATGACAGGTCTATAACATGGCTTAAGTGACTTGGTCTCTATCTTTCCCACTTTCTTTCCTCTCTTCCAGCACATCCAAATATGTTTGTTTGAATCAATGAGCCAAGTCAGATCCTGAAATGTGTCTTCATTTTCTTCCAAATAATGGAGACAACAGTTTCTGTGACATTTTTTGTAAATACTTTGTGTGCTGTGCAGCTAAAGGGTGACCAGAGTGCTGCTTTTACATAATAGATCTGAAAAGGAGTATGGAGACATCAAAATTATTTGGGGCTCTTTGTCAAATTACTCAGCCTTTTTGGATATTTCAGATATAGCGCAACCCTTTAAGGATCTTTGTTGTCTTAGTGAACTAATGTTACCTCTTTAAATATGTTATATATTTCTGTTTTGATGGATGAAGAACAAAGTTATCTAGGAACTGAGATTATAGGATGAAGAACAAAGTTATCTAGGAACTGAGATTATATAATGAAGATTAAAAGGGCTTTTGTTTCTCTTCTAATTTCTTATTTATGTGAATTTAGTTGCCTTACATACCCTCAGACTTATTTTTAATCCAGGTACCCACTCCCTCAAATCACACTCCTTTTGTCCAGTTTTCTGTATTAAGACCTGCCATTTGTGATGTTCTGGACTCTACATCAAATAATCCTGACCTTTCCAAAAATTTGCTTTTTGACAGCCAGCATGTTAACTATAAGGAATGGTCTTTGATTGTGGAATTCAGTGTCCCCTGGTGCTCCAGAGTGAAATAGGGGTGAGTGGGGAACAGACCACAAAATAAATGCACCCTTCAAATTTAAGTTTTCTGTTAATGCTTGTTGGGCCTTTGTTCTCACAGCCCTGTGTATGTGCTTCTGTTTATAGGTACATATCCACAGAGCAGTATGTTCAAGGCTGCTGACCTTTGTGTTAGAAATGCAAAATGCTAGGCTTGGTATCATGGCTCACACCTGTAATCCCAGCACTTTGGGAGGCCGAGGCAGGCAGATCACCTGAGGTCGGGAGTTTGAGACCAGCCTGGCCAACATAGTAAAACCTTGTCTCTACAAAAATGGAAAAATTAGTCTGGTGTGGAACCTGCCTGTACTCCCAGCTACTTGGGAGGCTAAGGCAGGAGACTCGAACCTGGGAGGTGGAGGTTGCAGTGAGCCGAGATTGTGTCACCACAATGCCCACTCCAACCTGGGCAATAGAGTGAGACTCCGTCTCAAAAAAAAAAAAAGAAATACAAAATGCTGTTCTCATGCAAATGATGTGATAATTGGGTCACCAGGGAAGGCTTTGCAGGTGAAGTGACCTGGAAGAATAAAGAAAAGCTATTTAATAGCTCTTGAGCATATGTTGTATTCCAGGTACTGTTCTCATTACTGAGTTAGGACAAAACAAAAATTCTGCCTTCATAGAGCCTACATTTGCAGGAGGGACAGAAAAGCGCGAAATGAGAGTGGTAAATGTTACAGAGAGGAAGGGAAGGAAGGTTAGGAGTACTGAAGTGGGATGGCTTTGCAATTTTAGGTAGGATGGTCAATGCCTCGCTGAGGTGACATTTAGAGATCAGATAGGTAAAGACGCAGGCCGTTTGGATATCTGAGGGAAGAGAATTCCAAGCAAAGGAATAATAAGACGTCCTTTCAATAAACAGTAAAGAGCCCTGTGGCTGGAGCAGTGTATTCGAGGGAGGAAAATGGTAAAGTAATTCAGAGAGGTAATAGTCAATGAAAATGGCTGAGGATTTGCTGCAACTGGAGAAGCACAACAAGCCCATGGTCTTGAACCCAAATTGGATAAATATTGACAACCAAAATAAGTGACTGAGGCCTAAGTCTTAGTCATCGAGGTTTATTGAGCTAGCTTGAGGGCATGCCCGGCAGAAAAAAAATCTTGTAAAAACTTGTTTCACGGATGTATCTGGCTGTTTTTTTCCCAAGAGGTTCTCGGGAGGTTTAGTATTTATACATTTTCCTTTAAACGTCTGAGGAGGGTGAGGATGGCAGTGAGATGAATGATTACAGACTTATGAGACTTTAGTTAGTGCCCAGTAAATCTGCATTTTACATAAGGTGAGGTGAACATTTGAAGAAACAGGAATAGAGGAAGCAGAGGGGTGAAGGACTGATTAATCTTGTCTTTGTTCTCTACCTGGGGAGATAAGCTAGTAATTGACATTATCAATGTGGAGTCTTGAAAGGGCTGCTTTCTGGTTCGCCCTTGGGGAGGAAAGCCTAATGGCAGTTGGTGAGGGAGTAGATATAATGAGGCATGTTGGACCTCTCATCCCCTCATAGCTGCGAACTCAATTTCCCAGGTTTCTCTGGGGTCACCTTGGCTAAGAGGGAGTCCATTCAGCTGGGGACTTAGAATTTTATTTTTATTTCTCAGTATAAAAACCACAGTGGGCCAGGTGTGGTGACTCTCATGCCTATAATCCTAGCACTTTGCGGGGCTGAGGTGGGCAGATCGCTTGAGCCCCAGGGGTTCGAGACCAGCCTGGGCAACGTGGCAAAAACTGCCTCTACAAAAAATAAAAAAATTAGCTGGGCATGGTGGCAGGCACCTGTAGTCCTAGCTACTCCGGAGATGGAGGTGGGAGGATCACCTGTGCCTGGGAGGTTGAGGCTGTGGTGAGCTGTGATTGTGCCACTGCACTCCAGCCTGGGTGACAGAATGAGACCAGGTCTCAAAAAAATAAGTAATTTTTTAAAAAACCATACTTGGGCACATCATAATAAAACTTTTGAAAACCAAATAAAATCCCAGATGTATGAGAATTTCTAATTATCTTTTTATTATCTATTTCTAGCTTAATTCCACTTTCATTAAAGAGCATTCTCTGTATAGTTTCAATCACTTAAAATTTGTTGAGAGTTGCTGTTGGGCCCTGCATATGATTAAGTTTGGAAACTATAGGTGTGTGGCCCTGAAAAAAAAAAAAAAAAGTTGATTCTTTAGCTATTATATGCAGTTTAGTTTGTGCCAATTAGGTCAATTTTATTACTCATATTATTTACATCTTTTATATCCTTACCAAGTCTTTGTGGGCTTGTTCTATCACATACCAAGGGAAGAATGTTAAAATCTCCCACTGTGATTTGTGGATTTATCTTTGTCCTTTATATTTTTCTTTTTCTTTCTTTCTTTTTTTTTTTTTTTTTGAGATGGAGCCTAGTTCTCTCACCCAGGCTGGAGTGCAGTGGCACCATCTTGGCTCACTGCAACCTCCGCCTCCTGGGCTCAAGTGATTCTCCTGCCTCAGCCTCCTGAGTAACTGGGATTACAGGCACCTGCCACCATGCCCAGCTAATTTTTGTATTTTTAGTAGAGACGGGGTTTCACTGTGTTGGCCAGCCTGGCCTCGAACTCCTGACCTTGCAATCCACCTGCCTCTGCCTCTCAAAGTGCTGGGATTACAAGCATGAGCCACCACACCCGGCCTCTCTTTTCTATTTTTATTTTACATATTTTGAGGTGATTATAGTAGGTGCATATACATTTAAAATTGCTTCATCTTCCTTATGAATTAATCCTTTTGGAATTTTCAGATGTCTATTTCAAACAAGGCTTTTGTCTTAAAATCTACTTTGGGCCGGGTGCGGTGGCTCAAGCCTGTAATCCCAGCACTTTGGGAGGCCGAGATGGGCGGATCACGAGGTCAGGAGATCAAGACCATCCTGGCTAACACGGTGAAACCCCGTCTCTACTAAGAAATACAAAAACTAGCCGGGCGAGGTGGCAGCGCCTGTAGTCCCAGCAACTCGGGAGGCTGAGGCCGGAGAATGGCGTGAACCCGGGAGGCGGAGCTTGCAGTGAGCTGAGATCCGGCCACTGCACTGCAGCCTGGGCGACAGCGCGAGACTCCGTCTCAAAAAAAAAAAAAAAAAAAAAAAAAAAATCTACTTTGCCTGCCATTAGTATAGCTACTTAACCTTTCTTTGGGATAATGTTGGTATGGTTTATCTTTTCCTATCCTTTTACTTTCAAGCTTTCTGTAATCCTTTTATTTAACAATGTGTCTTATAAGCAGGTTTTTTTAAAAAAAAAATTAGGACAGCCTTTGTCTTGGCATAGTCTACTTAAGTTTATTGACATGTTTAGGTTCAAATCTACCATTTTACTAATTGCCTTTTTTTTTTTTTTTTTTTTTTTGAGACGGGAGTCTTATTGTCACCCAGGTTGGAGTGCAGTGGTGCAATCTCGGCTCACTGCAGTCTCCACCTCCCGGGCTCAAGTGATTCTTCTGCCACAGCCTCCTAAGTAGCTGGGACCACAGGCCTGCACCATCACACCTGGCTAATTTTTTGTATTTTTGGTAGAGACAGGGTTTCGCCATGTTGGCCAGGCTGATCTCAAACTCCTGAGCTCAAGCGATCCAGTTAAATAGATCTACCCACCTCATCCTCCCAAAGGGTTGGGATTAGAGGCGTGAGCTACCTAGCCCCAGCTAATTGCCCTTACCCCCGCCTTTTTTTTTGTTTTGCCTATTTTGTGTATCTTTTTCTTCCTTTGAGCTGGATGAATAATTATTAATCTGTTATCCCCCTCTATTAACTCGATACTTCTGCATTCTTTTACTGTTGCTTCAGTGGTTTTCAGTTTTCCTAGAATTTATAACACACATCCATGCATGATGCAAGACCCTTAGAACATTTTACGCCATTTATAGTACTTTTTCTATGTAGTTTGTCTACTTATATTTTAAGTCTCACAATACATTATTATTGATTTATACAACATTCAGTATTCATTTATTGAATACTGCTTTTTAACATTGCTTTTCATACCTTCTTACATCTATGGATCTTGCTCTGTTGCCCAGGCTGGAATGCCGTGGTGCAATCTCGGCTTGCTGCAGCCTTGACTTCCTGGGCTTGAGGATTCCAAAGTGTTGGGATTACAGGCGTGAGCCACCACACCTGGCCACTTATGATTTATTTATTGTAAGAACATTCAAAATCCTTTCTTCTAGCTATTTGAAATTTACAATGCAGCCTGGGGAACTGGGAAAAACCCCAGCTCTACAAAACACACACACACAAATTAGCCGGGCATAGAGGCATGCACCTGTCATCCCAGCTACTCGGGAGGCTGGGGTGGGAGGATCACTTGAGCCCAGGAGGTAGAGGTTGCAGTGAGCCGAGATTGTGCCATTGCACTCCAGCCTGGGCGACAGAGTGATACCCTGTCTCAAAACAAAAAGCAAATAACAAAATGCGTTATTGTTAGCTATAGTCACCCTACTATACAAGAGTACCAGAACTTAGTCCTCCTATTTAACTGTAACATTGTACCCATTGACCAACCTCCTTCCATTTACACCTTCCTCCTATTCTCCCCAGTCTCTGGTAACCGCTATTCTATTCTCAACTTCTATGAGATCAGTTTGGTTTAGATTCAACATATGAGTGAAAGAGGTCATGTGTTGTCTTTCTGTTCTTGGCTTATTTCATTTAATATACTGTTTTCCAGGCTCATCAATGTTGTCGCAATTGACAGGATTTTATTCTTTTTTAATGCCTGAATAGTATTCCATTGCTCATATATGCCACATTTTCTTAGCCTGAAGAACATCTTTTAGAATATCCATTAATGTGGATCTTCTGGTGATATTATCTCAGTTTTTGTTTGTCATAAAATTACTTCACCTACCTTTGTGGAGGATATATTTGTTCAGTGTGGAGTTCTATTAGTGAGTATTTTCTTTCTGTGATTTGAATTATTGTTTTAATTATCTGTTTTCTGCATTCTATCGTTTGTGTTGAGAAGCCACATGACAGTCTCCTTTGAAGGTAATTCAAACCTTTTCCCTGAAGGGAGATGGAGGCAGGGAGTAGATTAAATACTCAAGTCCAGAAGATTTCATTAATTAATTTTATCAATTTATACAAATTCTTCCAGAGAATAGAGGAAAAGGGATCACTTCTTAGCTCATTTAATGAGGTGTATGTGACCCTGATAGCAGGAGGTCACAAAGATATCACAAGAAAGGGAAAATTACATGGTAACCTCACATATATATGTAAAAATCTTACACAAAATATTAGAAGATTTAAGTCCAGCCATATATGAAAAGGATACACAATTGTGTAATATTGAACACTTTCCCCTTGAGATTGGGAACAAAATAAGATATCCACTATTCCTGCATGTATTCAACATTTTACTGGATGAAACATCTTAGTGCAATAAGGCAAGAAGATGAAATAGATGGGAGGAAGATTGGAAAGGAAAAACGAAAACTGTCTACGCAGAAGACCATAAAAGATTGAGAGAAATTTTAAAAGAAATAGGTAGAAGAATGTACCAGGCTCAATCCTTAGAAGATTCACTATAATAAAGATGTTAGCCGGGTGCGGTGGTTCACTCCTGTAATCCCAGCACTTTGGGAGACTGAGGCGGGCGGATCACGAGGTCAGGAGATCGAGACCATCCTGGCCAACACGGTGAAACCCCGCCTCTACTAAAAAATAAAAAAAGTTAGCCGGGGGTGGTGGCGGGCACCTGTAGTCCCAGCTACTAGGGGCGCTGAGGCAGGAGAATGGTGTGAACCCGGGAGGTGGAGCTTGCAGTGAGCCAAGATCGCTCCACTGCACTCCAGCCTGGGCGACAGAGCAAGATTCCGTCTCAAAAAAAAAAAAAAAAAAAAAGCTGTTAATATTCATCAGGTTGTTCTTGAGATTCAAAACAATTCCAGTAGAGATTTCAGCAGTATGTGTAGGAAGAGGGAGGTGAGGTACGGGAAAATGGATAAGCTGCTTCTAAAATGTATATAGGAACAGAAAAGGTAAAGAACTAAAACAACCTTGAAGAAAAAAGTGAAGACTTTCTCTAGCAGACAGCAAGACTTTTAGACCAGATGCAGTGGCTCATACCTGTAATCCCTGCACTTTGGGAAGCTAAGGCTGGAGGATCGCTTGAGACCAGGAGTTCAGGACTACCCTGGGTAACACAGTGAGACACCTTCACAAAAATTAAAAAAAAAAAAAAAAAGCTGGGTGTGGTGGCACACTCCTGTGTGTAGTCCCAGCTATTTGGGAGGCTGAGGTGGGAGGATCACTTGAACTTGGGAATTCAAGGCTGCAGTGAATGGTGATTGTGCCACAGTACTCCAGCCTGGGCAACAGAGCAAAACCCTGTCTCAAAACAACAACAAAAACCCCTATTCTTCAATATGAACAAATAAAAACATGATTATTCCAGCTATCCCCTTTTCTGTTACTGCAGATTTTTTCATGAAGAAGGGGGGAAATTTCAATGGAGGATTTGTTTTTTTTTTTAAGTTGTGGGTGGAGGGTGGGGGAGAAGAGAGTAGAGGATATAGTGTGGCCTTTGAAAGATTGTAATGTACTTGCCATAACTAGTGCTCTTTAAACTTGTTCTTCAAAATACCTCTTACATGTAGAGGAAAAAAATGCCCCCAAATGTAGAAAAAGGATGAGCTCAACCACAAAACTTCTTTGTTTTTTGAAGGTTCGGGTTTTATTTAAAAATTCACTCAAATTTGTTTCTGCAAAGACTCCTTTATCTCATCTTCTGCCTCTAATTTGACAAAAGTTTCCTTGGGATCTCAGAAATAATTTTAAGATTTTGGCTGGGCACGGTGGCTCACCCCTGTAATCCCAGCACTTTAGGAGGCCAAGGCGGGCAGATCACGAGGTCAGGAGATTGAGACCATCCTGGCTAACACGGTGAAACCCCGTCTCTACTAAAAATACAAAAAATTAACTGGGTGTGGTGGCGGGCGCCTGTAGTCCCAGCTACTTGGGAGGCTGAGGCAGGAGAATGGCATGAACCCGAGAGGCAGAGCTTGCAGTGAGCTAAGATCCGGCCGCTGCACTCCAGCCTGGGCGACAGAGCAAGACTCCATCTCAAAAAAAAAAAAAAAAAAAAAGATTTTATTTTTACATTTTACCCAATTTTGAATGTTTTTAGCGGGATGGTTTATGTAAGTGTCTAGTTTGCCATATTACTGGAAATAGAATCCAACATAATTCAATAAATATTTATTAAGTACTTATTATATATCAGGCTTTAGTCTATGTTTAGGGATACGATATTGGGGGGGGAAAAAATTCTGCCCTCATGTGGCTTACATTCTTTTTTTTTTTTTTTGAGACGGAGTCTCGCTCTGCCGCCCAGGCTGGAGTGCAGTGGCCGGCTCTCGGCTCACTGCAAGCTCCGCCTCCCGGGTTTAGGCCATTCTCCTGCCTCAGCCTCCCGAGTAGCTGGGACTACAGGCGCCCGCCACGTCGCCCGGCTAGTTTTTTGTATTTTTTAGTAGAGACGGGGTTTCACCGTGTTAGCCAGGATGGTCTCGATCTCCTGACCTCGTGATCCGCCCGTCTCGGCCTCCCAAAGTGCTGGGATTACACGCTTGAGCCACCGCGCCCGGCCGGGGCTTACATTCTTAACCAACATCTCTCCAAATACTGCTTGTGTCCCATTCTCTCTTTTCTCCTTGAATTCAGCTTACACATGTTGTATCTCAATCTAAGTATTTTTGAATCTATCTTTCACATTTCTATGTCTCTTCTGAATTCTATGTAATTTCTTTACATAAATTTTCTAGTTCATTAATTTATGTCATAGAATTGCATGTGTTTCCCCTCAGTGAATATTCAAACCACTGTTTATAAAGATAAATATTCAAACCGCTGTTATTTTGTTTACATATATTTGTGTACACACCTCTTCACATATGGAATCTGCCATTTAATCCCAGCACTGTGGGAGGACGAGGCGGGCAGATTACCTAAGGTCAGGAGTTTGAGACCAGCCTGGCCCATATGGTAAAACCCCATCTCTACTAAAAATAGAAAAATTAAGCCAGGTGTGGTGGCGCATGCCTGTAGTGCCAGCTACTTGGAAGGCTGAGGTGGGAGAATCACTTGAACTCAGGAGGTGGAGGTTGCAGTGAGCCAAGATCATGCCTCTGCACTCCAGCCTGGGCAACAGATAGAGACCATGTCTCAAAAAAAACAAAAACAAACAAACGAAAACCCTCCAATTAAAAATATGGAAAACTCTTTAGAAGCAAAAGTTTTGATAAGAGGTATTCTTGGAAAATGTTACACAAGCTGGGTGTATATTTCAAGTGCACAGTAGCCTCAGTGCCAGCTACTACTCCTGAAGTTTTGCTTGTAGTAGGTTTGGCTAGAACTATGCATTTTTCCTAGTTAACGCCAAGTTCACTGAAAATTTCATGTATCTTGTTAAAAATGTATTTTCTTTGCAAATTAATGTCTTCTCAGTTATAAATTTAAATATGACAAAGACAGAATAAGCAAAATAAGTCAATACAATTTGTAATTCACCTTCTAATACCATCATGTTGGGGGTTAGAATTTCAACATATGAATTTGGGAGAGACACAGATATTCAGACCATAGCAAAGTCGTAATTCATTAGTATGTAATTTTTTCAAACAGAATTCACTTTATCTCTATTTGTCATCCAGTTAAAACATATTTTACTATGTATTATTTCAGAGAAGAAAAAATAGCCAAAATTATAGCAAACACTTATGAACTTATCATCCAGTGAAAGAAATAAAATGTGATAAAAAAAATTAAAGTCTCCTCTAATTTTAGTTAGTATGTTCCTCATTTCCCTTCCCCCAACCACCCAGAGTCAATTACGTTTTCTTAAGTCTTTGAGTATATTAAATCTATCACTTTATAATGTCTTTCAATAAGAGCACTTTTCTCATCTTGCCTATCATTTTGTGACCCAAAATTAATTAATCTCAGAGCTTAACCAAATTTTCTCCAATATTGTGTGAGCTTCACCTTTACTCTCCCGCAATTTTTTTTGCGGGAGAGCCGGGAGAGACAGAGTTTTGCTCTTGTCTCCCAGGCTGAAGTGCAATGGTGAGATCTTGGCTCACTGCAACCTCTGCCTCCTGGGTTCAAGCGATTCTCCTGCCTCAGCCTCCCAACTAGCTGAAATTTCCGCCACCACTCCTGGCTAATTTTTTTTTTTTTTTTTTTTTTGAGACGGAATCTCAATCTTTCACCCAGTCTGGAGTGCAGTGGCGCGATCTTGGCTTACTGCAACCTCGCCGCCTGGGTTCAAGCGATTCTTCTGCCTCAGCCTCCCAAGTAGCTGGGATTACAAGCGCCTGCCACCGCACCTGGCTAATTTTTGAAGTTTTAGTAGAGACGGGGTTTCACCATCTTGGCCAGGCTGGTCTTGAACTCCTGACCTCATGATCCACCCGCCTCAGCCTCCTGAAGTGCTGGGATTACAGGCGTGAGGCACCACGTCCGGCCCACTCCTGGCTAATTTTTGTATTTTTAGTAGAGATGGGGGTTTCACCATGTTGGCCAGGCTGGTCTCAAACTCCGGACCTCAAGTGTTCCACCCACCTCGGCCTCCCAAAGTGCTGGGATTACAGGCATTAGCCACCTCACCTGGCCTAATCTCAAGCAATTTTGAAACTGACCTTAAAAGCAAGTTTGAAGCAGTTATTTCTGGAGATTTTCTTTTAAATCATGTATGCTTTTGCTTTAAAAAATGTTTTGGTTGGGTGCGGTGGCTCATGTCTGTAATCTCAGCACTTTGGGAGGCCAAGTCGAGGTGATCGCTTGAGTTCAGGAGTCGAGACTAGCGTGGGCAACATAGCGACACCCTATCTCTTAAAAAAAAAAAAAAATTAGCCAGGTGTGGTGGTGTGCACCTGTAGTCCCAGCTACCTGGAAGGCTGAGGTGGGAGGATTGCTTGAGCCCAGAAGGTCAAGGCAGCAGTGAGCCATGGTCGTGCCACTGCATTCCAGCCTGGGTGACAGAGCAAGACCCTGTCTCAAAACATTTTTTTTCATTGTTTTGTATAAAATAGATAATCACTTTCAATTTCATTCTCCAGAAATAACTGCCATTTATACTTTAGGGAACATTTTCCCAGACAACTCTATATTTTCAAATATATGTATTTAATACACAAATACAAACACATACACACAGGTGCCTACATGTATACCTATATATATTCACAACACACACAATTTTAAAATAGAATTATCCTATGTTTGTAGTTGCAGTTTTAACTCACTGTCAAATACAACTTTATATAACAACGACTATATATATAATGTATAATAATACACATTTTTAAGGTCTTGCTTTATCACCCAGACTGGAGTGCAGTGGCACAATCATAGCTCACTGCAGCCTCAAATTCCTGGGCTCAAGCAATCCTCCCACCTCAGCCTCCCAAGTAGCTGGGACTATAGGGACACCATTACACCTCATGAATTTTTTTTAGAGACAGAGTCTTCTAATGTTGCCTAGGTTGGTCTCTAACTCCTGTCCTCAAGTGATGTTCCTGCCTTGGCCTCCCAAAGGGCTGGGATTACAGATGGGAACCACCAAACCCGGCCTGTCTCTTATTTTTAATGGCTGCACAGTTTTTCACTGAATGATGTAGTGTACTTTAATCAGTATCTCTGATGGAAAGGGATAATAGTCTTTGAAATCCATTTTTTATCCTCTTCCTTTGGTTATTAGATAGTCTCCAAGCTGGAGACATGCTGCTTATGTACAAACTACATTTCTCATTGGCTCATTCAGCTAGGCATGGCCATTATGTGATGTGAGTGGAAGTTATGAGGAAACTTCCAGGTCAGGTTCTACTTTCTTTCCCTTTTACCAACTGTAGCATGTGTTTGGTAGTGGTAAGGATGGACCACATATAGGAGGAAAATGGAGTAAAGCGACAGAAAGAATCTGGATGATCTTGCGAAACATACCCATTGTACCTCCTATCCTGATTGCAATTTTGTGTGAAAAATACATTTGTCTTGTTGAAGACAAGGTTATTTGTTCTCTTTGAAAGCAAACATTCTATAACTAACAATACTTTAGAGATGGACCTCTGAGTTGTTTACAGTTTTTCTTTTTTTGAGATGGAGTTTTGCTCTTGTTGCCCAGGCTGGAGTGCAATGACGCCATCTTGGCTCACTGCAACCTGCGCCTCCCAGGTTCAAGCAATTCTCCTGCCTCAGCCTCCCCAGTAGCTGGGATTACAGGCATGTGCCACCACACTTGGCTAATTTTGTATTTTTAGTAGAGATGGGGTTTCCTCCTGTTGGTCATGTTGGTCTCAAACTCCCAACCTCAGGTGATCCGCCCACCTCGGCCTCCCAAAGTGCTGGGATTACAGGTGTGAGCCACCGCTCAGGCCTACAATTTTTCAATATTACAAGTAATTCCAGTGCATATATCTCTTCCCATGTGTAATATTATATCCTTAGAGTAAATTCATATATGTATTTACTGTATGGTCAATAAGACATTTCAAGTATATTGGAAATTTATACACATTTATACATTTATACTGCTACCGACTACAAAGGAGGTTGCCTTTTTTCCCTATATCCTTACCAACATGGATTTTGTCAACTTTATTTATTTGAGGTTGAAAAGAGCAAGCTCATAAAGTAATTCTGTACTCTTCTACGTTTCTTTCTTTCTTTTTTTTCATTTTGAGACATAATTGTGATCTTGTTGTCCAGGCTGGAGTGCAGTGGCACAGTCTCGGCTCACTGCAACCTCAGCCTCCCGGGTTCAAGCAATTCTTCTGCCTCAGCCTCCCAAGTAGCTGGGATTACAGGCGCCTGTCAACACACCCAGCTAATTTTGTAATTTTTTTTTTTTTTTTTTTTTGAGACAGAGTCTCACTCTGTCACCCAGGCTGGAGTGCAGTGGCCGGATCTCAGCTCACTGGAAGCTCCGCCTCCCGGGTTCACGCCATTCTCCTGCCTCAGCCTCCGGAGTAACTGGGACTACAGGCGCCTGCCACCATGCCCGGCTAGTTTTTTTTTGGTATTTTTTAGTAGAGACGGGGTTTTGCCGTGTTAGCCAGGATGGTCTCGATCTCCTGACCTCGTGATCTGCCCGTCTCGGCCTCCCAAAGTGCTGGGACTACAGGCTTGAGCCACCGCGCCCGGCCCTGATTTTGTATTTTTAGTAGAGACAGGGTTTCACCATGTTGGCCAGGCTGGTCTTGAACTCCTGACCTCAGGTGATCCACCCGCCTCGGCCTCCTAGAGTGTTGGGATTACAGGCGTCAGCCACTGTGCCCGGCCTTCTACATTTCTTTAATAAAGAGTCAAACGTGTTTTCTAGCACATTTGTAGTTTTTTAACATTTAACTGTTAATATATCTGAAATGTATTTAGTTGTTAAGAAAAGGTAAGAATAGCCGGGCGCGGTGGCTCACGCCTATAATCCCAGCACCTTGAGAGAAGGGTGGATCACCTGAGGTTGGGAGTTTGAGACCAGCCTGACCAATATGGAGAAACCCCGTCTCTACTAAAAATACAAAATTAGCCGGGTGTGGTGGTGCCCGCTTGTAATTCCAGCAACTCTGGAGGCTGAGGCAGGAGAATCGCTTGAACCCGGGAGGCGGAGGTTGCAGTGAGCTGAGATGGCGTCATTGCACTCTAGCCTGGATGACAAGAGCAAAACTCCGTCTCAAAAAAAACAAAAACAAAAACAAAAAAAACAGGTACGAATCAACTTTATTTTTTTTTCAAGTTGTTGTTAGCTCTTCCAGTATAATTTATTGAATAATCTTTAATTTATTGAATTGTCTACCTCCCTGAATTAAAATGCAACCATATAGCAAATTACCATATATTCTTGGGTCTATTTAATTGAAGGCTGTATTAATTTTTTTTTTTTTGAGACAGAGTCTGGCTCTCTCGCCCAGGCTGGAGGGCAGTGGCGCCATCTTGGCTCACTGCAAGCTCTGCCTCCCGGGTTCACGCCATTCTCCTGCCTCAGCCTCTGGAGTAGCTGGGACTGCAGGCACCCCCGGCCACACCCGGCTAATTTTTTGTGTTTTTAGTAGAGATGGGATTTCACGGTGTTAGCCAGGATGGTCTCAATCTCCTGACCTCATGACCCACCAGCTTCGGCCTCCCAAAGTGCTGGGATTACAGGCGTAAGCCACGGCGCCCAGTCTAAAATTGTTTTATAGTAGATTTTAATATCTGGTGTGCTAAGTCCCCAACCCCATATGCTGCCTTTCCAATTTTTCCAAAATATTTATTTTTATTATTATTATTTTATTGAGACAGAGTGCCCAGGCTAGAGTGTAGTGGTGTGATCTCTGCTCACTGCAAGCTCTGCTTCCTGGGTTCAAGCGATTCTCCTGCCTCAGCCTCCTGAGTAGCTGGGATTACAGGCGTGTGCCACCGCTCCTGGCTAAATTTTGTATTTTTAGTAGACACAGAGTTTCACCATGTTGGTCAGGTTGGTCTCAAACTCCTGACCTTGTGATCCGCCTGCCTAGGCCTCCCAAAGTGCTAGGATTACAGGCGTGAGCCACTACGCCTGGCTATGTATTTATTTTTAATGAAAACTTTACAATCATTTTTCAATTTCCCCAAAAAGTTAAAATTTCATTGTGATTATATTGCCTTTATAGATTAATGTAAAGTAATCAACATCTTTAGAATATTGACTCTAAACAGAAACAAGTATAATTCTGCGTTTATTCTATCATCTATATTCTGCAGTAACATTTCATAGTTTTCTTCATCAGGTCTTGTACATTTTTATTAAGTTTAGTCCTAGAGTGTTTTTTGCTAAAACAAATTATTTGCTATTGTGAACAGGATTTTTTTCTTTTTATTGCATTTCCACCAATTCATTGCTTATGTATAGGAAATTTAAAAATGTTTTTCCAGTTTGCAGGAAGCTCCTTTGTCTACCTCTTGTCTACAGTGGAAACTCCTGTGACTAACTTCTGAGCTATGCTTGATTGGATCAAGTTAAAGAAAAAGTGAGGCACTTCTCCAGGAAGACAAGAAAATTTCTTTTTGTGGTTGGACTTATAAAATGTTGGAATAGTAAGTCTGTCTTTGTCCACTCTGGCTGCTATAACAAAATACCATAAACTAGGTAGCTTATAAACAACAGAAACTTCTCACAGTTCTGGAACCTGGGAAGTCCAAGAACAAGACAAGATTAGGTGTCTGATAAGGGCCTGCTTCCTCATAAATGGCACCTTCTTGCTGTGACCTCACATAATATAAGGGATGAGGAGTCTCTCTTGGCCCTCTTTTATAATGTCACGAATCCACTCAAAGACCTCACTTTCTAGTACCATCACCCCTGGGGGCTAGGATTTCAACATATGAATTTGGTGGGGGGAGTGGGACACAGATATTCAGATAATAGCAAAGTCTTAATTCATTAATATGTAATTTTTCACCTGGTGCAGTGGCTCACACCTGTAATTCCAACACTTCCAGAGGCTGAGGCAGGTGGATCACTTAAGCCCAGGAGTTCGAGATCAGTCTGGGTAAAATGGCAAAACCCCATGTCTACAAAAAATACAAAAATTAGTCAGGCATGGTGGTGCCCCTGGAGTCCTTCCTGAGGCAGGAAGATCACCTGAGTCCAGGAGGTGGAGGTTGCATTGAATCATAATCGTGCCACTGCACTCCAGTCTGGAAGACAGAGCAAGGCTGTCTAAAAAAAAAAGAAAAAAAAAAAAGTGTGTAGCACCCCATTAGTTAAAAAATAAATAAATATATAAAATATGTAATTTTCCCCCCGAAACTGTTACCAAAAATGTTCTGTTGACTTATCCTGTTATATCAGGCAATATTCACAATTCAGTCTAATTCCATAACCTTAAAAAACACGTTTATTGATTTTTTTTTTTTTTTTTAATTTTATGAGACAGGATCTTGCTCAGTCTCCCAGGCTGGAGTGCAGTGGCAGGATCACGGCTCACTACAGCCTCAACATCCTGGCTCAGCCTTCCAAGTAGCTGGGACTACAGCTGCAAGTCACCTTGCCCAGCTAATTTTATTTTATTTTTTGTAGAGACAGGGATCTCACCATGTTGCTCAGGCTGGTCTCGAACCCATGAGCTCAAGTGATCTTCCTGCCTTGGCCTTCCAAAGTGCTGGGACTACTGACATGAATCACCACGACTGGCCAAAAACCACTTTTTTTTTTTTTTTTTTTTTTTTTGAGACGGAGTCTCGCTCTGTCGCCCAGGCTGGAGTGCAGTGGCCAATCTCAGCTCACTGCAAGCTCCGCCTCCTGGGTTTACGCCATTCTCCTGCCTCAGCCTCCCGAATAGCTGGGACTACAGGCGCCCGCCACCTCGCCTGGCTAGTTTTTTATATTTTTTAGTAGAGATGGGGTTTCACCGTGTTAGCCAGGATGGTCTCGATCTCCTGACCTCGTGATCTGCCCATCTCGGCCTCCCAAAGTGCCGGGATTACAGACTTGAGCCACCGCGCCCGGCCAAAAACCACTTTTATTGTTAGAAGTTTTAAACACACGAAGGTAGAAAGAATGTTATAATGAACCTCTATGTACCTATCACTCAGCTTTAACAATTATCAACTCTGCCGGGTGCGGTGGCTCATGCCTGTAATCCCAGCACTTTGGGAGGAAGAGGTGGGTGGATCACGAGGTCAGGAGTTCAAGACCAGCCTGGTGGTGGCTCATGCCTGTAATCCCAGCACTTTGGGAGGAAGAGGCAGGTGGATCACCAGGTCAGGAGTTCAAGACCAGCCTGGCCAAGATGGTGAAACCCTGTGTCTACTAAAAACACAAAAAAATTAGCTGGACGCAGTGGCAAGCGCCTGTAATCCCAATTACTCGGGAGGCTGAGGCAGGAGAATCGCTTGAACTCAGGGGGTGAGGTTGGAGTGAGCTGAGATCGTGCCACTGCACTCCAGCCTGGGTGACAGAGTAAGACTCCATTTCAGAAAAAAAATAAAAAATTATCAACTCATTGCTATTTTTGTTTCAATGCTCCACATATTCCTCACCACATACACCCTTATTCTCTGCCACTTGAATCATTTCCAAAACTTTGTGATGGCGTGAGTTTCCTTGCCCACTGGGGCAACTAGCCTCTTTTCACAATGTCTATTTGATCATGAGGACAGTCACATATTATTATGTCATATAGTAGGAATACCTTGGTCCCACCCCTCCTTTCTTTTTTGTTCATTTCTTTCTCTACTGAGTGGCAGCAAGCCTGAGGCACTGGATATTGTGCTACTTTTTTAGTTTAGCAATCTATAGATGACACTACGAACAGATCCTGACTTGGTAGATGGGTTCATTTGAACACCTCCTAGTTAAATAGCAAGGGGGAGGGGACAAACTGAATGCCAAACATCCCCATTCCCATCCTGCACATCAGAAGAGAAGGGGGAAGAGATGATTGACACTACTATGAGCTCTGTGTGCTACCTCCCACCTCCCTGAGTTAGATTTATAGAAGCCTTACAAAGAGATTATTGGACTCAAAGATGTCAGTTTTCTGAAAATAGAATATAAAAGTACTCAGTGCCATTTTTATTCTCAGCTGTAAGTTCTGTCAGGAAATATGTGGAAGACAAGAAAGATACTGCTTGACACATCTATCACCATGTTACACATATAAACTCAAGAAATGCAGGAAATGGCTCCATTGCTGCACTGCTGTTCTGCCTTGCAAGAGAGCTCTGGCACAGAATGTGGGTCCAGAGACCTGGCTCTGCTTGCAGTAGCTCCCCCTTGCCCTATTTCATTCTGCAGGACCACCAAGGCCCTGGGACACTGCAAGTGCTAAAGCTACAGACCGTTTGGTTGCAACGTGGAGTCCCTCAGGTGTATAGACTCTCTCTCTCTCTCTCTCTTTTTTTTTTTTTGGAGGCGAAGTTTCGCTCTTGTTGCCCTGGCGGGAACACAATGACACGATCTCAGCTCGCTGCGACCTCTGCCTCCTGGGTTCAAGCAATTGCCCTGCCTCAGCCTCCCAAGTAGCAGGGATTACAGGTGTCCGCCACGATGCCCAACTAATTTTTGTATATTTAGTAGAGATAGGGTTTCACCATGTTGACCAGGCTGGTCTTGAACTCCTGACCTCAGATGATCCACCCGCCTCGGTCTCCCAAAATGCTGGGATTACAGGCGTGAGCCACTGTGCCTGGGCTCGACTCTCTTTTTAAAGATTAACTGGAGATCATCATGGCGGATGGGAGGCAGAACTAGACTGCAGCTCTGACTCTGATGGACACAGTGGTGTGCGGAGGCTCGCACCATGAATTTTAGCTTCAGATCAACTGCAAGAACAGACTACCAATCTTGAGAGGACCCACAGACCCTCTGACAGAAGCGGACTGCTCCTTCAGTACCCGGGAGACACCCCAAATATTGTGAGAGCCCAAACTACAAAAGTGGGAAAGGTAGATCCTCCTGTCCCAAACACACACCCTCTCTGGAGAAATTGAAGGACTGTTTGCAGGAGAAGTTTCTGCTCTTACCTGGAGCTGAGTCAATTAGAGAGCCCAGTGAAATACAGGCATAGAGGAAGCAGCAGGAAAGGCCCTGGGAACTTGCTGGGTCCCCAGCATGCCATTCCTGCCTGAAACCACAGGGATCTATCAGGAGAGTGGGCAGAAGAGTGAGGGACAACACCACAGGGAGAATGAAGTGTCCAGCTGAACTTTGTGACAATTCGAACCTGGTGAGAAGCCTCCTGGCCAGAACTCAGGGTAGGGCGCAAATCGGTGTGCAGACTCCACAGATGGGGGAAGAACTAAAGCCCTTTTCTTTTGCAGCTGGGAGGAGGGTAGCCTGGGGCAAGTTCTCAAGCCCAGCTCACCCACTGCCCAGAAATAGACTTGAAGCTGTTAGGGGGTGCATAGTGGGAGTGAGACTAGCTCTTCAGTTTGTGTGGGAAGTGGGTAAGGCCTGTGACTGTGCTTTCCCCCACTTCTCTGACAAACTGCATGACTCAGCAGAGGCAGCTATAATCCTCCTAGGTACACAACTCCATTGACCTGGGAACCTTACCCCATCCCCCACAGCAGCCACAGCAAGACCCGCCCAAGAATAGTCTGAGCTCAGACACACCTAGCCCTGCCCCCACCTGATGGGCCTTCCCTATCCACTCTGGTAGCTGAAGACAAAGGGCATATAATCTTGGGAGTTCAAGGGTCCCACCCACCACTGGTTCCTCTCCATACTACCATAGTTGATGTTTTCTGGAAAGCACCACCTCCTGGCAGGAGGCCAACCAGCACAAAAATAGAGCATTAAATCACCACAGCTAAGAACCCTCACAGAGCCCACTGCGCTCCCCTGCCACTTCCACCAGAACAGGCACTGGCATCTACTCTGTGCAGACAACTCCCAGTACCAGCCCAGAGCCGGGTAGACGTGCTGGGTGGCTAGACCCAGAGGAGAGACAATCATCACTGCAGTTTGGCTCACAGGAAGCCACATCCATAGGAAAAGGGGAAAGTACTACATCAAGGGAACGACACCCCGTGGCTCACAGGAAGCCATATCCATAGAAAAAGGGGAGCTCCATGGGACAAAAGAATCTGAACAACAGGCTTCAGCCTTCGACCCTCCCTCTGATAGAACCTATCCAAATGAGAAGGAACCCAACCCTGGTAATATGACAAAAAAAAAAAAAGGCTCTTTAACACCCCCCAAATAATCATAGTAGCTCACCAGCAGTAGATCCAAACCAAGAAGACAGCCCTGATTTACCGAAAAAGAATACAGGAGCTTAGTTATTAAGCTAATCAGGGAGGCACCAGAGAAAGGTGAAGCCCAGGGCAAAGAAATCCAGAAAACAGTACAAGAAGTGAATAGAGAAATATTCAGGGAAATAGTCAGCATAAAGAAAAAACAATCAAAACTTCAGGAAACACTGGACACACTTATAGAACTGCAAAATGCTCTGGAAAGTCTCAGCAACAGAATTAACAAATAGAAGAAAGAAATTCAGAGTTCAAAGACAAGGTCTAACAAAGACAAAGAAAAAAGAATAAGAAAACATGAGGCTGGGCACAGTGGCTCACGCCTGTAATCCCAACACTTTGGGAGAGGTCACAAGGTCAGGAGATTGAGACCAGCCTGGCCAACAGGGTGAAACCCCATCTCTACTAAAGATACAAAAATTAGCTGAGCGTGATGGTGCGTGCCTGTAATCCCAGCTACTCAGGAGGCTGAGGCAGGAGAATCGTTTGAACCAGGGTGTCAGAGGTTGCAGTGAGCCGAGATGGTGCCATTGCACTCCAGCCTGGCGACAGAGCGAGACTCCATCTCAAAAAAAAAAAAAAAAAAAAAAAAAGAAAGAAGAAAATATGAACAAAACCTCCAAGAAGTCTGGGATTATGTGAAATGACCAAACCTAAGAATAATTGGTGTTTTGAGACTAGCCTGGCCAACATGGTAAAACCCTGTCTCTACTAAAAGTACACAAAATTAGCCGGGCGTGGTGGCACGTGCCTGTAGTCCCAGCTACTCAGGAGGCTGAGGTAGAAGAATTGCTTGAACCCGGGAGGCAGAGGTTGCAGTGAGTTGAGACTGTGCCACTGCACAACAGCCTGGGTGACAGAGCGAGAGACTGTCTCAAAAAAATAATAATAATAATAATTGGTGTTGCTGAAGAAGAAAATTCTAAAACCTTGGAAAATATATTTGGGGGAATAATTTAGGAAAAGTTCTCCAAACTTGCTAGAGACCTAGACATCCAAAAACAAGAAGCACAAAGAACACCTAAGAAATTCATCACAAAAAGAACATCACCTAGGCACACTGTCATCAGGTTGTCATCAGATTATCTAAAGTTAATACAAAGGAAAAAATCGTAAGAGCTGTGAGACAGAAGCACCAGGTAACCTATAAAGGAAAACCTTCAGATTCACAGCAGATTTCTCAGCAGAAACCCTACAAACTAGAAGGGTTTGGGGCCCTATCTTCGGATTCCTCAAACAAAACAATTATCAGCCAAGAATTTTGTATCTAGCAAAACTAAGCATCACATATGATAGAAAGATACAGTCTAGGCCGGGCGCGGTGGCTCAAGCCTGTAATCCCAGCACTTTGGGAGGCCGAGACGGGCGGATCACAAGGTCAGGAGATCGAGACCATCCTGGCTAACATGGTGAAACCCCATCTCTACTAAAAAATCCAAAAACGTAGCCGGGCTAGGTGGCGGGCGCCTGTAGTCCCAGCTGCTTGGAAGTCTGAGGCAGGAGAATGGCGTAAACCCAGGAGGCGGAGCTTGCAGTGAGCTGAGATCCGGCCACTGCACTCCAGCCTGGGTGACAGAGCGAGACTCTGTCTCAAAAAAAAAAAAAAAAAAAAAAAATACAGTCTATTTCATACAAACAAATGCTGAGATAATTTGCCCCTACCAAGCCACCACTACAAGAACTGCTAAAAGGAGCTCTGTATCTTAAAACAGGCCAGGGGCAGTGGCTCATGCCTGTAATCCCAGGACTTTGGGAGGCCAAGGAGGGTGGATCACCTGAGGTCAGGAGTTCAAGACTAGCCTGGGCAACATGGTGAAACCCCATCTCTACTAAAAATACAAAAATTAGCCAGGTGTGGTGGTGGGCCCCTGTAATCCCAGCTACTTGGGAGTCTGAAGCAGGAGAATAACCGGAACCTGGGAGGCAGAGGTTGCAGTGAACCAAGATTGCACCATTGTACTCCAGTCTGGGAGACAGATTGAAACTCTGTCTCAAAAAAAAAAATCTTAAAACAAATCCTGGAAACACATCAAAACACAACCTCTTTAAAGCACAAATCACACAGGACCTATAAAACAAAAATACAAGTTAAAAAGCAAAAACCAATACCAAAAAGCCCAAGGTACACAGGCAACAAATAGCACAATGAATGCAATGGTACCTCACATTTCAATATTAACATTGAATGTAAATGGCCTAAATGCTCCACTTAAAAGATATAGAACTGCAGAATGGATGAGAACTCACCAACCAACCATCTGCTGCCTTTAGTAGACTCACCTAACACATAAGGACTCACATAAACTTAGAGTAAAGGGATGGAAAAAGGGATTTCTTGCAAGTGGACACCCAAAGCAAGCAGGAGTAGCTATTCTTACGTCAGACAAAACAAACTTTAAAGCAATAGCAGTTAAAAGAGACAAAGAGGAACATTATATAATGGTAAAAGGCCTTTTCCAAAAGGAAAATACCACAATCCTAAACATATATGCACCTAACAGTGGAGCTCCCAAATTTATAAAACAATTATTAATAGACCTAACAAATGAGATAGACAGCAACACAATAATAGTGGGGGACTTCAGTACTCCACTGACAGCACTAGATGGGTCATCAAGACAGAAAGTCAACAAAGAAACAGTGAATTTAAACTATACCTTGGAACAAATGGACTGATCAGATATATATAGAACATTTCATCCAACAATCAGAGAATACACATTCTATTCAACAGCACATGGAACTTTCTCCAAGATAGACCATATGATAGGCCATAAAATGAGCCTCAATAAATTTAAGAAATTGAAATTATATCAAGCACTCTTTCAGACCACAGTGGAATAAAACTGGAAATCATCTCTAAAAGGAACCTTCAAAACCATGCAAATACATGGGAATTAAATAACCTGCTCCTGAACGAGCATTGGGTCAAAAATGAAATCAGATGGAAATTAAAAAATTCTTCAAACTGAATGACAATAATGATGCAACCTATCAAAACCTCTGGGATACAGCAAAGGCAGTGCTAAGAGGAAAGTTCATAGCCCTAAATGCTTACATCAAAAAGACTGAATGAGCACAAACTAACATTCTAAGGTCATACCTCAAGGAACTAGAGAAACAAGAACAAACCAAACCCAAACCCAGCAGAAGAAAGGAAATAAGATCAGAGTAGAACTAAATGAAATTGAAACAAAAAAATTGCAAAAGCTAAATGAAACAAAAAACTGGTTATTTGAAAAGATAAATAAAATTGATAGAGCGTTAACAAGCTTAACCAAGAAAAGAGGAGAGAAAATCCACCAAATAACCTCATTAAGAAATGAAACAGGAGATATTACAATGTACACCACTAAAATACAAAAGAGCATTCAAGGCTACTATGAACACCTTTACACACGTAAACTAGAAAACCTAGAAAAGATGGATAAATTCCTGGAAAAGTACAACCCTCCTAGCTTAAATCAGGAAGAATTAGATGTCCTGAACAGACCAATAACAAGCAGCAAGATTGAAATGGTAATTTAATAATTACCAACAAAGAAAAAGTTCAGGACCAGATGAATTCACAGCAGAATTCTACCAGATATTCAAAGAAGAATTGGAACCAATCCTGTTGACACTATTCCACAAGATAGAGAAAGAAGGAACCTTCCCTAGTTCATTCTATGAAGCCAGCATCACCCTAATACCAAAATCAGGAAAGGACATAATCAAAAAAGAAAACTACAGACTGATAACCTTGATGAACATAGATGCTAAAATCTTTAACAAAATACTAGCTAACTGAATCCAACAATGCATAAAAAAGATAATTCACTATAATCAAGTGGGTTTCTTACCAGGGATGCAGGAATGGTTTAACATATGCAAGTCAACAAATGTGATACACCACATAAACATAATTAAAAACAAAAATCACATGATCATCTGAATACATGCAGAAAAAGCATTTGACAAAATCCAGAATCCCTTTATGATTAAAACCCTCAGCAAAATCAGCATACAAGGGACATACCTTAATGTAATAAAAGCCATCTATGACATACCCACAACCAACATAATACTGAATGGGGAAAAGTTTAAAGTATTCCCTCTAAGAATGGGAACAAGACAAGGATGCTCACTCTCACCACTCCTCTCCAATACAGTACTAGAAGTCCTAGCCAGAGCAATCAGACAAGAGAAAGAAATAAAGGGCATCCAAATTCGTAAAGAGGAAGTCAAATTGTCCCCGTTTGCTGACAATATGATCTTTGACCTTGCAAACCCTAAGGAGTCTTCCAGAAAACTCCTAGAACTGATAGAAGAATTCAGCAAAGTTTCCGGATATGAGATTAATGTACACAAATTAGCAGCTCTTCTATACACCAACAGCAACCAAGTGGAAAGTCAAATCAAGAACTCACCCCTGGCCGGGCGCAGTGGCTCAAGCCTGTAATCCCAGCACTTTGGGAGGCCGAGACGGGTGGATCACGAGGTCAGGAGATCGAGACCATCCTGGCTAACACGGTGAAACCCCGTCTCTACTAAAAAAATACAAAAAACTAGCCGGGCGAGGTGGCGGGCGCCTGTAGTCCCAGCTACTCCGGAGGCTGAGGCAGGAGAATGGCGTGAACCCGGGAGGCAGAGCTTGCAGTGAGCTGAGATCCGGCCACTGCACTCCAGCCTGGGCGACAGAGCGAGACTCTGTTTCAAAAAAAAAAGAACTCACTCCTTTAGAATGGCTGCAAAAAAAGAAAAATAAAATAAGATATACCTAACAAATGAGTAGAAAGTCCTCTACAAGGGAAACAAAACACTGCTGAAATAAATCATAGACAACACAAACAAATGGAAACATGTCCCATGCTCATGGATGGGTAGAATAAATATTATAAAAATGACCATACTACCAAAAGCAATTTACGAATTCAACACAATCCCTGTTAAAATACCACCATCATTCTTCACAGAGTTAGAAAAAACAATTCTAAAATTCATATGGAACCAAAAAAGAGTCCGCATAGCCAAAGCAAGACTAAGCAAAAATAACAAATCTGGAGGCATCACACTACCTGATTTCAAACTATATTATAAGGTTATTGTCACCAAAACAGTGTGTTACTGGTACAAAAATAGGCACATAGACCAATGGAACAGAATAGAGAACCCAGAAATAAACCCAAATACTTATAGCCAACTGATCTTCGACAAAGCACACAAAAACATAAAGTAGGGAAAGGACACCCTGTTCAACAAATGGTGCTGGGATAATTGGTTAGCCACATGTAGGAGAATGAAAATGGATCCTTATCTCTCACCTCATACAAAAATCAACTCAAGATGGATTAAGGGCTTAAACCTAAAACCTGAAACTATAAAAATTCTAGAAGATGACATTGGAAAAACCCTTGTAGACATTGGTTTAGGCAAGGATTTCATTACCAAAAGCACAAAAGGAAATGCAATAAAAACAAAGGGAAATAGCTGGGATGTAATTAAACTAAAGAGCTTTTACATAGCAAACGGAACAGTCATCAGAATAAACATACAACCCAGAGAGTGGGAGAAAATCTTCACAATCTCTACATCTGACAAAGGACTAATAACCAGAATCTACAACAAACTCAAATCAGTAAGAAAAAAAACAATTGCATCAAAAAATGGGCTAAGGACATGAATACACTATTCTCAAAAGACATAATAAAAACCACCTATGACAAACTCAAAGCCAACATAATATGCAAATGGCCAACAAACATATGAAAAAACGCTCAACATCACTAATGATCAGGGAAATGCAAATCAAAACCACAATGCGATACCACCTTACTCCTGTAAGAATGGCCATAATAAAAAAATCAAGAAACGGTAGATGTTGGTGTGGATGCGGGGATCAGGGAACATGTCTACGCTGCTGGTGCGAATGTAAACTAGTATAGCCATTGTGGAAAACAGTGTGGAGATTCCTTAAAGAACTAATAATAGAACTACCATTTGATCCAGCAATCCCACTACTGGGTATCTACCCAGAGGAAAGAAAGTCACTAATAGAAAAAGATATTTGCACATGCATGTTTATAGCAGCACAATTCACAATTGCAAAATCGTGGAACCAACCAAATTGCCCATCAATCAACAAGTGGATAAAGAAACTACAGTGTGTGTATACACACACACACACACACACACATATACACACACACATATATATACACACACACACACACATACCACAAGCAAGGGTGCTAGTACAACTATTGGGATTGTATGGACACACGGATTAACTTAGAGGAGTTCACACTAGCCAAATTTAGGACAATTTGGACCTCAAAAAAAAAATCTGCAATGTATTAAAACATAACACATATACAAATCCATGTGTTCTGCAAACAAAAAGTCATCTTTAGAGGTTTCTAGGATATCAACTAATTCTGAAAATTGATAAAGGAGGAGAATTAAGTACCTTCCTTTCCCATATGAACTATATTTCAGAGTAACCAAGTTATAGGTGAGGAAATAATCTTACTGATGAAATAAATACAACTGGTAAATGTAGAAGGGATGATAGTATTAGAAAGATATGGCCAGGCACGGTGGCTCATGCCTGTAATCCCAAAATTTTGGGAGGCCAAGGAAAGTGGATTGCTTGAGATCAGGAGTTTGAGACCAGCTGGGATAACATGGCGAAAATCCCATAATACAAAAATTAGCTGGGCATGGTGGCACACACCTGTGGCCACAGCTACTCGGGAAGCTGAGGTGGGAGGATGACTGGAGGCCAGGAAGTTGAGGCTGCAGTGATCTGTGATCACAGCACTTACTCCAGCCTGGATGACAGACCAAGACCCTGTCTCAAAAAATAAATAAAATAAAATAAAGTATTAGAAAGATATCATTCTGGAGCTCCTAATTAATAAATTTAGGCAGCAAACATCCATTGGCTGTTGAAACCATTAGGTGATAGGTTGATGGAGAACTTTACAATGGGCAGATTACTTTGAAAATGCATAAATCTATTAATCAATCTTAACTCCACTAAAAGTTTAGAACCAGATATTATGTACTTTTTAATGTGATGCAGTAGCAAGTACCCAGCATCATATATTGTCCCTGAAGTTGCATCTCAACCTATTTGAGCTTCTAAGATTTAATAGTTTATGAAAAAATAAGGATGGAGGATAGAAAAACATGTTAATGACAACACAAGGATGCAATCAGTCAAATTCAGAATGTGGCAAATTCTATAGGGCAAATGTCCCAGGTTCTTCAACAAATGAAATTGAATAAAAAGGGGCACCACGATCAAGATAAAGAACATACCCATCATCCCCCAATTCTTTAATGACCCTTATAATCCCTCTATTCCACCCTTCCCCACATTTCCCCCACTTCTGTCTCCCCTCCCCTCCACACCCTTCCCTACATTTCCCCCACTTCTGTCTCCCCTCCCCTCCACACCCTTCTCCACATTTCCCCCACTTCTGTCTCTCCTCCCCTCCACACTGCTTCCCCACTCCAATTCAAGGTGATCACTGATCTGCTTTTGGCCACTATACGTTGCTTTAGATTTCCTAGAAATTTACATAAATGGAATCATGCAATATGTGTCCTCTATTTTGTCTGACTTCTTCACTTGAGAATTTTGAGATTTATTCATGCTGTAGCATACTTATTCTTTTTATTGCTGAGTAGTATTTCACTGTATAGCTATACCACAGTTTGCTTATCCATTTACCTATTGGTAGACATTTGAGTTTTTTTCTAGTTTTTGGCTATTAAAAATAAAATTGCTAGGAACAACCAAAAAAAAAAAAAAAGAAAAGAAAAGAAAAAAGGGTGGAGGGAGAAGAAAGAACTATTACAGATTTAAAGACACTTAAGAAACATGTAAATATCAACCAAATGCAATATCTGGATCTTGTTTTATTTGTTTTTAGTACTGTTTAATCAAATCAACTGTACAAGAATATTTTTGAGACAACTGGGAAAATTATACACAGTCTAGGAATTTGAAGGAATTGTTAAATTTTAAATTTAAATTTAAAAAATTAAAATCCTAAATTTATTTTTTTTAAATTTATTTTTTGAGACAGAGTTTCGTTCTTGTTGCCCAAGCTGGAGTGCAATGGCACAATCTCAGCTCACTGCAACCTCGGCCTCCCAGATTCAAGTGATTCTCCTGCCTCAGCCTCCCAAGTAGCTGAGATTATAGGCATGTGCCACCACGCCCAGCTAATTTTTTTATATTTTTAGTAGAAACCGGGTTTCACCACATTAGCCAGGCTGATCTCAAACTCCTGACCTCAGGTGATCCACCCACCTCAGCCTCCCAAAGTGCTAGGATTACAGACGTGAGCCACCATGCCTGGCTCTAAATTTAAATTTAAAAATTAAAATTTAAATTCTTAAGGAATTGTTAAATTGTTAAATAAGGGATTGTTACTTTTAAAAAATGTGTTAACACTATTGTATCTATGTTTTATAAAAAGTCCTCATCTGTTAGAATTACAGTCTAAATGTACATGGCTGGAATTACATAACATTTGGGATTTGCTTTAACATCTAGCCCTTGGAAAAGACTGAATGGAGGAAATAAGTGAAATAAGAATGACAAAACACTGGTCATTGTTGAAGCGGAATGATGGATACATCAAGCTCATTATATCATTCTATGCATCACGTTTCTGTATTTTTGCTTGTGTTTGAAAATGTTTATAACAAAAAGTTAAAAAAAAAAAAAAAAGTCCTTGCTCAGCCACATGGTTTATCTTTCAGGGCTGACTCCCTTGTGGAAGTCAGGTGAGCAGTTGCCAGCATGGGTGCCAAAAGGTGTCTCAGAAGACTTTCCTCCTTATAATAAAAACTCTATCTACCACATCTCCTAGCCACCCAAATAAACACACATTGGCTCTCCCCAATCTCCAGCTTGCTGATTTGAGAATACTGGGACTTCTTAGCCTCCGTAATTACATGAACCAATTCCCTACAACAAATCTCTTCTCATACCTAGAGGCACAATTGACACAAACAAAATTTTTAACAAATAAGTCTCTTCATATATATATATATAGATATAGATATATAGACACACACATACATGCACACATCCCATTGGTTTCTGTTTCTCTGTAGGACCTGACTAATACAGATTAACTTCTTTGTTAGGTATCCCTTTATTAGCTGGGCAGCTTAAGGGAACATCATTGTATCTGTCATAAATCTTTACGATTTCAGGTTGTTTCATTTTCCTTGTTTCCATAGGTTTGGATGTTGAGTGTTTTTAAACCCCGACCCATACACTCAATTGAAAATAAGAATGAAAAATTAGTTCACATTAGAACAATAATCAGGTGAGAGTAGGGGAGAGGATGTTGAAACATGCCCCATTGAGAATGGCAAAGAAAGTTTCATGAGCGTGGCTGAATTCACGCTTTGTTGGGGTATCACCGAGAGGTCCATGTCCTTGTTGGGGAATTTTGGGATCTGAGACGCTCTTCCTCTGTGCCAGAAGCAGAACTGTGTTGTCATTATTCCTGGGCAGACAGGAAGATGAAAATTTCCTCCTCTCTTCTCAATTTTTATTTTTATTTTATTTATTTATTTATTTATTTATTTATTTATTTATTTATTTTGAGATGGAGTTTCGCTCTTGTTGCCCAGGCTGGAGTGCAATGGCGCGGCATCTCTGCTCACCACAACCTCCGCCTCTGGGATTCAAGCGATTCTCCTGCCTCAGCCACCCAAATAGCTGGGATTATAGGCATGCGCCACCACACCCGGCTCATTTTGTATTTTGTTTTTTTGTTTTTTGTTTTTTTTTGAGACGGAGTCTCGCGCTGTCGCCCAGGCTGGAGTGCAGTGGCCAGATCTCAGCTCACTGCAAGCTCCGCCTCCCGGGTTCACGCCATTCTCCTGCCTCAGCCTCCCGAGTAGCTGGGACTAGGGGTTTCACTGTGTTAGCCAGGATGGTCTCGATCTCCTGACCTCGTGATCCGCCCGTCTCGGCTTCCCAAAGTGCTGGGATTACAGGCTTGAGCCACCGCGCCCGGCCCATTTTGTATTTTTAGTAGAGACGGGGTTTCTCCATGTTGGCTATATTGGTCTTGAACTCTGACCTCAGGTGATCCGCCCTCCTCCGCCTCTCAAAGTGCTGGGATTACAGGCCTGAGCCTCCGCTCCCAGCCTTATTTAGTTTTTTGAGACGGAATCTTGCTCTATTGCCCAGGATAGAGTGCAGTGGCGCCGTTTTGGCTCACTGCAACCTCCCCTTCCTGGGTTCAAGCGATTCTCGTGCCTCCGCTTCCTGAGTAGGTGGGATTACAGGCGCCTGCCATCACGCTCTGCTAATTTTTGTATTTTTGGTAGACATGGGGTTTCACCATGTTGGTCGGACTGGTCTCAAACTCCTGACCTCAAGTAATCCGCCTGCCAAAGTGCTGGGATTACAGGCGTGAGCCACCGCGCCCAGTGTCTCCCAATTTGCAATTAAGTGGAAGCACGAAATTATTTCTGGCCAACAGAAGTAAACAGAAGAGGCTGGGTGCAGTGGCTGACTCCTGCGATCCCAGCACTTTGGGAGGCTGAGGCGGGGGGATCACTTGAGACTCAGGAGTTCGACACCAGCCTGGCCAAGGTGGCGAAACATTGTCTCTACTAAAAACACAAAGATAATTAGCTGGGTGTGGTGGCACGCACCTGTAATCCCAGCTACTCGGGCAGCAGAATCATTTGAACCGGGAGGAGAAGGTTGCAGTGAACCAAGATGGCACAACTGCACTGCAGCCTAGGTGACAGAGCGAGACTCCTTATTTGGGGAAAAAAAAAAAAAAGGAAACAGGAGTAATATAAATTACACACCACTTCCGGGTTCCAGGCCTGGTCTTTTTTTTTTTTTTTTTTTTTTTTTTGAGACAAGGTCTCCCTCTATGTCCCCAGACTGGAGAGTAGTGGCGCAATCTCGGCTCACTGCAACCTCCTTCTCCCAGGTTCAAGCCATTCTCATGCCTCAGCCTCTCAACTAGCTGGGATTACAGGCACATGCCACCACGCCCGGCTAACTTCTGCATTTTTAGTAGAGACGGGGTTTCGCCGCCTTGGCCAGGCCGGTCTCAAACTCCTGACGTCAAGTGATCCACCCACCTTGGCCTCCCAAAGTGCTGGGATTACAGGCGTGAGCCACCGGGTCCCCAGCCAGGCCTAGTTTTTAACTGAGTTCTTTAGTTCTCTTTGCCTGCCATGGTGACCTTGGATAACTCAACTTCCAGATGGTTTCGCTACCGGTTAGCTGCTTAAAGGACAGTTCACATCAGACTGTAGTGTGAATAAGAAACAAACTTTCATTGTGTTAAGCCATTGAGATTTATGGGTTATTTGCAATCTTAGCTAATGAATTACCTTGATAAATACACACTGTGGGGATAATGCTGTATTAACTCCTGCTTTGTGTAACCTCCTTAAGTATCCATATTTGCCATTAAGGAAGTTTTATATTCTGTAACTGTTGGTGGATTTCCATATATCATAACACCATCACTCAGTGTTGGCCATTTGGTAAACAAAATGTATCATGCAGCTTGATTAGTTTTGGTAGTTTATCAGATTTGTAGGAAACAATGGTTTCTCTTGTATTCAAAAGTAAAGAAACTCTGGTTCATAAGGCGGCAAACTCCCTTTTCAGAAACCTCACTGTGTGAACAACGGTGGAGTCTTCCAGTGCTTCCACTGCAGTAAGTCAGCATTAGCAATGTGACATAAGTGTAATCTTCACCCTCCACTGCACTACACTCTCCTCACTTCCATGTGAGGGGAGCACTGAGACCACTGCGGTCTGATACTACATAAGTATCAGCTGTTTCCAGCCATCACTGTAGACATATAATTTTTCTGCTTTTTGATATTTAAGATTATAGAGCAGGGAATATTAAGACCGTGCTTATTTTGCTTGTGAATAGTATGATTTTCCAAAATCCCCAAATCATATTGGTTATTTTGAGACTTCAAATCCACTCCCATTCCCACTCCCTCCCCTATGTTGGTATACACTATTTTAGAAGCAGAACTTAAGTTTTAGAGGAGGCACTGGCAATTTGGAATATGAAAGAATGTGGCTGGTTTTACCTTGGTTGTTCTTGAATGGCTATTCTTATCCGAGTGAGGCAAACCCAGCATGGGTAGGCGCCCTGGAAGTGGACAAAATAAACCTGTGCTTGTGTCAATTTGTATCTCCTCATGCTGTTTCCTATATGTCTTCCTTGAGAAAAACTGAGAAAATTGACCGGACTCTTGTTTTGTTTTGTTTTTGAGACAGGGTCTTGCTCTGTCATCTAGGCTGGAGTGCAGTGGCACAATCTTGGCTCACTGCAGCCTTGACCTCTTGGGCTCAGGTGATCCTCCTGTCTCAGCCTCCTGAGTAGCTGGGACCACAGACACATGACACCATGCCCAGCTAATTTTTTGTTTTCTGTAGCGATGGGGTCTCCCGATGTTGCCCAGGCTGAGACTTTACAAAAAAAAAAGAAAAATATCTGGCTGGGCGCGGTGGCTCACGCCTGTATACCCAGCACCTTGGGAGGCCAAGGCGGGTGGCTCACTTGAGGTCAGGAGTTCGAGACCAGTCTGGCCAGCATCGTGAACCCTGTCTCTACTACAAATACAAAAATTAAGCATAGTGGCATGCACCGGTAATCCCAGCCACTTGGGAGGTTGAGGCAGGAGAATGACTTGAACCAGGGAGACGTGGAGATTGCAGTGAGCCATGATCGTGCCACTGGACTCCAGCCTGGGCAAGACTCCATCTCAAAAAAAAAAAAGAAAAAATATCTGGGGTCCCTGGCCTCACCTTGCTGCTCATCCTGCTCGCTGGCCCCCAAAAGGTTGCAGCCAAATGTGGTCTCTCCTTCGCCTGCCCCAAAGGATTCAAATGCTGTGGCAACAGCTGCTGCCAGGAGAATGTGTTCTTCCCTGGCCCCTTGAGGATCTTCGTCATCATGTTCCTGATCATCCTGCCCCTCTTGTGCATCTGTGACTGGCTAAGCACTACTGTCCCAGCTGCAGAGACCCAGACCCAGATGCCCTGACGGATTGCCGGGGACCCCGGGAACTGCCCTCCATCATCCCCCTAGAGAGGGTCAGAGCATCCCTCTCTGTGCCCCCACCCTCCTACAGTGAGGTGATTCTGAAGCCTACCTGGGGCCCAACTTCCACAGAGCCACCCCCTCACTACGGCTTCAGGCCTGAAGAATATACCGGGGATTAGAGGGCCATTGACAACCCGGCCTTCTGAGTCACCTCCGGCCTAGAATCTTGCCATCAGCAACCTCCTCCCCAGTGCCTCCTGGATCAAGCTAGAGACTGCTGGCACCCCAGGAATGTCCCTGCCCATCCTGCCGTGTCTCTGTTCATTCTTGGATTTAACTTATGGCTTTTTCTGCCTCTGTTCCCAACCCAGCTGCCTCTGTTGTCCTGAGGGTCAGGCTGGAGTGACAGTATCTGCCCACCCCCCAACCCAAGAAAGAGGCTGCTGGAAGGAAAATGCCGACCATTGGAGGTGCCCAACAGCAGAATGGGCTACTCCAAGGGGTAGTAAAAGCCCCATTTCTGGAGTTATGCAAATCTTGACTGGACAGTCAGCTCTGAGATTTTATCAGGGCACTTCTATACCTGTGGGAGACTGGACTGGATGAGCTCTGAGCCAGCTTCCAATTTTACTTGAATAGAGAACTCACTGTACCCACCCCCAACACGTGGTAAACACACATCCTCACTGAAAACAAAAAAATCTCTGATCTATGTGAAATATTTTATAAACTATAAAGCCACTAAAAACACTAGCTCTTCCACTTTCAATGAATTGACTGCTAAACCTATGTAGAAAGTCACTTCATTCAGTTGCTTAAGTGTACATTTTGCAACTCTTCTTATCCTGAAGAGTATACTAGAAAGCTATATTGTTCAAATTGCTCTGTGGTTGCTTTAATGCTCATACGAAAAAAAATTAATGACTAATATGAGCATTTGGTTAACACATTTTTTAAGACTTGAAATGTTGCTGCCACGTTCTATACCTGTGCTATTCAATATGGTAGCCACTAGCCACATGTGACTATCGAGCCTCTGAATTGTGGCTTGTTTGATTAAATAATTGATTTTTAAATTTTATTTGATTAAAAAAATGTAAGTTTAAATAACCATGTAGATTACACAAATATAGAAGGCTTCTGTAGTATAAAAAGTACTATTGGATAGCACTATTCTACACAAAATCCTCATAAATATTAGTTATTATTTAGAACTATGCCATCTGATATGTAGCTGTTGGTTACATGTAGCCATTGAACACCTGAAATGTGGTTATTCTGAATTGAGAAATGCTGTCAATATAAAATACATTAGATTTCAAAGGCATAGCATGAAAAAATGAAAATATGTAAAATGTCATAATAATTTTTATATTGATCATCATAGTAGGTAGAATAATGGCCCACTGAAGATCTCCATGTACATATCTTGAAAACCTGTGAATATGTTTCATATGTTACATGGCGAAGGGGAATTAAGGCTGTAGAAGGAATTAAGGTTGCTAATCAGCTGACCTTATAACAGTGAGAATATGCTGGATTATCTGGGTAGGCCCAATACAACTACAAGGGTCCTTAACAGTAGAAAAGGAGATGTAACTACAGAAAAAAGACATAGAGGCTGGCCATCATGGCTCACACCTGTAATCCCAATACTTTGGGAAGTCGAGGTGGAAGGATCATTTGAGCCCAGATGTTTGAGACCTTGTCTCTACAAAAAAAAATTTTTAATTAGTTAGGCGTGGGGCTGGGCACAGTGGCTCACGCCTGTAACCCCAGCACTTTGGGAGGCTGAGGTGGGCGGATCGTGAGGTCAGGAGATCGAGACCATCGTGGCTAACATGGTGAAACCCCATCTCTACTAAAAATACAAAACATTGTAGTCCCAGCTCCTCAGGAGGCTGAGGCAGGAGAATGGCATGAACCCAGGAGGCGGAGCTTGCAGCGAGCCAAGATCATGCCACTGCACTCCAGTCTGGGCAACAGAGCGAGACTCTGTCTCAAAAAAAAAAAAAAAAAAATAGCTGGGCATGGTGGTGCCCACCTGTAGTCCCAGCTTCTCAGCAGACTGAAGTGAGAGTATCACTTGAGCCCAGAAGGTTGAGGCTGCAGTGAGCCGTGATTGTGTCACTGCACTCCAGCCTGGGTGACAGGACAGACCCTGCCTCAAAAAAAGAAAAAAGATGCAGAGATGCAACATTATTGGCTTTGAAGATAGAAGATGGGGGCCTCTAAGAAGCTGAAAAATACAAGGTAATATATTCTCCCCTAGAACTTTAGAATAGAATGCAGTCCTGCTAACACTTTGGTTTTTGCCCATTGAGATCTTTATTGGACTTCTGACCTATATAAATATGAATGAACAAATGAATGGGCCATGCATGGTGGCTCATGCCTGTAATTCCAGCACTTTGGGAGGCCCAGGCAAGAGGATCACTTCAGACCAAAGAGTTTAAGACCAGCCTGGGCAACATGGTGAGATCTTGTCTCTACCAAAAAAAAAAAAAAAAAGAAAACATTAGCCAGGCATGGTGGCGCATGCCTATACTTGGGAGGCTTGAGACGGGAGGATCGCTTGAGCCTGGGAGATTGAGGCTGCAGTGAGCCATGATCATGCCATTGCACTCCAGCCTGGGCAACAGTGTGAGACCCTGTCTCCAAAACAACAAACTAAAATAAAAAAGCCCAAATAAATCAACAAAATAAATAAGTTTGTTTTAAGATACTGTTAGTAATTTGTTACAGCAGCAAATAGACGATGAATACAATAATATTAAATAATATCTTGTATATAGTGACTTAAGTAAAATATAATGTTGAAGTTGATTTCACCTGTTTCTTTTTACTTTAAAAAATATGGCTATTGGGAGGCCGAGGCGGATGGATCACGAAATCGGGAGATTGAGACCATCCTGGCTAACACAGTGAAACCCCGTCTCTGCTAAAAAACAGAAAAAATTAGCTGGGCGTGGTGGCAGGTGCCTGTAGTCCCAGCTACTCGGGAGGCTGAGGCAGGAGAATGGCGTGAACCCGGGAGGCGGAGCTTACAGTGAGCTGAGATTGCGCCACTGCACTCCAGCCTGGGCGACAGAGCAAGACCCTGTATGCCCCACCAAAAAATATGGCTACTAACTCATATGTTCATCACAGCACTATTCACAATAGCAAAGACATGGGATCAACCTAGGTATCCATTAAAGGTGGAGTGAATAAAGAAAATGTGGTACATATACACCATGGAATACTACACAGCCATAAAAAAGAGTGAAATCATGGCCTTTGTAGCAACATAGATGCAGCTGGAGGCCATTATCCTAAATGAATTAATACAGGAACAAAAACTCAAATATCGCATGTTCTCATATATAAGTAAGAGCCACTACTTATGGGTATATATGAACATAAATGTGGCAACAATAGACACTGGGGACTACTAGAGGGAGGAAAGAAGGAAGTGGGTGTATTAGTCTGTTCTCATGCTGCTGATAGAGACACACCCGAGAATGAGTAATTTATAAAGAGAAAAGGTTTAATTAACTCACAGTTCAGCACAGCTGGGAAGGCCTCAGGAAACTTACAATCTTGGCAGAAGGGGAAGCAAACATGTTCTTTTCACATGGCAGCAGCAAGGGGAAGTGCCAAGCAAAAGGGTTTAAGCCCCTTATAAAACCATGAGATGTCATGATAACTCACTCACTATCATGAGGACAGCATGAGAGTAAGCGCCCCCATGATTAAATTACCTCCTACTGGGTCCCTCCCATGACACGTGGGGATTATGGGAACTACAGTTCAAGATGAAATTTGGGTGGGACACAGCTCAACCATATCAGGAGTCAAGGGCTGAAAAACTACCTATTGGATACTATGCTCACTATCTACCCCAAACCTCAGCATCATGCAATATACCCATGTGAGAAACCTGCACCTGTACTCCCAAATCTAAAATAAAAGTTGAAGTTATTTTTTAAAATAGCAGAGAAAAATTCCCCAGTGGTATGTTCCTAAGTTGTACAGCCAAAATTTATTATTAAAAAAATTAACATGAAAAAAACCTGTATGCAAATGTTTGTAGGGGCTTTATCCATCATCACCCAAAACTGAAAATAACTCAAAAGTCCATCAACTAGAGAATGGATGAACAACCTGTTATATATCCATACAAATGGACTATAACTCAACAATAAAAAGGAACAAACACACACAAAGTAAAATGTGGCTACTAGAAAATTACATATGTGGCTCACTCTGTCGCTCTCTTTTTTTGTTGTTTTTGTTTTTTCTTTAGAGACGGGGTCTTGCTGTGTCATCCAGGATGGCGTGCAGTGGCGCAATCATAGCTCACTGCAGCCTCGATCTGCTAAGCTCAGGCAATCCTCCCACCTCAGCCTCTCATCATTCTCTATTTCTATTGGACAATGCTGATTTAGAACTTTTTGGCTTGATCATTTTGTGTTGGAGCAAAAGCAAAATTACTTTTTGAGAAGATTCTTGGGCTGTTTCCAAGTGCTCTTTTGGCTTACTTTCAAGGTGGAGTTGGGAAGTGACTTTCTATTTAGTCATTTGACCTCTTGAACTCCGTACCTTTCATAAGATAATATCAGTCTTACCTCTACTCTGCTGAAGAGTTGAAAGTATATGATTCAGCACTTAACAGGCCATATAGAAAGTTACAGTCTACATATTGTCAGCGAACATGACCTCAGACTCACAGTTGTTTGTTCAGTATTTATCAATGTGAACAAAACAAAATCACAGTTTAATGTTCATTTAAAGAAGTCATGGCCAGGCACAGCGGCTCATGCCTGTAATCCCAGCACTTTGGGAGGCCTAGGTGGGTAGATCACTTGAGGTCAGGAGTTCAAGACCAGCCTGGCCAACATGGTGAAATGCAAAAATTCCAAAAAAAAAAAAAAAAAAAATTCCAACTACTTGGGAGGCTGAGGCAGAAGAATCGTTTGAATCTGGGAGGCAGAGGTTGCAGTGAGCTGAGATCACACCATTGCACTCCAGCCTGGGCACACCGTGAGACTCTGTCTCAAAAAAAAAACAAAAACAAAGTCATGATAACTGCTGAAATTACAGAGGCAAAGATAAGCGTTTCACGCCTTTGGCAGTCCTAGTTCAGAAATAATGGTAGATATTTGCATAAAACCATGCTATAGAGATTTTGTGGTAGAAGCATTTCCTCCTGGGCACACGTATTTTTTTAGCCTTTCTTGCAGTTAGACTATAGCCACATGATAGGGTTCTATCTAGTGGGAGTTGGCAGAGGGAATGTACTTTCAGACCTGACCATAAAATTCCATGCATGATTGTCTACACATCCTGTTTTGCTTCTGTGATGACCTCAGAGGCCACATGCTAAAGATGGCAAAGTCACAAAATGGAAGGACTCCAGATCCCTGAGTTACCAAAGGAAAGAAAGTCAACAAGGAAAGTTACGTGACTGACTTTGTGAGTGAGAAGTAAGCCACTGCTGTTTTAAGTCACAGAGATTTTGTTGTTTGTTATCACAGCATATCTTCGCTTACCCTAACTAATATATTTCTATTTAAAAATGACTCAGGTTGGGTGTGGTGGCTCATGCCTGTAATCCTAGCACTTTGGGAGGCCGAGGTAGGCGGATCACTTGAGGTCAGGAGTTTGAGACCAGCCTGGCCAACACAGTGAAACCCTGTCTCTACTAAAAATACAAAAATTAGCCAGGTGTGGTGGCGCATGCATGTAATCCCAGCTACTTGGGAGGCCAAGGCAGGAGAATTGCAAGAACCCAGGAGGTGGAGGTTGCAGTAAGTCAACCTTGCACCACTGCACTCTAGCCTAGATGACAGAGCAAGACTCCATCTCAAAAAAAAAAAAAAAAAAAAAAAAACACTTTTAGGGCTGGGCGCCTAAAATTACATGCCTGTAATCCCAGCACTTTGGGAGACTGAGGCGGGTGGATTGCTTGAGCCCAGGAGTTCGAGACCAGCCTGGGCAATATGACGGAACCCTGTCTCTACTAAAAATACATAAAATTGGTGGGCCGTGGTGGTGCACGCTTGTACTCCCAGCTACTTGGGGAGCTGAGACACGATAATTGCTTGAACCCGGGAGGTGGAGGTTGCAGTGAGCCAAGAACACGCCACTGTACTCCAGCCTGCACTGCAAAGCAAGACTCGGTCTCAAATAAATAAATAAGACTTTTAGGCTGCAAACAGAGGCTCACATCTGTAATTCCAGCACTTTGGGAGTCTGAGGTGGGTGGATCTCTTGAATCCAGGAGTTTGAGGCCAGTCTGGGTAACATGGTGAAACCCTTTCTCTGTCATAAAAATATGAAAATTAGCTGGGCGTGGTGGCACATGCCTGTAGTCCCAACTACTCAGGAGGCTGAAGTGAGAGGATCACTTGGGCACAGGAGGTGCAGGCTGCAATGAGCCAAGATTGCAAAACTGCACTACTGCCTGGGCAACAAAGCCAGACTCTGTCTCAAAAAAATAAAAAATAAATAAATAAAAGTAAAAGTAAAAAATAAATAAATAAATGGTTTTTTAGGAGTTGTTTAATTCTGGAACTCACAGGTAAATTTATCTTTAATTACTTTTTTTTTTTTTGAGGTAGCTTCTCATTCTGTTGCCCAGGCATGGAATGCAGTAGCACAATCATGGCTCACCACAGCCTTGACCTCCCAGGCTCAAGTGATCCTCCCACCTCAGCCTCCAAGTAGCTGGAACTACAGCCGTGTGCCACCACACATGGCTAATTTTTTATTTTTTGTAGGGATGGGGTCTTGCTATGTTGCCCAGGCTGGTCTCAAACTCCTGGGCTCAAACCATCTGGCCTGCCTCGGCCTCCCAAAGTGCTAGGATTACAGGCCTCAGCCACTGTCCAATTACTCATAATTGTTATAATTTGCAAAGTACATATGCCCATCATCCAACAAGTAAACAGTTCTTGAAATATATCTAATGCAAAAATATGGAAAGGGCTCATATGTCCTTGGGAGCTGGTGTGATGCTTCATAAATTCATATTAGAGAGGATCAATCAATTTTGTTATAGTTCTGTGAAGTAGTAGTTTAGTACTCTACCTCAAATGGAATACTTACAAATTCCAAACAAACAAAAACAAACAAAAGGACGGCTCTTTTCCTGTTTCTATTTATAATTTCAGGGTCTTAGCATTTTCCCAAAGAGAAAGTGCTTCTTTAACTAAATTTTGATTATCTCTAACTGCGCTCCCAGATTCTTCGGGGTAGCCACACTGTTAAATCAGAGCATTTCTGGATATTTTGGAAGCTTGAACAATAAAGGCAAATCTTCTGTGTTCTTTTTGCTTTGTTTATTGTTTTCATTGTTTCACATATTTATTCTTCAACCAATAAGAATTTTAACTATAAATCAAAGCTGACTCTATTACTGCAGCTTTCCATAGTCTATAAAGTATTTACACTATGACAAATTGATGAGTCTATTCTTTAAAAATTCTTTTAGAAATACATGAATATTACTACATATTATGTGGTGAAAAAAAAACCACACAAATAAAACTCATTTCTATATTTTTATCACCTGACTATAGTGATATCAAATAACATTTCATCTGGAATCCTAGGTTCATACCAATGCTACCAGGGCTTCAAAAACCAAACTTATACTTTTTTGAAGGGGAAGGTGGGAATAAAGGCTGTGAAGAATGATAATCAAACGGAAGTCATCTGTACAGTAATGAATTACTTGCCCAAGACTTTAGAGGGATATCTTCATACTTTGTCTTGCTGAGCTGAGTCGTGGAATCATGCACTTCACAGCTATATACTAGTGGCAATATCATGGTCTTCAGTTGTGATGTTGTTGTCGTTTTTTTTTTTTTTTGAGACAGTCTTCCTCTGTCGCCCAGGCTAGAGTGCAAGGCGCCATCTTGGCTCACTGAACCTTCCCCTTCCAGGTTAAAGCGATTTTCATGCTTCAGTCTCCTGAGTGGCTGGGACTGCAGGCATGCACCACCACGCCCAGCTAATTTTTTGTATTTTTAGTAGAGATAGGGTTTCACCATCTTGGCCAGGCTAGTCTCGAACTCCTGACCTCAGGTGATTTGCCTGCTTCGGTCTCCCAAAGTGCTGGGGTTACAGGACAGTTGTGCCGTTTCTAATAATGCACATGTTTAAAAACGTAAGAGCACTAATCACAAGGGCTTTTAATCCTGAAAGTACAAAATTTTTGCTCTGTGGCCTTTGGGAATGAGATCTTGAAAAAAAAGTATTGGAAGTTGTAATAGAATCAAACCTAGGCATAATATGTAATGGTTATAACATGAATTTTGACTTCTCTGATTATTTGCAGAAAATTTTAAGCCCTAGCCAATTTCCCTTGCTCCCAGGGATACTTTCAAGCTGATTCTTCTTGTCATCAGTTTGCATTTGTACAGAGAAATAAAAAATTCATTTTAATATGTTTAAGAAAAATGTTACTAGAAAAGTAATGACAGTTATTTCTCAGGATTTCATCTTATGTTCCAAATCCAAATATAAATTAATCAATTATTTTTATTGTTAATGAGGTTAACTGAGAGTTAATATTGATTTTATTTTAATAAAATAAAGTTAATATTGAAAATTGCTTTTCCAGTCGTAGAAGACTGCTAAATCCAGAGGGAAAACTTGTGTAGAAGAAAAAAATTATTAGGAATAGTAAAGTTAATATAATAGTGGAGACCATTTGGAGTCTCCTTCAGAGATATTAAAGTGAGTATCAGTGTTGAAGTGAATGAGAACATAATTAACAAGCTTTTAAATTTATATGTAGGAAGGGAATTTGTCATTCTTTTTTTTTTTTTTTGAGACGCAATCTTGCTCTGTCGCCCAGGCTGGAGTGCAGTGGCGTGCTCTCCGCTCACTGCAAGCTCCGCCTCCTGGGTTCACGCCATTCTCCTGCCTCAGCCTCCAGAGTAGCTGGGGCTACAGACACCCACCACCATGCTCGGCTAATTTTTTGTATTTTTAGTAGAGATGGGGTTTCACCATGTTAGCCAGGGTAGTCTCGATCTCCTGACCTCGTGATCCGCCCGTCTTGGCCTCCCAAAGTGCTGGGATTACAGGTGTGAGCCACCGCGCCCGGCCGGGAATTTGTCGTTCTTAAACCAACTACAATAATCACAATGTTCAGATAATTCCAGAAACTCCTGACATAGCCTGGCTTGTAAAGAGGAATTTCCAATCTCTTTTTCACCACATTGTAGGAGATGAAGAAACAAAGCATAATCCCACAGGACCCAGGAAGAAATCATAACTTGTGATATACAGTCAACTGCTCAGATTGACTGGCCAGGATGACATCATGGCATGGATCTCAACTAGCAGTCTTGCCCCATGAAAGTTTTCTAAGTCAGTAAAAATTGCCTTGGATCCTGATGATTTCGTATAAAGTAAAATATTACTTGGTGGAGGAAGCATACACTTAAGAAGGTTGTCTTGTGATATCTTGTTGTAATGAAAAATGTAGGCTCATACACATAAATGGTAAATAGTGTTTGAAAATATTTTGAGTCTTGAGGAAATGTGAAATAAATTCTTAGGTGATAGTAATAAAAGATGCTTGAGGCATTTGTTATGTGATTGCCTTTTATGTAGCTATTGTGAGATGAAGTTGTGGTTACTCCTGAGTGTAAAAGGATGGATGTGTTTAGTAATATAATCAGAGTGGGTTTGTGGAGTACATTTTTGTTGGTGGTCAAAGCCTTGGAAAGCATCTTCTCAAATGTTTTTTTGTTATCAGTAGTATCTTGTTAATCGGGAAGAGTTTGATGAATTAAAATATCATACACTCAAGACAAAAAACAATTAAAACTGAGAAATATTCTGTGTTGTTGCAATATAAGAAAGGAGATGAGAAAGCCTATTACCTCATTTAAAAATGATGTCATGCTTATATTTGAGGTTAGTCAGAGTGTACATTTTGTTGTTGCTTTTAAAACTAGGTAGGCTTGTTTCTAGTGGGTCATTGAGTGTTATCCTGTAGACATAGGTTTAATGGAAGATATTAATAACCATGAGTGCTTGAATAAGGGCACCGCCTGCTCAATCCACTCCATCTCCCTTCTCGTCTGCTCCATGAAGCCACCTGGGGAGGTGAGGCCAGTATTCACAGTCCAGAGCCCTGCTGTATCCTCCCACCTCATTCAGCCCTCACCGGATGCTGCAGAGACTGATTTGTTGTTCCTCCCTTCCTCACCTTCCTCTTCTCTCTTCTCTTCCTCACGCTCTTCTGTTCCCTACCCACTGCTATCACTGCTATCACTTCATGAGGAGAAGCCTAGTTGGAGGACAGTTAGGTAAAAGCAGACAGACAGTTACCTGCCAATGTATTAGGACCAGAATGAGTCATGGAAATTATTTTCATGAGAAATAACATTTTAAAAAGCAGTTACTTTGTTTTTAAAATTATTTTATCACATTTGAGGCTTCTAATAATTTGTTTTTATTTTGCATTTTTTTGCACCCTCAATGTCAGATACATGTGATTGATCTGATTCTTCACTAATGACAAAAAGCCAACGAGATACATCTATTTAAGCTTTCTCGCTTTTGAGCTGGTGGAAAGGCTCAAAGGTAACCTTTATTGGAGCATTATATTGCAAAGATGAAGAAACAAATAGATATTTATTTTGCTTTCAATGATCTTATATATTAAGTTTCTATTCTGCTAAAGGATTAATAAGCCTCATGAAGAGAATCAGCAAAATAAGAATTCTCCACATAATTCAGATACGTTTTCAAGTTAAATGTTAACTTTAAAATGACTTTGGGCCAGCCACGGTGGCTCACACCTGTAATCCCAGCACTTTGGGAGGCCAAGGCAGGTGGATCACTTGAGGTTAGGAGTTTGAGACCAGCCTGGCCAACATAGTGAAACCCCATCTCTACTGAAAATACAAAAATTAGCCAGGTGCAGTGGCCCATGCTTGTAATCCCAGCTATTTGGGAGGCTGAGGTGGGAGGATCACTTGAACCTGGGAGGTAGAGGCTGCAGATCATGCCATTGCACTCCAACCTGGGTGACAGAGTGCTCTGTCTCAAAAAAAAAAAAAAAAGGAAAAAATATTAAAGGAAATGACTTTCAGGCTGGGGCATGGTGGCTCAAGCCGGTAATTCCATCACTTTGGGAGGCTAAGGCAGGCGGATTGCCTGAGGTCAGAAGTTCAAGACCAGCCTGGCCAACATGGTGAAACTCCATCTCTACTAAAATAAAAATTATCCGGACATGGTGGCGTCCACCTGTAGTCTCAGCTACTCGGGAGGCTGAGGTAGGAGAATTGCTTGAACCCGAGAGGAGGAGGTTGCAGTGAGCTGAGATTGTGCCACTGTACTCCAGCCTGAGCGGCAGAGTGGGACTTTGCCTCAAAAAAAAAAAAAAATAATAATAATAATGACTTTGAACTGTTCTGTATGGTATAGTGGTAGTGGGCATACGACTATGCATTTGTCAAAACGCATAGAACTGTATACTTACACCACAAAGAGTTAATTTTACCATATGCAAATATAAAAAAAATCAACTAGAATGACAGGAGGACCCCAAGATGGAATGTACTTTGAAGCTACAAGAGGCTAAGTAGTTTGCCAAGACTTAGCATGAGTTCACTGGCAGAGGGGTTGTTTATTTCTACGTCCCAGGAAAGTCTGAAGAAGGGGGAGAGAGGAAAAAAAAAAAAGAAAAGGGAAAATAATAGTATCAGATCAAGGTTTTTTTAGGGTTTTTTTTTTGAGAGAGTTTCACTCTGTCACCGTGGCTGGAGTGCAGTGATGCAATCAGGGCTCACTGCAACCTCCGCCTCCCAGATTCAAACGATCCTCCCACCTCAGACTCCTGAGTAGCTGGGACTACAGGTAGGTGCCATCATGCCTGGCTAATTTTTATTTACTTTTTATGTTTTTTTTTTTTTTTTTTTGTAGAGACAGGGTATTGTTATGTTGCTTAGGCTGGTTTTGAACTCCGGGCTCAAGCATTCCTCCTGTCTCCCAAAGGGCTGGGATTACAGGCATTAGCCACCACGCCAGGCTTTCAAGGTATTTTTATTTTATACATCTTTGAAAGAAATTGATAAAATAAATAATCATAAAGAACTTATCTATTCGTTTTCATGTAGAAATTTTACGTAATACATGCTTTTAAAAATATAATTATTGGCCGGGCGCTGTGGCTCACGCCTGTAATCCCAACGCTTTGGTAGGCTGAGGCGGGAGGATCATGAGGTCACAAGTTCGAGACCAGCCTGGCCAAGATGGTGAAACCCCGTCTCTACTAAAAAAAAAAATACAAAAAAATTAGCTGGGCACATTGGTGGGCGCCTGTAATCCCAGCTACTTGGGAGGCTGAGGCAGGAGAATCACTTGAACCTGGGAGGCGGGGGTTGCAATGAGCTGAAATCACACCACTACACTCTAGCCTGGGTGACACAGCAAGACTCTGTCTCAAAAAAAAAATATATATATATATATTATATATATATATATTATATATATATATATAAATTATTTGGGGGAGGTGTAAATATTAAATTACTGACTTTTTTTTTTCTTAAAGAAACTTGGAAGCACGAGGTATCTAGTACTGTGGACACCAAAAAGGCAAGAGGGAGGATAGGGTACATAAAAGAGAAAGGGATGGCTACAGGGAATAAAGGAGGATGATTTGGGAGAGAATGGTGTAAGAGTATCTTACATTGGCACATCTGAGTTGTACTTTTTTTTTTTTTTGAGACGGAGTTTCACTCTTGTCATCCAGGTTGGAGTGTAATGGCGTGATCTCAGCTCACTGCAACCTCTGCCTCCCGAGTTTAAGCTCCTGCCTCAGCCTCCTGAGTAACTGGGATTGCAGGTGCGCACCACCATGCCTGATTCATTTTTGTGTTTTTAGTAGAGACGGGGTTTCGCCATGTTGGCGAAGTTGGTATTGAACTCCTGAGCTCAAGTGATCCGCCCACCTCGGCCTCCCAAAGTGCTGGGATTACAGGCATGAGCCACTGCACCCAGCCCATCTGAGTTCTTTATAGACATCTAGGGTATTGATGATTGGGAATTAGTAGGAATGTTAAATATTTCTAGGCTGTTGCTCATTAACCTATTTATATACAGAAATCTGTCCAACATCCTTGAAGTATTTGGGAATCCAAAGGCTTTTCATAGCTTTGCATGCTGGGTGTTTGGACTTTTACTGCTACTGCTACTATCAATCCAGTGACAAAGATTAATATGGGAAGAGCTAGATCTGATTGAAAAAAATTAATCAAAAGATATAATTGAATTTTTTTTTTAAATGAGAGAGAGAGCAGTTGAGCTACACAACTCAGTACAGAATTTCATTTAGTCATGAGGCATGACTTCTTGAAAAGGAATGACTTCATTTATTTATTCATGTATGTATTCATTCATTCAGTAAAAAGCTATTGAGTGATATATTTATTAATTTTTTTTTTTTTTTGAGACAGAGTTTTGCTCTTATTGCCCAGGTTAGAGTGCAGTGGCGCAATCTCGGCTCACTGCAACCTCCGCCTTCCGGTTTCAAGCAATTCTCCTGCCTCAGCCTCCCAAGTTGCTGGGATTAAAGGTGCCACCATGTCCAGCTAATTTTTTTGTATTTTTAGTGGAGATAGGGTTTCACAATGTTGGTCAGGCTCGTCTTGAACTGCTGACCTTGTGATCCACCTGGCTCAGCCTCCCAAAGTGCTGGGATTACAGGTGTGAGCCACTACGCCTGGCTCTATTTATTAAGTAATTTAACCTAAGAACCTAAGACACCTAAAGAATAAGTAGGAGTTACCAAAGCAAAAAAAGAACGTTATATGATAAAAACACAAATCATATTGCTCTCTTCCTTAAAACTTCCTATGGCTTCCCATTGTACTTAGAAAAAAACTCACACTCCACACTTCCACAGCAAAAAGACCCTGCATGATTGTGTTCCTCGTGTCTGTGCCTCTTGCTTCATCTCCTACTACTCTTCACTTGCCTTGATGTTTCTTGAATATATAGGCCAAGTTCATTTCTACCTTAAGACAGAGTTGCCCATGCTGGAGTGCAGTGAAGCAATCTCAGCTCAGTGCAACCTCTGCCTCCCAGATTCAAGTGATTCTCCTGCCTCAGCCTCCTGAGTAGCTGGGTTTACAGGCACATGCTCCATGCCCAGCTACTTTTTGTATTTTTTGTATTTTTTTTTTTTTTTTTTAATAGAGACGAGGTTTCACCATGTTGGCCAGTCTGGTCTCAAACTCCTGACTTCAGATAATCTGCCTGCCTCAGTCTCCCAAAGTGCTAGGATTACAGGCGTGAGCCACCGCGCCTGGCCAAGGCCATTTTTTTCTGACATACTCTAATGCATTTGTATGCCTTCTTTATTTTTGTCTTTAAATCCGGGGTAATGAAGCTTCAGACAATGAAGTATAACCTCCTCATTAATTCTTTCCTCTGCACAGTAATTCTGTCTCCCCAGTCCCCCGGTCTTAAGTCAAATGTCACTCCAGCGATGCCTTCCGAGACAACCTTATCTAAGTAGACATTTTTCTCCATAATAACTTATCACTACCTGAAGTTATCTCGTTTATTTGTTTACTTGTTCTTGTCTGCCTCCTTTCATAAGCATGCAAGGTCTATGAGAGCTGGAACTTTGTCCTGTTCATTCCTATATCTCCAGTCCCTAGAAGAATGCCTGACACATCATAGGTATTCAATAAATAATACCTATCTTAGAAGGTGAGATTTGTATGCGAGATATTAAGCTCACTTGTTCAAAGTTGGTGCTCAACAAACTTTAATTTTCTTTCCTGCCTCTTGATGAGAGTAATCAGTTTGGTTCCCTGATGAGCAAAAATCACACACATATCTTGGATGTAAAGAATGCTGCATACTATTATTCTGAAACAACTTGTAAAGGAATAATGACAGTGTGTGGGGGTATTCTCTTTTTGCTCCCCCTAATCCACTCTTAATTCTGCCATTCTGCTCAGTGTCCCTGGAACACAGACCTTTAGGACTGCTTCAATGGGTTCCATCATTTGCTGGCATTTGGCTGGGTTTGGCAAGTGGGAGGCTGCATCAGGAGGTCAGAAGGTGGGAGCAGGGTGAGGTTATCTTGACTGAGTTCCTTTACTGAAGACTTCAAGTTCCTGTTCGGCCGTCCTCTCCTAAGCTCTCTCCAGTCAGTGGTCACATTCCTGCCTACCTGGGTATGTTACGTCCTTTGTTGGTTTCCCTTAACCCTGTCCCCACCTTTGTTAATAGTCCTTTTATTAAATTCTCCTAAATCATTGAGGAGTGCTATCCCCTTAAAATTGAATGTCCATCTGTTCCCTGGTAAAATTCTTATTGATACAGACAGAATGGGAAAGAGTGGGAGAATTACAATGTGGTCTTCAACAATGCAAAACAACAAACATAAGAAAAGCCATTGGCCAGGCATGGTGGCTCATGACTGTAATCCCAGTGCTTTGGGAGGCCTAGGTGGGCGGATAACCTGAGGTCAGGAGACCGAAACCAGCCTAGCCAACATGGCGAAAACCCGTCTCTACTAAAAAAATACGAAAATTAGCAAGACTCTGTATCAAAACCAAACAAACAAACAAAACAACAACAACAACAAAAAGGCAAGCCATAGAGTGACTAGCACAGATGATGCGTCAAGTCAAAATGTGCATGTTCTGTCATCTCCTCTTTTTGTGCCTGTGAATCACCAGCTTCTGAGGTTAGGTCCTCTAGAAGCAGATGCTGAGATAGAGTTTGGGGTTCAAAGGATCAAACCTATGAAAGGAAGTGGCAGATAGCAGGATTGGGCAGAGTGAGAAATCAAATTGCAGTGCAGGCCCTACAAAGACTCAGTCAACCCAACAGGAAGCTCTGGGTGAGAAATGCCCATCAGGTTGTCCCACATGAGGCTGAAATGACTCTGCCTTTGTACTCTCTTGTTTATTCACTAGATTCACTAGATCACCCAGGAAGGGGTGATCTTGGGTAAGGGCATAGGCCAAATGATCCTGAAATGCAGGCTCTATTAGATTTTGTTTGAAGAATATGAAAATCTTAGCTCTGAGAGAGCAGGCTTCCTACTGATCATTGATTTTGGAAAACAAACTTCCTTTACTTAGGACCTTGAAAGCAAAAGTCCTTCCTTCACTTTAGCTTGCTTAGGAGCTGGGTATTTGTCTCTGCAGGCGCTGGTATAGGTCTCTGCAGCTGAGGCAGGCCCTGACACAGCTGCCAGTGGAGGCTGTTTATTAACTGTACTCCCTGTAGGTGGGCAGAAAGTACTATCTTGGAGAGGGGATGTGGAGGGCCATCTCCACGCCTTCCCCACAAGACTAAAATCTTAATCTCTCCTGGGTCTTATCTCTCACTGCACACACATCATACCATGGGAACTCTTTCCAAAGGCTCTATCCTCATCCACAGTAAAATCCCTCTAGATTAATCAGTTCTCGTCATCCCAAGTACCTTCTAATTAAGTTTCCCTGTCTTATAAGTTGCCAGAGTAACAGGCAGGTGTTGAAGAAAATATGTTCCCACTTTAGGAAACCTGAGATACTAAGAGAGAAGACTGTACTATATAGTATCAGAAATAACATCACCAAGCAGTAGAAGGACAGCATTCATGATTCTGTCTTTATATTCTCATGGAAAGGGTTGCTCTGTGATTCTATCTCTAGGTACTGAACATGTGTGGCTTTGAGGGTTCATTTTATTATTATTATTATTATTTTTGAGACAGAGTCTTGCTCTGTCACCCAGGCTGGAGTGCAGTGACACAGTCATAACTCACTGCAGTTTTGAACTGCTGGATTCAAGAGATCCTCCTGCCTTAGTCTCCCAGGTAGCTAGGACTACAGCATGTGCCACTATGTCTGGCTCATTTAATCTGTCTTTTTTCGTAGAGATGTGGTCTCCCTATGTTGCTCAGGCTGCCCAGGCTGGTCTTGAACTCCTGGGCTCAAGTGATTCTCCTGCCTTGGCTTCTCAAAGTGCTGGGGTTACAGGAATGAGCTGCCATGGCTGGCTGATGATTCATTCTTTAGCATTATGCAATAAGTACTCTTACTCCCCATATGGTTTGTGAAGAATAGTATAGGCCTTCCAAATCAGTATTCCTGGCTGAGTTGTGTTACCATGACACCTTCCTCAGTTTTTAACATTTAGCATTACATTTGATGAATTTGATATATTCTGCAAAATGCATCAGCAATTAGATAATATCTGGCTAAGTTAATATGACTATTTTTTACAGTGAAAGTCACACTTTGGTTTCTTTTAACCAAATGCTCTTTTCCCTTTCATGTGCCATCTCCTCATCCAGCTTTGTTAGAGGCAGTTCATCAACATTGTGCTAATACATTTTCAGATATCTGTTAAATTATAACTTAAATAATGATCTGAACATAAAATGAGATAATCTGAGTGCATTAAGTAGCAAGAGTGTGGGAGCATTTCTAGTAGGAGCAAATCTCTCCAGACCAGCATCTTAGGCAAAAATTTTTCTCAACTCAAATCTCCCTCAGGCCAATCAATACCAAATTTAGATTTTGCTGGGCTCTTGCTGTTGTTAACTTAGAACATGATTAAGTCAATTACTTCTGAATTTATCTATAAATTCTTTATATTATCTTTAATATTTAATACAAAAACAAGGAGAGTTAAACTACATTAATTACTAAATGTTCTTGATTTAATACTGGATTTGGTAATATGCAAATAACTCTGCAAATATGCAATATTACAAAATATGCAAATAACCCTGAGCTACATTTTGATGCTGAAGAGCCGATCCTTCTTTAAATGTCTTTAACAACACAGCTTGTAGATTTGCAAAGGTACTTAAGAAACTAACCTACATCTTTTTTTTTTTGTTTTTTTTTTTTTTTTTTTTGAGACGGAGTCTCGCTCTGTCACCCAGGCTGGACTGCAGTGGCCGGATCTCAGCTCACTGCAAGCTCCGCCTCCCGGGTTCACGCCATTCTCCGGCCTCAGCCTCCCGAGTAGCTGGGACTACAGGCGCCCGCCACCTCGCCCAGCTAGTTTTTTGTATTTCTTAATAGAGACGGGGTTTCACCGTGTTAGCCAGGATGGTCTCGATCTCCTGACCTCGTGATCCGCCCGTCTCGGCCTCCCAAAGTGCTGGGATTACAGGCTTGAGCCACCGCGCCCGGCCCACCTACATCTTTTTTTAAAAAATAGAGACAGGGTCTCACTCTGTCACCCATTGTGACAATAGCTCACTGCAGCCTCAAACTCCTGGGGTCAAGCAATCCTCCCGCTTCAGTCTCCCAAAGTGTTGGGATTACAGGTGTGAGGCACCTGACCTAACCTACACCTTTTTGTATGTGTTTGCATACAACTATGCAGTGCTCCGTTGCGATCCAAATGATCCTGAAATGCATGCTCTATCAGATTCTTTTAAAGGATATAAAAATCTTAGCTCTGAGAGAGTGGGCTTACTACTGATCATTGTTTTTGGAAAACAAAGCAACAAACAAACTTCCTTTACTTAGGATCTTGAAAGCAAAAGTCCTGCCTTTACTTTAGCTTGCTCAGGGGCTAGGTATTTGTCCTATTTGTGTCAGGCACTAGAGGGGAGCGTGACATCATACAAGTGCTGGGTTCTGACCTGAGAATCAGAAGACCAACTGTATGCCCACTGGTATGTCCAAATACAGTGAAAAAGTACAGCAAAGGAGGGCTTAGACAAATATTTTCCAAAGAATGAAATTGGACAACCGTGGTTTCTGAAAATCAACGGAGACCTGGAGTTTTTACCCAAAAATTTCCAATGTGGGATTTTGATCCTTTTTGAGTGACAATAACCTTCAAATGACTGGATTTTCATAGCTTTGTTATTTATTTATTTATTTTTCATTATTATTATTTTTTTGAGATGGACTCTCTTTCTGTTTCGCAGGCTAGAGTGCAGTGGCGCAATCTCAGCTCACTGTAACCTTTGCCTCCTGGGCTCAAGTGATTTTCCTATCTCAGCCTCCCAAGTAGCTGGGATTACAAGTGCCTGCCACAACACCTGGCTGATTTTTGTATTTTTAGTAGAGATGGGGTTTTACCATGTTGGCCAGGCTGGTCTTGAACTCCTGACCTCAGATGATCCTCCAGGCTTGGTTTTCCAAAGTGCTGGGATTACAGGTATGAGCCACTGGGCCCGGCTGATTTATTTTATTTTAAAGTAATACATGGGCCAGATGTGGTGACTCATGCTTGTAATCCCAGCACTTTGGGAGGCTGAAGCAGGAAGATCACTCGAGTCCAGGAATTCAAGATCAGCCTGGCCAACACTGCGAGACCTCATCTCTACTAAAAATAAAATATTAGCCAGCTGTGTCCTGCATGCCTGTGGTCCAGCTACTCAGGAAGGAGAGGTGGGAGGATTGCTTAAGCCCGGGAGGCTGGCCTGGGCTAGAGTAAGACTCTGTCTCAAAAACAAAACCAAACCAAAAAAGATATATGCTTTCTTTTTAAAAAAATAAAGCCAAACAATATAGAAAAAGTCAAACAATATAGGAAACTACAAAGAAGAAAATACCACCGGAAATCACACTATATACTTCCACTATGTGGGGAGCACTTATTCAGGTATCTTTCTTTCATTCTCTGTCCACTTACAGAAATACGCATACAGTTTTTGAAACATGGAGTAATACTCTACCTGCTGTTTCTGGAGTAGTATTGTTGCAGACAGAGTGACATCTTTACACGGCAGATGACTTGATTCTTGGTGGTAAAGCAAGTGGTTGGTTATAAGTATGGGGTCTCATCGTACCTAGGTTAACATTGCTTTTCCATTCACTACGTGCCATTGAGTGAGTGATTTAACCCATCTCTCTGTGCCTCAGTTTCCTTATATACAAAAGTGGGGATGATAATATTACCTACGTCAGAGAGTTGGTGTGAAGGTTAAATCAGATCAGATATTTAAGTACTTACTTGAGAGAGTACCTGGAACATAGTAAGTACTTACTACATTTTAACTATTGTTCTTAACTAAATAAGTTTTAACTGCATAGTAACAACAAGGGGTTTTTAAATATACAAGTGGAATCTTTTTAAAAATACTTTTCACCATGATATTTCAAAGCCATTCTTTTAACATAAATTATTACTCTTTTTGCACACACTATGTACATTATCCACTGAAATTAGTATTTGCAGGTAACTACGCTTTTGTGGAGACCTACTTAAAAACTGTCTTGTTGAACACAAGGTACCTTTAAGTGAGACAGTTTTACAAGGGCTTCCTTTATAAGACATTAGTCCAACTAAAAATCCTTGTTAATTATTAAACCCTTAGGTGTTACAGGAATACCTGACACTGCAGATTGGAAACAGACAGTGTTTGTCTTTCAAGTTAAACCAACAAGTCGGTAGAAAAATGTAGTTATCAAGAAATTTTTAAAACTTCAACCCTTTTTCTCTTATATTTAGTAAAGAGAGTAAAATATCTCCTGTTTTGGCTGACATCTCTACAACCTGAACAATTGGCTTAAACCTCACTTGGGATTCCTGGTTGCTTGTTTTAGCATGGAGAAACTTGGCGTCCACAGAATCTTTCTTCTGGCTATTTCTCTGACAAAGTGTCTGGAAAGTACAAAACTGCTGGCAGACCTGAAAAAATGTGGTGACTTGGAATGTGAAAGTAAGTTTGCTTCCCCCGCTTCTTCTCCTCCTAAACTGGGGCTCTGAAATGACATAAAATCTTATTGTGGTCATGCATGATAAAAATGAGTACTGGTATCATTGAGAAATATTTGCATTATGAAGCATAGCTTGGTGTAAAAAAGAAATGTTGGAAGCAAAGCATTTTGTGATAGTATTTAATACAAATATACAAACAGCAAAAATCAGTCTGCTATAGAAATATATCAGAAGTTAAAATGATATTAATTCATACCTCAAAAACAAACTAATCAGCCCTTTTACTATTTTTAAAGATAAATCTGGGAGTCTCTGAGCCTATTCTGGCTCAGAAGGCTGCCCCATTAAAAAAAAAAAAAGGATAAATCTAATTGATTCATATAAAAAAAGACATCAGGCTAATTTGATAGTCCTTTATTTACGAAAGCCTTTTACTTTTTAGTTTCTGTTTCACACATAGAACTTTCTGATTCTCATGACGTTCCTAAAAAGTGTTCTTATTTCAAACCATCATGATTTATTCTTCTAAACTTTATCAAATGTTAATCATTTCTGTGTTATTTATTATGTAAAAATACTGAAACCAGGGTTAGAATATAAATTTTTTATTTATATCATTGAATATAAAGCTTTTTTTTTTTTTTACTGTAAATGGAAATTAATTTCCATTCTATTAAGAACTAATTTTCTGTTATTCTATGGTGCAAAATAAATTATATCCCAATATATTAGAGTTGCTTTAAATAAGTTATTTTTCCTTTTGTTTTTATGTTATAATAAATATGTACTTTTTCTCTCGCAGCAAAATCAAGAGTTGCTTTAAATAAATTCTACCTTTTTGTTCTTTTTTTCTGAGATGGAGTCTTGCTCTGTCGCCCAGGCTGGAGTGCAATGGCACGATCTCGACTCACTGCAACCTCCGCCTCACAAGTTCTCCTGTCTCAGCCTCCAGGTGCACAACACCACACCCGGCTAATTTTTTGTATTGTAGTAGAGACGGGATTTCACTGTGTTGCCCAGCCTGAGCTCAGGGAATCCACCCGCCTCAGCCTCCCAAAGTGCTAGGATTACAGGCATGAGCCACTGCGCCTGGCTGTGAGAATTACTTCTAATTTGTAACATGAAAATTAAAAATGGAAAACATTATTAGTATAAACATAAATAATTTATAAGTAATAATTTTGAGTAAACATTCTTCCTTAACTTTTTGGACATACAACGTAATATGTAGAGAAGTTTGCTAGATGATGTTTTATTGTCATAATAATCTTTTGGCTGGGTGTGGTGGCTTGCACCTCTAATCCCAGCACTTTGAGAGGCTGAAGTGAGAGGATCACTTGAGTCCAGGAGTTTGAGACCAGCCTGGGCAACATAGTGAGACCTCATCTCTACAAAAAATCAAAAAAGTTAGCTGAGCATGGTGGCACAAGCTATAGTCCCAGCTACTAGGGAGACTGAGGGTGGAGGATGGCTTAAACCTGGGAAGTGGAGGCTGCAGTCAGCTATCATTATGCCACTGCACTCTAGCATAGGCAACAGAACAAGACCCTGCCTCAAAAAAATATATATAAAGAAAAAAAAAGTCTTTCTTTCCCTCTTTATATTACAACATCATTTTAGTTTTCTTAAGGCCAGACATAGAACCTGAAAAGGGAACATTCAAATTTATAGAAATTTATGATGTTATTTTAACTTTAATTGCATGACAATAAAAATATCTTGTTTTACACATGTCAGTATAATTATAATAGATAATATGGTGTGTATATTACTTCATGTGTTGAACTGCTGAATCTGGCATATGTGGCTGTGATTCGTTCATAGTTATTGAGGGCCTACTACATGTTGGGTTGGATGGGGGGCAGGTGCTATGCATCTAAGGAGAATAAAATGAGATGTAAGATAAGTTTCTTCCCCTTCAGAAAATTTAATTTTAGTGAACGATGACAAGACAGGTTAAATGAAACAGTAAATAGTGATGCAGCCTAGTAAGGATAATAGGTAATATTAAAGTTCAGAGAAAGGGCAATCGGAGTAGGTTGGAATAATCAGGCTGCCTCACAGAGGAAGCTGGGCATGACTTAAGCATGAAGGGGCAAACAGGTGTCTAGACTGGGGAAAGGACAGAAAGAAAAGCTCAGAATAAGGAAGGAGATTTTGCAGTGAGAAGAACCTCAGGGCAAATCGGGCTCCACTGGGGTTGTGTGACCAATTCTCTGAGCCTTCACTAAAGACTCATTTGTTAGACTGAGATGAAATTATTTACCTCATAGGTCTGTTTTGAGGATTTAATAAAATAAAAAGATGAGAGCAATTATCATAATGCCTAGAATATGATAAGTGCCAGGAAGAAAACTGATTACCTTTTTTCCTTTCCTACAGACTAGAGAATGATGATGATACGTTCCAGGGACAATGGATAAACAAGCTTGAGTGTAGCCAAGTCTGTGTGAAGGGATAGGAGGAGGTCCTTTCAAAGAGAGAAAGGGGACCAGGTTATGGACAGCCTTGGATACCAGGCCCAAAGGCTTAGACTCTCTAAGGCTACGTAGGTTTTTGAGGCCATAAATGATATAAAGATATTAGCATTTGGAAACATATAGGATGGATTGAAAGAGAGCAAGATGAAAGGGGAGAAATAACATTTTAATTTAATGTGGTGTTTTTCTTTACATGTTTTACATAGCTTTAATAAGCAGAGTCTCAGCCATGAGAGATTACAGAGGACCTGACTGCAGATACCTGAACTTCACTAAGGGAGAAGAGATATCTGTTTTTGTTAAACTTGCAGGAGAAAGGGAAGATTTGTGGGCAGGAAGTGTAAGTAACTACTTTTAAAAATTGAATGCAGAATAAATGACCAACTTGCACAAGGATTCCTTTTCTTTTCTTTTCTTTTCTTTCTTTTTGTTTTGTTTTCTTTGGAAACAGGAAACTGGGCCTGACTCTGTTGCCCAGGCTGGAGTGCAGTGGTGTGATCACAGCTCACTACAACTTCCAACCTCCATGTCCTGAGTTCAAGCCATCCTCCCACCTCAGCCTCCTGAGTAGCTGGGACTACAGGTGTGTGTCACCATGTCCGGCTAATTTTTGTATTCTTGGTAGAGACAGCGTTTCACTCTGTTGCCCAGGCTAGTCACGAACTCTTGAGCTAAAGTAATCTGTCTGCCTCACCCTCCCAAAGTTCCAGGATTACAGGTGTGAGCCACCGCACCCAGCTAAGGATACCTGCTTTTCATCTTTAAAGAAATGTTAAGAATTTCAAAACACAGTATATATATTAAAAACCCTTAACATATTTAAACAAACAAAAAATGGTCGTGTTTAGTGGGAGTTCCAATATTTCTATAAAAGAGGCTTTTTGGGAAGGCAGTATAGTTGGGATGGAGGGCTAAGAGAATGCCTTGAATTCTTGAATTTATTTTTACACAGCATGCATCATTTTTAAAATTAGATTTTTATATTTATTTGGAGGGACTTTATATTATGGGATGGCTAGGCAACCCCAGTCATTTCTTGGTGCTGCCAAAGGTCAAGGTTTTTTTTTTTCGTTTTTTTTTTTGTTGTTTGTTTGTTTTTTGAGACAAAGTCTCGTTCTTGTTGCCCGGGCTGGAGTGCAGTGGTGCAATCTCTGCTCACTGCAACCTCCGCCTCCCGGGTTCAAGCAATTCTCCTGCCTCAGCCTCCTGAGTAGCTGGGATTACAGGCGCATGCCACCACGCCTGGCTAATTTTTGTATTTTTAGTAGAGATGGGGTTTCACCATGTTGGTCAGGCTGGTCTCAAACTCCTGACCTCAGGTGATGCACCTGCCTTGGCATCCCAAAGAGCTGGGATTACAGGCGTGAGCCACTGCACCCCGCCAATGGTCAAGTTGTAAAGAGACTGCAAAGTTTTAGTTAATCAGATTAAAAGACATTTCTTTCTGAGCAAATGAAGGGCTGGGTTGTTATTGAAGAGATCCCCAGAAAGGTTGGTAGCGTAGGTGTATAAGTTGCCCGGGCTGGAGTGCAGTGGTGCGATTTCAGCTCACTGCAACCTCTGCTTCCCGGGTTCAAGCGATTCTCCTGCCTCAGCTTCCTGAGTAGCTGGGATTACAGGTGCCTGCCACCACGCCCGACTAATTTTTGTATTTTTAGTAGTGGCGGGGTTTCATCATGTTGGCCAGGCTGGTCTGGAACTCCTGACCTCAGGTGATCCACCTGTCTTGGCCTCCCAAAGGGCTGGGATTACAGGCGTGAGCCACCGCACCTGGCCCTACATGTGTAAGTTTTTTATAGAAAAAAATAACAGCTCAGGTCAGGTGCGGTGGCTCACACTTGTAATATCAGCACTTTGGGTGGGCGGATCGCTTGAGGCCGGGAGTTTGAGACCAGCCTGGACAACATGGCGAAACCTCATCTCTACTAAAAATATAAAAATTAGCTGCGTGTAGTAGTGCATGCCTGTAAACCCAGCTACTTGAGAGGCTAAAGTGGGAGGATCGCTTGAGCCCGGACGTAGAGGCTGCAGTGAACCGTGATTGCACCACTGCACTCCAGCCTGGGTTACAAAGTGAGACCCTGTCTCAAAAAAAAAACCAAAAAACAAAAAAATAAAAACAAACAAAAACAAAAAAATAAAAAAGACAACCCAGCTGAGAGAGCCTTTTATTTGGCCCAAAGCTTTAGTATGCTGACGTTTCTAGAAGGTTAAATAATCTCTGAATATATAACATGGGAAATTCAATGATTAATACTTTCCATTGAAAAAAGGTTTCTCTTTGATTGTATCATTATGGTTTATAATGCAAAGGTGCTATGATAAGTACTTTTACTCCCAAGCTGAACAAACATGATAGACTTGATACATATATCACTTCCATATTACATATGCACCAGACCTCTTCTTTTGTATAGCCCCTGTGGTCACTGTTTGAAGGAGCAGATTTTATTTAAAAATTCTCCTTTACCATCAGGGGCTATAGGACTGGACTTCTAGTTGTCACTGGCCAGAATTGCTTGTCTGGCCTCTGCAGTTCCCAACTTGCCCTACTGCTTCTGGTGCCTTTAAAATGCCAATCTAAGGCCAGGCGTGGTGGCTCATGCCTGTAATCCCAGTGCTTTGGGAAGCTGAAGCAGGAGGAACACTTGAGGCCAAGAGTTTGAGACCAGCCTGGGAAGCATAGCAAGAATACACACACACACACACAACATACACACACAAATTAGTGGGGTGTTTACATGTCTGTAGTCCTAGCTACTTCAGAGGCTGAGGGAGGCTGAGGCAGGAGGACAGCTTGAACCCAGGAGTTAGAGGTTACAGTGAGCTATGATTGCACTGCTGCACTCCAGGCTGGGCAACAGAGCAAGACTCTGTCTCTATTAAAAAATGAAAACGAAAAAACAATCTATGTCTTGAATTCATTGGAGGCATCCAATGCAGCCGTACAAAAAGTGGCATCTTAGATGTCACAAAAGTCAAAGAAAGCATTCTTTTTTATTTACTATATGTGAACATAATGGTTCCACATAAAAGCAATGTTTAATGTATGGAGCCAGGGCGAAGTTTTAGGCACATTTACTTTTGTGCATTTGATGTTTAGTTCATGCAGTTAGCTGTTTAAGAAACCACACTGTGGACCCACAGGCTGTCAGTTTCCAAAAAGTTACAGCTATGGAGAGCTGGACAAATCACAGTTGAGGTACAAAGGTGCTGGAGTACAGGACCAAAAGAAATATGTTCTTTAAAACTTTAACAGGGTTAGGAAATGGGCTGAGGGTGGCTGTGTAAAACATTCACCCTTGGGGGACAATCTGCCTTGTTTGAACTGGGTTAAGAGGATCTCTGTTATTAAGGTAGCCCCAGAAAAGTAGAATGGAACCAAATCCTCCCTGTAGGAATTGTAGACCTTTACTATCTTGATGAATCCATTTGTGGCCCTTCAGAGTTTAAACCGCCTGTCTGATTTTAACATCCTGAAAACATTGAATATGTCACTACTCCATCTAGCTTGGCTACCGCCACCATTGCCTTGCCTTTTGATATCCCAGGTCTACTCGTGTAAATCTGCAGTTGACCTGGACAGGAAAGGTTGTTAAAGAACAGAAAAAGGAATAAAATGAGTAAGTGGAACAGGTTTCTTTCTGAAGTTTGAAACAGCGACATTTTACCATTTGGCTCTTTGTTCCTTAAATAAATGCTCTTCTTTTGAATAACAAAATATGATTTTACTCTCTTTTATATGGAAATTGATTGTCAATGTTTGCGATTTGGAGTAGATGAAAGCCAAGGACATGGGACAAAATTAGGTTCAATAATTATTATTGCTTTGATCATTCTTCCTCGATGGTCTTTGTTCTTCATTTTGACAGAAAGGAAAAGAGTTTGGATATTTTCCCAGAGATGCGGTCCAGATTGAAGAGGTGTTCATATCTGAGGAAATTCAAATGTCAACTAAAGTGAGTAAACTCATTCTCAGTTGTTAATTGAATTTAAAATTTCTTGGTTAAAACAGTTTTCCCCAGTATCAGTGCCTATTGATTATGTACCTTTTATAGTGAATGCATGAAATAGTTGACCTGAGAACTTGCTCTAGGAATAGCTTGAGCTTGAATAAAATTAAGTAAGACAAATTTGGTGACAGTAAAAGATTTTGCTTTCTGAAAAATTAACAGACAGGCAGTAGAGTGTAGTTGTTAAGAGCATGGATTCTGGAGATGGACTGAGTTCAAAGTCTGACTCAACCACTTACAAGCTATGTGGCCTGGTATGCCTCAATTTCCTTATCTGTAAAGTGGAGGTGCTGAGTATAATACAGTGCTACTTCACATATATTGAAGAATAAATGAGTATATGTAAAGTACATAGAAGAGCACTAAGTGCTCAGTAAGTGTTAGATATTATTACTAATGCTATTGTCTTACTAAGATAAAAGTTTATTTTCCACCACACTCGTTAGTCTCATATCTGCACATCCTCTTTTGCTGTTGGAGTTTTTCATGAGCATGATAATGTTGGGCTTCAAGGGAATCAGGAGGTGACTTTTCAATTAATAAACTTGTTTAGCCCATTTAATTCAGATTCTAGCTTAAGCCAATTTACCTTAAATGAGGTCAGTGAGAAGGGAGTCTATCTAGTTAAACAAACTGCCTATTTTCTGGCTCTTTCCCATCACAAACTCTGGGATTAGCTATTTACTATATAATAATTGGTCCTGTCAGTTCTATTTCTAAAATATATCTGGAGTATATTGTCTTCTCTTCAATTCCATTTTCACTATCGCCCTAATTCAAGGCACCATCATCTCTTGGCTGGAACGCAGTGGTACAATCAAACTGTACTACAGCCCAGAATTCCTGGGGCTCAAGCAATCCTCCCGTCTCAGCCTCACCAATGGTTGGGATTACAGGTGTGCCACCACAAGCAGCTTCATCTATTGATTAGAATACTACAATAGCCTTCTAACTATACTCTTTGTCTATACTTTTGCCCTCTTTCAATCCATTCTCCAAACAATAATAAATCTTGTAAAAACAAAAAATCAGATTATGTCATTCCTTTAAAGCCCTTTAGTGGCTTTTCACTGGACCTGGAATAAAACCCAGACTTCTTACCCTGGCTTCACAGTCCCACATGATCTGCTCTTGCCTCCCTTGCTGACCCTGTCTCTGGTGCCATTCTCCCGTCACTCACCACGCTCGTGGCCAATCTGGACTTTTAACTGTTCTTAGAACATGCCAAGCTCTTTTGCAGCCCGGGGACCCAAACAGGCTATTTCTTCTGGTTGGAATGCTTTCCCCAAACACTTCACTTGGCTAGTTTTTTCTTATCCTTTAGGCCTGAGATTAAACATCAGTGCCTCCTAGGAAACTTTTGGAAGCAAAAGATATGTTTCAATATCTGGATTGTGGTGATGGTAACACAAGTGTATACATTTGTTCAAATGTGTACATTCATTATATGCAGTTTATGTATACCAATTATACCTCCATAAAACTGAAATGAAAGTATGTTGAGTTTGAAAATTAAAAATAAAAACCAGTGCCTTGGAGAGGCCTTCCATGATGATTCTAAAGGAATTGTTGCTTCTTAATCACAGTTTTCTATTTATTTTCTTCATAGCACTTATTGCAATTCTTTTTTTCTTTCTTTCTTTTTTTTTTTTTGAGGTGGAGTTTCGCCTCTTATTGCCCAGGCTGGAGTACAATGGCACAATCTCTGTTCACTGCAACCTCCATCTCCTGGGTTCAAGTGATTCTCCTGACTCAGCCTTCCAAGTAGCTGGGATTACAGGGGCCTGCCACCACGCCCGGCTAATTTTTGTATTTTTAGTAGAGACGGGGGTTTCACCACGTTGGTCAGGCTGGTCTCGAACTCCTGACCTCAAGTGATCCATTCGTCTTGGCCTCCCAAAGTGCTGGAACTACAGGTGTGAGCCACTGCACCCGTCCTCATTTATTGCAATTTACAATTAGTTTTTTCTATTGTTTACTGCAGAATCCCAGGACCTAGCACAGTGCCATGCACAAAGTAAGTGCACAGATGCCCCAAATTCTTATATCAAGTTCCCTGGGAAACAGATATTGAAATGAATCTTTGCATCCAAGAAGTTTGCTGGGTAGTTTGGGAATAGCACCTGTGAAGGAACAAAAGAAAAAGCAGGACTTGGCTGGGCCCGGTGGCTCACGCCTGTAATCCCAGCACTTTGGGAGGCCGAGACAAACAAAGAAACAAACAAAAACAACGAAAAAGAAAAAGAAAAAAGAAGCATGACTGGGCAGACAGAGAAGTTGAATTGTGATGTAGTTGCAGTGAAGGTCTCAGCTGATTTCCTAAGGAGCTCTGGAGCTGGAATGGCCCTTCAGAGTTGTCTTTAATAGAGAGAGAGGCAAGACGATTGGGCCTTTTATCCCCACATTTCTGGTTGTATCTGGGGTCTGTAACTTTGGGCTGGGATATGCGACTATTTACTAGAGATAGTTACTATTCTAAACGCTTGACTTATTTAATCCTCACAACACCTCGGTAAAATAGGTACTGTCATTATCCCTGGAGGATTCAAGGAGGAAAGTTCTCTCTGAAAGTCAGATGAAAAGTCAACTTGCAAAAGGAAGATTAATACGTGAAAAGGCATACAAATTTATTTGATCACAATTTTACGTGACACAGGAATCTTCAGAATGGAGAACCAGGCTGGGCGTGGTGGCTCACACCTGTAATCCCAGCACTTTGGGAGGCCAAGGCAGGTGGATCACCTGAGATCAGGAGTTCGAGACCAGCCTGACCAATATGGTAAAACCACATCTCTACTAAGAATACAAAAATTAGCCAGGCGTGGTGGCGTGCGCCTGTTTCCCCAGCTACTTGGGAGGCTGAGACAGGAGAATTGCTTGAACCCGGGAGGCAGAAGTTGCAGTGAGTGGAGATCATGCCACTGCACTCCAGACTGGGCGATAGAGCAAGACTCCATCTCAAAAAAACAAACAAAAAAAAGAATGAAGACCCGAAGATACAGAGGAAACTGTCCATTTTTATGCTTAGCTTCAGTAACGTATGGATAGCCATGTAGAGATATGACTGAACAAAAAGGGTGTGATCTAATTCAGTAGACTGAGTGGGGGAACCCAGAAAGGCCTGTCTGTCTAGAATCTCCTTGGCTTTGCTGAGCATGCATTGCATCTTTCTGATTATAGGGCAGGGCCTTCCCTGGAATGCGGGTCTTATGCCCTACAATCAAACAAGGTAGGTCAGAGAATTTATGAATAGCTTTGCATAGAAAAGAGGAGGAAACATTAGAGTAATAATTTTAGATTATATGGCTGGCTTTGTAGAAAAGAGGTTCTTGTTTCTATGAGCTGCCTTGGGAAGGCGGGATTCTACTTTCTGTGACTAGCCTCGGGGGAAAATGAGACTGAGAGGTGGAGAATAGGAGAAGGTCAGAGAAGAATTTTGCTTCTGATGTCTTCATTTTGGGGGTATTTCTGAGCCCCAACATCCCCATCTTACAGATGAAGGAGACTGAGGCATAGAAAGATCATAAAATTCACCCAAGGGCACAGAGGTAGTAGATGGCGGGGTTGGGCATTGAACCCAAAGGGTTTGACTCCAGAGTCTGTTCTTAATCATGTACTAGACTGTAGTGCCAAGTGTATATTATAAAATTGCAATTCTGAAGCTTATTCTTTAAAAAATCTGAACGTTATCCTCATTTCATAATGGTAATATCTAAAGGCAGCACACGTCACTATTTCTAACATTCGGATTAAAAAAAAAGTCTTCATCATGTTTCTTCTTAATGATTTGGTTGTTTTGTGAGATGGACAAGTAGATCCTCACTTCCATTGGCTGTATGCAATATCTCAATAAATGAAGCCAAATTGTTTCAGTGCAACTTTTTTTTTTTTTTTTTTTTTTTTTAATAGGATCTAACTCTGTTGCCCAGGCTGGAGTGCAGTGGCACAATTATAGCCCACTGGAGCCTCAACCTCCTAGCTCAAGTGCTCTTCCCACCTCAGCCTCCAGAGTAGCTGGGACTACAGCGCATGCCACTATGCCTGGCTAATTTTTGTATTTTTTTTTTTTTGTACAGACAGAATTTCTCCATGTTGCCCAGGCTGTTTATAAACTCCTGGGCTCAAGCAGTCTGCCTACCTCACCCTCCCCAAACGCTGGGATTACAGGCGTGGGCCACCACACCTAGCTAACTTTTTTTTTTTTAAAGATAGGATCTTGCCCTGTTGCTCAGGCTGGAATGAAGTGGTGCAACCATGGCTCACTGCAGCCTTGACCTCCTGGGCTCAAGCACTCCTCCTACCTTGGCCTCCCAAAGTGCTGGGATTACAGGCATGATGCACTGTGTCCAGCCTTTTGGTGCAACTTTTAACCAGGTTTTCATGCTTTAGAGCAGAGGTCCAATCTTTTGGCTTCCCTGGGCCACACTGGAAGAAGAATTGTCTTCTGCTACACATAAAATACCCTAACACTAATATAGCTGATGAGCTAAAAAGAAATATTGCAAAAAGAAATCCCATAATATTTTTTAAAAGTTTATGAATTTTTGTTGGGCCACATTCAAAGCCATCTTAGGCTGCAGGTTGGACAAACTTGCTTTAGAGTCTCTGGTCTGTCTGAGACATAACCATATGCTGTGAAATTCCTCTCTGTCTTAGTCAATGTTGTGCTGCTATAAGAGAATACCAGAGACTGGATAACTTATAAAGAAAATAAACTTATTTCTCACAGTTCTGAAGGCTGAGAAGTCTTCTTGTTGCAACATCTCATACTGGAAGGCAAGATGGGGAAAAACGCTGGAGAGAGAGAGCAAGACAGGTGCTGAACTAGTGGTCCTTTTATAAGGGAACCCACTCCTGTGATAATAAGCCCGCTCACGCAGTAATGGCATTAATCCTACTCATTCTGCCCTTATGGACTGATCACCTCTCACCAGGCCTCATCTGTCAACAATATTGCATTTGGGATTCAGTTTCCAATATATGGTTTTTGGGGAGACAGTCAAACCATAGAACCCTACCTCAAATCACTGCAAAGATGCATATGTTCAGTCCGTGTGTTCTTAGGAGGTGCAAAATTTTGTGGATATGCATGCCTTTTCATGAGATTTTGTTTGCAGAATACACTGAAAGCATTGATTGTCTCTGCTTCTCAAAAATTCCAACTATTTGAAATAAATTTTATTTATTTATTTTTTTGAGACGGAGTCTCACTCTGTTACCCAAGCTGAAGTGCAGTTGTGAGATCTCGTCTCACTGCAACCTCTGCCTCCTGGGTTCAAGCAATTCTCCTGCCTCAGCCTCCCGAGAAGCTGGGACTACAGGTGACCACCACCATGCCTGGCTAATTTTTGTATTTTTTAGTAGAGATGGAGTTTTGCCATGTTGGCCAGGCTGGTCTTGAACTCCTGAGCTCAGGCAATCCACTCGCCTGAGCCTCCCAAAGTGCTGGGATTACAGGCATGAGCCACCATGCCTGGCCCCAAAATTTCAACTATTTAATAACAAAGAAATCATAATGGGCCTGGTGCGGTGGCTCACATCTGTAATCCCAGTGCTTTGGGAGGCTGAGGTAGGATGATTGCTTGAGGCCATAAGTTCAAGAGCAGCCTGGGCAAAATAGCGACACTCCATCTTCACAAAAGATTTTTTTTAATTAGCTGGGTATAATATCAGCTACTTCGGAGGCTGAGGAGGGAGGTTCACTCGAACCCTGGAGTTCAAGCAAGCTGTGAGCTGTCCTCCACCCTGGACAGCAGAGCAAGACCCTGTCTCTAAAAACAAACAAACAAAGAAACAAAAAGCCGTAATGTAAAAGGTTTTTCATTTAGGTTTACATACTTAGCCTTGAAGTCAGTTGTGATATAAATGTTTGAGTTTTTGCTCTGCTCTTGAGCTAGTCATGTGTCTTGGGAAAATCACTGTCATCCTTTTTACTTTCTTCTTTTTTCTTTTTTTTTTGAGACAGAGTCTCTCTCTGTCCCCCAGGCTGGAGTACAGTGGCACGATCTCAGCTCACTGTAAGCTCCACCTGCTGGGTTCACGCCATTCTCCTGCCTCAGCCTCCCAAATAGCTGGGACTACAGGTGCTTGCCACCACGCCTGGCTAATTTTTTGTATTTTTAGTTGAGACGGGGTTCCACCGTGTTAGCCAGGATGGTCTCGATCTCCTGACCTCATGATCCGCCTGCCTCAGCCTCCCAAAGTGCTGGGATTACAGGCGTGAGCCACCAGGCACGGCCCACAGTCATCCATTTTAAATGAGTCACGGCCCACAGTCATCCATTTTAAATGAGAAACAAGGAACTCTAGTACATTCATGTTAATCACATGTATTTTTTTACTTTTAGGAATCTGACTTTCTTTGTCTTCTTGGAGTAAGTTACACATTTGACAATGAAGATAGTGAATTAAACAGTGATTATGGTGAAAATATATATCCTTTTGAAGAAGATAAAGATGAAAAATCTAGTATATATGAAGGTGATTTTCAGCTAGAACCTGGATTTTATGCAACTTACGAAAGTACTTTGTTTGAAGACCAATTTCCAGCATTAGAGGCTCCTGAAGATATCGGAAGTACCAGTGAATCAAAAAACTGGGAAGAAGCAGTTGTTGAAAGTGTGGAACAGGATCATATTCCAGAAGTGCATGTCCCACCATCTTCAGCTGTGCCTGGACTCAAAGAATGGTTTGGATTGAGAGGAGAACAAGCTGAAGAGAAGGCTTTTGAATCAGTTATTGAACCTGTACAAGAAAGCTCATTTCGAAGTAGAAAAATAGCAGTGGAAGATGAGAATGACCTAGAGGAATTAAACAATGGTGAGCCTCAAACAGAACATCAGCAAGAATCTGAATCAGAAATTGATTCAGTGCCAAAGACGCATTCTGAACTAGCATCTGAGTCAGAGCACGTTCCCAAACCTCAACCCACTGGTTGGTTTGGTGGTGGATTTACAAATTATTTAGGTTTTGGAGATGAGGATACAGGGCTTGAATTATTAGCTGAAGAAAGCAATTCACCACTACAAGATTTTCCCAATTCCATATCATCTGATAAAGAAGACACAGTTCCATGTACAGAAATATTAATAGAAAAAAAAGACACAATCACTAATGATAGCTTGAGTCTCGAGCCAAGTTGGTTTGATTTTGGTTTTGCTATGCTAGGCTTTGCATATGCCAAGGAAGACAAAATTATGTTAGATGACAGGAAAAATGAAGAAGATGGTGGGGCAGGGGAACATGAATATCCTCTAACAAATGAATTAGACCCTGAAAAAGAACAAGAAATAGAAATGATACAAATTATGGAAACAGAAGATCAAATAGACAAGAAACCAGTCTTAGAAAAAACAGATGAATCGGATACCATACCATATTTGAAAAAGTTCTTGTATAATTTTGACAACCCTTGGAACTTCCAGAACACTCCAAAGGAAACGGAATTGCCATTTCCCAAACAGACACTGGATCAAAATAACGTAATTGAAAATGAAGAAACTGAAGAATTTTCCATTGATAATTATCCCACAGATAATACAAAAGTTATGATGTTCGAAAGTTCATACAATCCGTCAGGTTGGTATGAAAATATTTATATTAGAATTTATTTTATTTTTAAACATAATTTATTTTCAAAAGTGCAAATCAGATGAAAAAGTCCAGGAATCTGCCTTTTTAAAAATACTTAGCTCTTTCTTTTTTTTCTTTTTTTTTTTGAGACAGAGTTTCACTCTTGTTGCCCAGGCTGGAGTGTAATGGCGTGATGTCAGCTCACCACAACCTCCACCTACCAGGTCCTGGTTCAAGCAGTTCTCCTGCCTCAGCCTCCTGAGTAACTGGGATTATAGGCACACACCACCATACCCAGCTAATTTTTGTGTTTTTAGTAGAGACGGGCTTTCACCATGTTGGCCACACTGGTCTCGAACTCCTGACCTCGTGATCCTCCCACCTCAGCCTCCCAAAGTGCTGTGATTACAGGCGTGAGTCACCATGCCCGGCTCAAAATGCTTAGCTCTTTCATCAATTTCTGGTTTACACTGGAATTTAGATCTTAATATTATAAAATAAAATCTCAACAGAAAAACAATGACTGGAGATCTAAAGATGTTCCAGGAAAATCTTAAAGTATTTTACAATAAATTTTAATTTTTATCAAAATATTGTATGTAAATAGTTTAAAATTTGAAATAGTGCTAAGGTATTTTTTTTTTTTCCCGACAATAGCAATGTCTGTTCCCTCCATCTACCTCCACTCCCACTGCTTTCCCAGAGACAATAATTTTCTTTTCTTGTTTTTAAAGCAGTATCTTTTTAGTATTTAAGAGTTTTCTAAATCGAATCTTTATACTGTTCTGCTTTGATTACCCTATTTTAGACAATGTCTATTGACTTTCTATTCTGGTAGGTGTGGGTTTTCTCATTCACATTCACTTTTTAGCAATAACACCTTCCCAATACAACTATATTTGAATGGTTTTCTTAGAAACCTAAGCTAAGAGAAACTTTTTTTTTTTGTTTTGTTTTTTTTTGTTTTTGAGACAGGGTCTCATTTTATCATCTAAGCTGGAGTGCAGTGGGATGATCTCAGGTCACCACAGCGTCGACCTCCTGGGCTCATGCAATTCTCTCACCTTTGCCTCCCAAGTAGTTGGGACTATGGGCACGTGCCACCACGACCGCTGATTTTTGCATATTTGTAGAAGCAGGGTTTCATTATATTGCCCATGCTGGTCTCGAACTCCTGAGCTCAAGCGATCTGCCCCACTCAGCCACCCAAACTGCTAGGATTACAGGTGTGAGCCATCGTGCCCGGCCAACTAAGGGAAACTTTAATTAAATAGTTTTGATTCCTAAATTAGATCTTATTCTAGGTCTGTAGTTTTGCTTTTCCTAAGAAGGACTATGATAACAAGAGTTTTCTTTTGTTTTTGTTCTGAGACAAGGTTTCACCCTGTCACCTACGCTGGAGTGCAGTGGTGTGATCACAGTTCACTGCAGCCTCAACCTCCAGGGCTCAACCTATCCCTTGACTTCAGCCTCCTGAGTAGCTGGGACGACAAATGTGCACCACTACTAGACCCAGCTAATTTATTTTTATATGTTGTGGAGATGGAGTCTCCTTATGTTGTCCAGGCTGGTCCCAACTCCTAGGCTCAAGGGATCCTCCTGCTTCAGCCTCTCAAAATGCTGGGAATACAGGCATGAGCTACTGTGCCCAGCTGATAACAAGGGTTTCCTTTAAGTGTCAATGTAATAAGAAAACTCAAGCAAAAAAAGGGAAAAAGTTTTCAACTTTCTCCCCCAAGTTCCTCAATTCTGAGAGTTCAACAGAGGGCAACAGAAGAGAGCAGAATATAAGATAATACTTTCAGATCTAGATGTCCAGGTATCTAGCAATTCCTATGATTAAAAACATGTGGATTGTTTTTTAAGTAGAACATTTTATAATAAAACTTTTCCACATCTCCATCCTTATGACTCTGTGATGGACAGAATATAAATGCAGCAAATATTGAGCAATAATACAAAAACAATTAAACCCTAGAATGACAGAAAACCTTTCACAGGAAGAGGGCAACAAACTCTGAAGGAAACACATTTCCATTAGAACCAGGTGATTTTTTTGAATTTCCAGAACTATATGTAGTACCTTAACATTCCCTAAGATGGGAGCTCTCTACTCAACATCCTCAACCAACATATAGATATTTAGATTCTAACCCTTTTCCAAATGAGAAAGGTGCAGGTGTGATGCTTTTTATGACTAAAAAGCTTAGAGACCTTTTTAGGTTGTTAAAGGCTAATTAAAAGGTAAATTCTCTTATTCTAAACTTGTTAGATCCTAAAGGAATATTTAAGAAAAGGCAGGTCACAGTAATTAGAAGGAAGACAGACTACAACAAAACAATATTAGATACAGAAATCCAGATGATTCCAAAGATTGATATACAAAAATATTTTAGAGCACAATCATAGAAACTCCAGGAATTCAAAAGAATTTCACAAAAAAATCATTTTTGTAAATTTTATTTAGCTGGGAGTGTTGGTATGCTCCTATAGTCCCAGCTACTTGAAAGGCTGAGGTGGGAGATCGCTCGAGGCTAGATGTTCGAGGCTGGCCTGGACAACACAGTGACACTTTCTCTCTGAAGAAAATATTGGCGGGGTGTGGTGACTCACACCTATAATCCCAGCACGTTGAGAAGCCGAGGCAGGCAGATTACTTGAGGTCAGGAGTTCGAGACCAGCCTAGCCAACATGATGAAACCCCGTCTCTACTAAAAATACAAAAATTAGCCGGGCATGGTGGTGTGCCCCTGTAATCCCAGCTACTCGGGAGGCTGAGGCATGAGAACCACTTGAACTCGGGAGGCAGAGGTTGCAGCGAGCTGAAATTGCAAAACTGCACTCCAGCCTGGGCAATAGAATGAGACTCAGTCTCATATATATATATATATATATATATATACACACACACACACACACACACACACACACACACACACACACATAAATATTTAAAATTTATCATTTCATATAGAGGTACTGGAAGAATTTCTAAAATTGGTAAATAGTTAAATGAGAATAGGATGTTGCTGCAATTTTAACTAGTTTTGAGGAACTTTTTTGAAAATATTCAGAAATTCTTTTAAATTTCAGAAAAAAAGATGTCATTTATTAACAAAGTGGGTTATTCCAAAACACTACAATATTAAATAAAAATGGAATGAAAAACAACCTGAGATCATGCAAAAATTTGTTTTTAAAAAAGCATCCTAAAAGATTTCTATAAAGCCACAGGCCCTATTTTCTGGATATTAGAGAAAGAATTAAACAGCAAATCTTTTCAGATTTCAACAGCTCTTTCAGGGAATAACAAATGAAAACTTGCTGTAATTATAGTGCATAAGCAAGATGAATCACTGATCTTGAATCTATGTTTGTGAAAGGCTCAGACTTGAGATAACCACATTTACAGAAAACTAACATATTGATTTAGGAATTTACAAAACAGGTAAATTAGGGAACAATTATTTATATTACAACATGAATAACGATTTTACAAAAGGATTCCAATTGTGCATACTTAAATAATGAGTTTCCCAAGTACAGTTAAATATTAAAAATTATTATTTTATTTGACTTAAAATTCTGCTAATAAGCAATAATAAAGAAAAGCATATCCATATTTAATGTAAATCTTAAAGCTTAGGTTTAATTGTGTAAATAATACCTAAAAATATAATTAAATATGAAAATGGAATAGGGAATATTCATTTTTCTTATTATATATTTATTTCAAATGCAGTTTAAAACAATATTTTAAAATAATATAGTTATGTATAAATTTGAGTATATTTATTGAATAATCCTTTTATTCTCATAGTATTAAACGTTATTGTAGATCACTACTTGAGTCCTGTATGTACAATAATCCCTTTGAATTCAGACTCCTGATTTGAATGCTTTTAAGTATTATTATCCACAGGTGCTATTATTAAATTACTGATACGTGTTTGCTCAATAGGGACTTTCCTCTTTTAAACAATGATAAATAAATGACAGTGTCAAAGTGCTATGTTAAGACTCATAAGCTCAAAGAGCAAAATTAGACATTGAACAATTCACTTACTACTCTTTATTATTGTTTTTCAGGACCACACTGATAATTTTTTTTAGACATTACACCTTCTGGTTAACAAATGCATACATAGCAGGCATAAAATCTGAAGGGAATCTATGTGTTGCCTTATTCTTAGTCATATGCTTATATAGTACAACAGAATTGTTGACAGTTATGTTAGTTTTAGGGGTTTTTTTTAAAGTAATTTTTAGGACAAAAAGGCATGTAGAGAATAGAATTACATATAGCTTTTGTAATTCTTCCTTGGCTGAGGAATAAAGAAAAGGCTATGTAGTAGGCTGAATAAAAGCCCCCTAAAAGATGTCTGTATCTTAACCCCCAGACTCTGAGAATATATTACTTTACATGGTGGAAAGGACCTTGCAAATGTGATTAGGGACCTTGAAATGGAGAGATTATCCTTGTGTGTCTAATATAATTACAAGGCTCCTTATAAGAGGAACGTAAGTGTATCAGAGTAAGAGAGACAGAAATTAGAAGATGCTACACTGCTGGCTTTGAAAATGGAGGGTGGGGCCATGTGTCGAGGAATGCAGGAGGCCTCTAGAAAGTAGAAAAAGCAAGGAAATGGATTCTGCCCTAGAGCCTCCTGATAGAATGCAGCCTTGCCAACTTCAACACCTTGGTTTTAGAATTTCTGACTTTCAGAACTCTAAGAGGATACATTTGCATTGTTTAAACCACCAAGTTTTGGTAATTTATCTTACTAGCAATAGAAAGGTAACACAGGATACAATTTATGTTTTGGTGTATCCTTTCTTTAACGAAGTATCATAATGACCTACAAAAGTTCAGAAAAAAGACCTGCCTAGAAAACAAAAGGGGAGCCCTCAATAAAGCAAGTATTTGGGAAAAACACATTTCTTTTTATTTATTTGTAGATATGGTCTCTAATATAGAGTTACCTATGAGAATTCATGAAGAAGTACATTTCAAACCCTCATCTTCTAAAGATAGTGATGAAAATTCAAAACCATCAGTAGACACTGAAGGGCCTGCTCTGGTTGAGATAGACAGATCTGTGGAAAATACCCTGCTAAATAATCAGATGGTTTCAACTGATAATTCTTTGTCTTCTCAAAATTATATTTCTCAAAAAGGTAAGAAGCAGGTTATTTATTTTCCAATGCATCAATTAAGGAAGAAATTAGAATCAGAAGTTATATAATATCATGTTAACATATTTTTATTTATAAATCAACAGAAGATGCTTCTGAGTTTCAGATTCTGAAATACTTATTCCAAATTGATGGTTATGATTTCATGAATTCTGCATTTTCATCCATTGTAATTCTTACAGAAAGGGTAAGTTTGCCTTTTAAACTTTTTGCAATAATTTTACCTATTTTGCTAAATATAAGAGTGGCTACAAAATATGTTTGAGTGAATCCTCCCTGTATAATGTTTATGTAATGTTTCTCTTTCCATGACATCTTACCTGTAAGATTTCTGTTTATATGAATGTTTTGTCAAATGGATATTGATTTTTAAAAACATTTCCCTAAGCTTTGTTGATGTTGACCTTGAGCAGTGTTTGCTTTTTACCTCACCCTCCCCATTTTTCAAATTAGGGAAAATTATGTACGAAATAAGTTAACTCAGGAATAATAGGAACTGGAGCTGGGTATGGTGGCGTGTGTCTGGAGTTCCCACTACTTAGGAGGCTGAGGCAGGAAGAGCCTTTGACTGAATGTAACAAAGAGAATAAAAGGGAAGAGTGAGCCCAAGGGTTTGAGACCAGTCTGGGCAACATAGCTAGACCTTATCTCTTAAAAAAAAAAAACCAAAAAACCGAAAATGAAAAGCAACTTGTTTGTATTCAATTGAGAGTTGTAACCTCAAAATGGTATAACGTAGGGGTACAAAAGCAACTAAAATATCAAAATTTAACCAAACTGTAACTGAAATTCCAAATTCTATTCACTTTTTCACTTGCTGTAAATTTTACTATTAAATGAGATATTGCAAAAGGACTAGCTGTAGTACTTGGCATATAAGAGGCCTTTTACAAATGTTGCTTTTCTCATCTATTGCTATGATAGAAATAATTGAGGAAGCGCTTTTATCTTCTTATTTATAATCTAAGCTGAAATTAATAGTGGTTGTTTTCAAGGAGCTCACTCTAGTTGGAGGACACATATAAAAAAGTAATAATTTTAATATAGTCCTATAATAGTCACAGGGTGCTACTGATATGCAGGAGTAGCTGCCTAGTAGATTGATTGGGAGAGTTAGGTAGAGAGGGTGGGGAGAAGGAGCCTGGGAGAGTGTCCCAGAGAAGATCATATTTGAGCTGATTTTGAAGGAAGAGTAGGAGTTAGCCAGACAAAGAAAGGATAGGCATTGTAGGTTGAGAAGAGCACTTTTAAAGTAGTGAAGTGGGAGGGAATATGGCACTTTTGGAGCACAATAAGCAATTGAGTTTGAACATAGATTGAAGTTGAAGAAGTACAGAGAGGTCAAATAATAGGGAGTTCAACTCTATCTTATAGATGATGGGACACTATTGAATTTTAAGCAGGGAGTAAAATGAAAAAGTTTTATTTATAAAGTCTGTCAATGCTGTCAAATAAAGATTAAAGGAGTAAAGACCAGAGGCATGGAGTTCAGTCAAGAAGCTGTTGTGTTAGTTCTGAAAATGAGGAAAAGGCGAAAATCTAAATCAGCGTTTACTAACTCAAATGAAATGAGTGAAGCGTGGGTAAAGGTGAGAACTGTAGCCAACTAGAGATTGTATGCCCTGTCTAAAGGATAAAGGTACTACTTACCTTCAGCCTCATTTCCCCAGATACTCTGATTTTCAAGAAAAGCTGGAAATCTGGATTTTTGTGTGTGAAATCTCGCAGTTTTTAATACTGGCAAATATTCAGAGTAAAATAAAACATAATGCAGGTCAGAAAAAACATTCTGTGAGTGGGATTTGGTCCACTGGCCACATTTTTTAGCCTCTGGCCTACCATTGATGGTTGTAGTCGAAATGATTGGAAGGACAAATTGGATAGATCTTTTGTAGACAGAATCATTGGATTTAATGACTGACTGAATGCAGCATGGAGAATTACAAGGAAAAGTGAGGATACCAGGTTTCGAGCTCGGGGACCTGATAACTTATGAGGTTTCTAGCTTGGGGGACCCGTTAGATGGTGGTGCCACTGAGTCTTAGTGAAAACTGGGCTTAATAACATACATCATTTTGCTTTGGGAGGCCTCTTCCTCACTTAATTTTTTTTTTTTGCTTGGTTCAAGAGAGTTGACATTACGTGATAAATAAGTCCAGAGAAATCATTAATTTATTCTGTATGATTTGGTGTTGAAGATGTTGATTATAAAACGTTAGTTAGGCCGGGCATGGTGGCTCCACTTTGGGAGGCCAAAGTGGGCCGATCACTTGAGGTCAGGAGTTCAAGGCCAACCTGGCCAACGTGGTGAAAACTCATCTCTACAAAAAATACAAAAATTAGCTGGGGGTGGTGGCGCGTGTCTATAATCCCAGCTACTTGGAAGGCTGAGACACGAGAATTGCTTGAACCTGGGAAGCAGAGGTTGCAGTGAGCCAAGATCGTGCCACTGCACTCCAGCCTGGGCCATAGAGTGAGACTCTGTCTCAAACAAACAAACAAACAAAACAAAACCAGAAAAAGTTAGTTAGAAATCTGTCCCAGGTTAGGAGAAAAAAAAAAACTAATAATAATGATAATTACAAAATAGTCCATAATAAAACTTTCAACTCCCCATGGAATTAATTATATTTTTTGGTATGTCTTGCTGACATAACCCTCCCCTTTTAACCCCCTCCTCCACCAATTATATGAAGTTAAATAATTGAACAGATAATTTGCTAATCAATACATGATATTCACTTCTCTATAAAGTGCGTGTTTAATAAAGTCTATACTAAATATGCTTTTTTTTGGACTCAGTAAACATAGTTAAATACATTTTACTTGGATCATTTTGGATGAAATTATTTAGACATGAAAATATTGAATTTACATTTATGTTAATTATCTTGTGGATCTTGGAAAGTCACTTATTGTCTGGGAAGGAGTCCCAGTTTGAAAACTCCAGTATCAGAACTGAGATGAGATCACAGGCTGCTGGTCAAAACTGGCTTTGTATTGTCTAAGAAAATTATGAATGAGTTGTCAGCATTTAAAAGGTGAGCTCGTATTAAAATCGGAATTTCTGGGTTCTTTTGAAAAAGAAGACTGTGATATATAGCTGTCAATTTTTCTTGAGCAAAAAGAAACTCAAGTTGGTTAGTGCTTGCTTACATAGACATGGACTCTCCATTTTCCTACATTTATGTCAACTGCTTGGTCTCTACAGAGGTTTAAGTTCATAATCTTCAGACTAAATATTCTGAGAGTTCCTGCTAGATCTAGGATTCTAACAATCTGAATGTATCTATGAAGCACCCATAATATAGATTTGAATAGCTGTAGTAAATGGAAAATTTGAGCAATTTTCCAGTTACATTTAGGTGAAAGGTTTCCTTGTCTTCTTGTCTAAATACTTCAGGTAATTCTTCCAATTCAATGGTAGTTGCAGGTAGATTTTGTGCAGAACATACTTTCTTTGTAATGTTCAAGTACTAGGGATCAACACTACATTTTTCTTTTGAAAATTAAAATGATATTTCTTAAATGATTCCATCACGTCAAAAGCAATGGGAAATTAAATGAGGCAGTTTTTTTTAAATATAACAAAAAAATTATGAGAAAGCAAAAGGTTTTGGAAAAAAATGATTTTTAAGTTTAAAGATTCCAAAAATGTGAAGAAATTGGAATCAGCACTACTGAAAACTGAATAAGTGTTTTGAAAGTTCAAATATAGAAACTATCTAAAAAAGAAAAACATAAATAGAAATTATGAGTAAAAAGAGAAAATATATAACAAGCCAGGAGACTTATGCCAAGAATAGAATTTCCAGAAAGAGAGAAGGCAAATGAAGAGAAGGAAGCAATAATTCAAGAAATTTTAGAAAGAAAACTTATCTGAGCTTTAAAAGTAATCAAGTTGGTTTTGAGTGAGATTCTTAATCCTGAGTTCTAATTCGATTGCACTGTGATCTGAGAGACTGTTATGATTTCCATTCTTTTGCAGTTGTTGAGGAGTGTTTCACTTCCAATTATGTGGTCGATTTTAGAATAAGTGCTGTGTGTCATTGAGAAAAATGTATATTCTGTTGATTTGGGGTGGAGAGTTCTGTAGATGTCTATTAGGTCTGCTTGGTATAGAGCTGAGTTCAAGTCCTGAATATCCTTGTTAATTTTCTGTCTCGTTGATCTGTCATAATATTGACAGTGGGGTGTCAAAGTCTCCCAATATTATTGTGTGGGAGTCTAAGTCTCTTTGTAGGTCTCTAAGAACTTGCTTTATGAATCTGAGTGGGTGCATATATATTTAGGATAGTTAGCTCTTTATGTAATGCCCTTCTTTGTCTTTTTTGGTCTTTGTTGGTTTCAAGTCTGTTTTATCAGAGACTAGGATTGCAACTCCTGCTTTTTTTTGCTTTCCATTTGCTTGGTAAGTCTTCCTCCATCCCTTTATTTTGAGCCTATGTGTGTCTTTGCACGTGAGATGGGTCTCCTGAATACAGCACACCAACAGATCTTGACTCTTTATCCAATTTGCCATTCTGTGTCTTTTAATTGGGGCATTTAGCCCATTTACATTTAAGGTTAATATTGTTATGTGTGAATCTGATCCTGTTGCCATGATGCTAGCTGGTTATTTTGCCCATTAGTTGATGCAGTTTCTTCATCATGTCGATGGTCTTTACATTTTGGTGTGTTTTTGCAGTGGCTGGTACTGGTTTTTCCTTTCCATATTCAGTGCTTCCTTCAGGAGCCCTTGTAAGGCAGGCCTGGTGGTGCCAAAATCCCTCAGCACTTGCTTGTCTGTAAAGGATTTTATTGTTCTTCACTTAGGAAGCTTAGTTTGGCTGGATATGAAATTCTGGGTTGAAAATTCTTTTCTTTAAGAATGTTGAATATTGGTCCCCACTCTGTTCTGGCTTGTAGGGTTTCTGCAGAGAGATCTGCTGTTAGTTTGATGGGCTTCCCTTTGTAGGTAACCTGACCTTTCTCTCTGGCTGTCCTTAACATTTTTTCCTTCATTTCAACCTTGGTGAATCTGATGATTATGTGTCTTGGCGTTGCTCTTCTTGAGGAATATCTTAGTGGTGTTCTCTGCATTTCTTGAATTTGAATGTTGGCCTGCCTTGCTAGGTTGGGGAAGTTCTCCTGGATAATATCTGGAAGTGTGTTTTCCAACTTGGTTCCATTCTCCCCATCACTTTCAGGTACACCAATCAATCATAGATTTGGTCTTTTCACCTAATCCCATATTTCTTGGAGGCATTGTTCGTTCCTTTTCATTCTTTTTTCTTTAATCTTGTCTTCACGCCTTATTTTAATAAGTTAATCTTCAGTCTCTGATACCCTTTCTTCCTCTTGATTGATTTAGCTATTGATATTTGTGTATGCTTCACGAAGTTCTTATGCTGTGTTTTTCAGCTCCATCAGGTCATTTATTCCTCTCTAAAATAGTTATTCTAGTTAGCAGTTCCTGTAACCTTTTATCAATGTTCTTAGCTTCCTTGCATTGGGTTAGAACCTGCTCCTTTAGCTCAGAGAAGTTTGTTATTACCCAACTTCCGAAGCCTACTTCTGTCAATTCATCAATCTCATTCTCTGTCCAGTTTTGTGCCCTTGTGGGAGAGGAGTTGCAATCATTTGGAGAAGAGGCATTCTGGTTTTTGGAATTTTCAGCGTTTTTGTGGCAGTTTTTCCTTTTCTTCATGGATTTATCTACTTCTGATCTTTGAGGCTGGTGACCTTTGGATGGGGTTTTTGTGTGGGGGTCCTTTATGTTGATGTTGATGTTGTTGCTTTGTTCGTCAGTTTTCCTTCTAACAGTCAGGCCCCTCTTCTGCTGATCTGCTGCAGTTTGCTGGAGGTCCACTCCAGACTCTGTTCATCTGGGTATCACCAGTGGAGGCTGCACAACAGCAAAGGTTGTTGTCTGCTCCTTCCTTACATCAAGGGGCACTGGCCTGATGCCTGCCGGATATCTCCTGTATGAGGTGTCTGCTGACCCCTGTTGGGAGGTCTCTCCCAGTCAGGAGGCGTGGGGGTCAGAAACTTACTTGAGGAGGCAGTCTGCCCCTTAGCAGAGCTGGTGCGCCGTGCTGGTAGAATCCCTCTTGTTATGATCAGCTGCACTCTTCAGAGCTGGCAGGCAGGAACGATTAAATCCGCAGAAGCTCTGCCCACAGCCGCCCCTTCCCCCAGGTGCTCTGTCCCAGGGAGATGGGGGTTTTGTCTGTAAGCCCCTGACTGGGGCTCTGCCTTTTCTTCAGAGATGCCCTGACGAGTGAGGAGGAAACTAGAGAAGCAGTTCTGCCCAGTCCAGACCAAACTCATTGTTCAGTTTCCTGAACCTGGCCAAGGAGGCAGATTTTGGAGAGCTACTAGTATACTGACTCTCCTGGTTCAACAATGGAAAGAGAAGAAGAGTATCTCTTTCAAATCTCCACAAGGAGCCTTGGCAAGAGTAATTTGAAAATTTAATGGATGTCTTTTGAAAATTTACTTCCTGTTAGCACTTTTCTTTTCTCTCTCTCTCTCTCTTTTTTTTTCCTATCTTTTGAGACAGGGTCTTGCTCTGTCACCCAAGGTGGAGTGCAGTGGCCCTATCACAGCTCACTGCAACCTCAGCCTGCTGGGCTGAAGCAATCCTCCCATCTCAGGCACTCGAGTAGCTGGGATAACAGGCATGTGCCACCATGCCTGGCTAGTTTTTCTTTTAAATTATTATTATACTTTAAATTCTAGGGTACATGTGCACAACATGCAGGTTTGTTACATATGTATACATGTGCCACGTTGGTATGCTGCACCTATTAACTTGTCATTTACATTAGGTATTTCTCCTAATGCTATCCTTCCCCCATTCCCCCACCGCAGGACAAGCACTGGTGTGTGATGTTTCCCACCCTGTGTCTAAGTGCTCTCATTGTTCAGTTTCTACCTATGAGTGAGAACATGCAGTGTTTGGTTTTCTGTCCTTGTAATAGTTTGCTCAGAATGATGGTTTCCAGCTTCATCCATGTCCTTGCAAAGGACATGAACTCATCCTTTTTTATGGTTGCATAGTATTCCATGGTGTATATGCCACACTTTCTTAATCCAGTCTATCACTGATGGACATTTGCGTTGGTTCCAAGTCTTTGCTATTGTGAATAGTGCCACAATAAACACATGTGTGCATGTGTCTTTATAGTAGCATGATTTACAATTCTTTGGGTATATACCCAGTAATGGGATCGCTGGGTCAAATGGTATTTTTAGTTTTAGATCCTTGAGGAATCGCCACACTGTCTTCCACAATGGTTGAACTAGTTTACAGTCCCACCAACAGTGTAAATGCATTCTTATTTCTCCACATCCTCTCCAGCACCTGTTGTTTCCTGACTTTTTAATGATCGCCATTCTAACTGGTGTGAGATGGTATCTCATTGTGGTTTTGATTTGCATTTCTCTGATGAACAGTGATGATGAGCATTTTTTCATGTGTCTGTTGGCTGCATAAATGTCTTCTTTTGAAAAGTGTCTGTTCATATCCTTTGCCCACTTTTTGATGGGGTTGTTTGATTTTTTTCTTGTAAATTTTATTAACTTCTTTGCAGATTCTGGATATTAGCCCTTTGTCAGATGGGTAGATTGCAAAAATTTTCTCTCATTCTATAGGTTGCCTGTTCACTCTGATGGTAGTTTCTTTTGCTATGCAGAAGCTCTTTAGTTTAATTAGATCCCATTTGTCAATTTTGGCTTTTGTTGCCATTGCTTTTGGTGTTTTAGACATGAAGTCCTTGCCCATATCTATGTCCTGAATGGTATTCCCTAGGTTTTCTTCTAGAGTTTTTATGGTTTTAGGTCTATCATTTAAGTCTTTAATCCATCTTGAATTAATTTTTGTATAAGATATAAGGAAGGGATCCAGTTTCAGCTTTCTAGATATGACTAGCCAGTTTCCCCAGCACCATTTATTAAATAGGGGATTCTTTCTCCATTTCTTGTTTTTGTCAGGATTGTCAAAGATCAGATGGTCATAGAAGTGTGCTGTTATTTCTGAGCCTCTGTTCCGTCCCAGTGGTCTGTATCTCTGTTTTGGTACTAGTACCATGCTGTTTTGGTTACTGTAGCTTTGTAGTATAGTTTGAAGTCAGGTAGCTTGATGCCTCCAGCTTTGTTCTTTTGGCTTAGGATTGCCTTGGCAATGTGGGCTCTTTTTTGGTTCCATATGAACTTTAAAGTAGTTTTTTCCAATTCTGTGAAGAAAGTCATTGGTAGCTTGATGGGGATGGCATTGAATCTATAAATTACCTTGGGCAGTACGGCCATTTTCATGATATTGATTCTGCTTATCCATGAGCATGGAATATTTTTCCATTTGTTTGTGTCCTCTTTTATTTCGATGAGCAGTGGTTTGCAGTTCCTCTTGAAGAGGTCCTTCACATCTCTTGTAAATTGGAATCCTAGGTATTTTATTCTCTTTGTAGCAATTGTGAATGGGAGTTCACTCATGATTTGGCTCTTTGTCTGTTATTGCTGTGTAAGAATGCTTGTGATTTTTGCACATTGATTTTGTATCCTGAGACTTTGCTTAAGTTGTTTATCAGCTTAAGGAGGTTTTGGGCTGAGATGATGGGGTTTCTAAATATACTATCATGTCATCTGCAAACAGGGACAATTTGACTCCCTCTTTTCCTAATTGAATACCCTTTATTTCTTTCTCTTGCCTGACTACCCTGGCCAGAACTTCCAACACTATGTTGCATAGGAATGGTGAGAAAGGGCATCCCTGTCTTGTGCCACTTTTCAGAGGGAATGCTTCCAGTTTTTGCCCATTCAGTATGATACTGGCTGTGGGTTTGTCATAAGTAGCTCTTATTATTTTGAGATACATTCCACCAATACCTCGTTTATTGAAAGATTTTAGCATGGAGGACTGTTGAATTTTGTTGAAGGCTTTTTCTGCATCTATTGAGATAATCATGTGGTTTTTGTCTTTGGTTCTGTTTATGTGATGGATTATGTTTATTGATTTGCGTATGTTGAACCAGCCTTGCATCCCAGGGATGAGGCCAACTTGATCTTGGTGGATTTTTTTTTCCTATTTTTTTGTAGAGGCGAGATCTCACTATGTTGCCCAGGCCGGTCTGGAGCTCCTGAGCTCAAGGGAATCCTTCTGCCTTAGCCTCCCAGAGTGCTAGGATTACAGGCTTGAACCATCATGCCTAGCATCTTTCTTTTCTTTTTTCTTTTCTTTTTTTTCTTTCCCTTTCCTTCCCTTTTCTTTTTTCTTTTCCTTTTCCCTCCCTCCCTCCCTCCCTCCTTCCTTCCTTCTTTCCTTCCTTCTTCTCTTTCTTTTCTTTTTTATTTTCTTTCTTTTCTTTTCCTTTCTTTTCTTTTTTCTGAGACAGAGTTTCACTCAGTCACCCCTGCTGGAGTGCAGTGGAGTGATCTCAGCTCACTGCAACCTCTGCCTCCTGGGTTCAAATGATTTTCCTGCCTTAGCCTCCCGAGTAGCTGGGATTACAGGTGCACACCACCACGCCCGGCTAATTTTTTGTATTTTTTAGTAGAGACGGGGTTTCACCATCTTGGCCAGGCTGGTCTCGAACTCCTGATCTCAAGTGATCCACCCGCCTTGGCCTCCCAAAGTGCTGGGATTACAGGCGTGAGCCAACTGCGCCCAGCCCTTTCTTTCTTTCTTACTTCCATTTTTATTTTGGATTCAAGGGGTACATGTGTAGGTTTGTTACAAGGGTAGATTTTGTGGTGCTGACATTTGGGCTTCTATTGATTCTGTCATCCAGATAGTGAACATAGTATTCAGTGGGAAGTTTTTCAGTCCTTGATCCCCTCCCTCCCTCATTTTTAAGTCCCTACTGTTTATTTTTCTCATCTTTATGTCTGTATGTACCCAAGATTTAGCTGCCACTTATAAGTGAGAACATGTGATATTTGGTTTTCAATTTCTGCATTAATTCACTTAGGATAATGGCCGCCATCTGTGTCCATGTTGCTGCAAAGAACAGGATTTCATTTTTTATGGCTGCATAATATTCCATAGTGTATATGTACCACATTTTCTTTATCCAATCTACCGTTGATGGGCACCTAGGTTGAGTTCATGTCTTTGCTATTGTGAATAGTGCTGCGATGAACATAAGAGTGCATGTGTCTTTTGTTAGAACAATTTACTTTCTTTGGGTATATACCAAGTAATGACATTGCTGGGTTGAATGGTAGTTCTATTTTTAACACTACTTTTTTTCTATTTTACAATTGAGGAGCCTTTTTGAGTTCTAACATTTATATATTCTTAAGTAGAATGCTTCATTTATTCACAGAATATACAATGGAAATTACCCAGCTATTGTTCAACAGGTAGTTCCTGATTCAATATGTTCTGAGAACAACTCTTACATCACTAGTACAGAGATTAAAGATGTGGCTCCACAATTTTGATTTTCTTCCAAAGGACTAGATCTTAAAGTCTGTGACACTGCCTATTTAATTAAAAGGGAGTAACTAGTACTTACAGCTTTGCAATGGGACCCTTCATAAGGGATGTCGGTGTCTAGGTTGTGAACAAAGTTTACTGGTTAGCATGTTTCTGATGTTCTTGGATGTTTTCTAGTAGCTGTCACAAACACTAACAGCATTTGTTCTAACATCTGCTTTAAAACAGGCACTATATAAGACCAAAAAAATCTCATGTCTACTTATGGAGGACAGTCTTTGAATATCTTTTAAATGATAGAGATCATGTACTCTATATGAATAGGCTATAGAATAAAACATTTTAGTTTTCATCAGTTTTCAAATTCAGGATTTTTCTTTTCAATTATAGACTGTAAGAGGGTAGTAATATGTACGACATTTAAAAAAATATATAGGTGCGTATATATGTGTGTGAGTATATATATACTTAATAAGGAGTGAGGTCCATGAAATTGGGTTATGGGTTGGTAGTCACAACTCCACCTGTAGCACCCCTTCACCACACAAATGTCAAAACAGGATCACAGTGTAGAAACAGAAGAGTGCAGGATATATTAGAATCTGAAATCTTTCTCAAGGATACGAGGTACCTAGTAGAACTTTATTTACGTGTTGGGAAATTTTAACATGAGCTTTTTAAGAAATGGAATTGAAAAATCCAGAGGAAGAGGTGAGTTTGTAACAATTAAGCATACTGAAAAAAATTAGGTTTGGAATTTTGCAGTAAGTTTGTTAAGCTTTGCTGTGTTTTTGCTATGGGGGACACTTGGATTTTTCTTTCTTTTTCATTTTATCCTCTGTCCTTACTATTTTTAATATTTGGAATGGTAATTATTGAAAATTGGAGAGGGGCATAGAGTGACTTAGGGAGGGCAAAGGGAGATTTTGTTTTGTTTTTTATTTTTTGCAAGTTCTAAAACCTGAAAATGATTCTGGAGTCTCCTGAAAATGTTCAGACACATTGAAGAATTTTTATCGAGTAATACAATATTCTAATTGAGGCATACACATTGTTCCAGGAGACTGTTAAATTCTAAAGATAAAAGTTTGATTATGCTTCTGTTTTGACTTCAATAAACTATTCACATAATGTAATTTTAATATACACTAATACGTATGAAAGTTGTGTATGCTCTCCAAAGTTTAAGCTGTAAACCTTAAATTACTAAGGAGAATTACTAAGGTAATGGAGAATTACTAAGCAATTTCGGCTACTCTGTTATTAGCATTTCCTGAAACTCCGCAGGCTGATGTGGCAAAGGAGAAATAGCAATCTGAGTTGTGAAAAGCTAGGCCGCATTTTGGTACTGAAAAATCGCTTGCTGTGAACTGGGGCCAGTTTTTGATTTTTTAAATGGCATAACAATTCGTTGCTACAAGAGGTTACATCAGGAAAATTTCCTAAGGATTTAAGATTTTGTTCATCTATTGAGTTCTTTTGGGTGATTTATTTAGGAGGAGGTATCTGCTCCTTTTTGAGTTGCTTCACGAAAGACTTGAGTGAGAAGGCAGAATATAATAAGAATGATTATGCTGGCAAGGAAGACATATATATGAGATGGGTTATCCTTTACACCTACGTCAGCTAAAACCGTCTCCTACGAACAAATCCAGCACTTGGCACTTTATTCGACGGTCCTAAAAATAGGGTCCTAAATTTAGAAGGCAAGTTGCTACTTTTAGTTCCTCTTCTCGGAGGAAAACAGCCGCGCCGAGCCAGGCCAAGGTCCACGGGGATTTGATTTAGTATTTGGGTAACTGGGTGCTAATGGAATTGAAAACAGCTGGGCCTAGCAAATGCACAGGTGACTCAGGTAAGCGAGGAAACCCGATCGAGGTTCTCTTGCGTGGGACAGGTTAAACTCGGACTAGACCACAGCTGAGCCGGGACGCCTTCCTGTCCAAAGTCCAAGGTCCGGACTTGGTTGGCAGGGCGCACCGGCACCGGCGCGTGCCCCGCAGGCCATTTTTCTGACTGGAATGACGGCGGCGGCTGGCTTCCCGGGGCCGCCGGGGTCTCCCGGGGTACGCCGCCGTCAGGGCTTCTGCAGGGCGCAGAGAGCAGGCTCTAGCAGGACTGCGGCAGGAAAGCCTTGGGTGTCGGGGCTGGGCCTGGCGCCGGTCCCTGGGTCGAGGGGGCGCGCTGCGCTCGCCCCCAGGGGTTGTATAGAGACGCCTCTAGGAGAAGCCTCGCCGGCGCCACCGCGGCCGCCCGAGGCGGGGGACCTTGGGACATAGCCCTAGTCTTTGGGGCTGTGCGGCGCACAGGACAGCGCACAGTACGAGGCCGAATCCCATCCTCTAGTCCAAAGCCTCTCTACTACCACGGATGGGTGACTGCGCTAGGTAGAGCGCCGGCCCCTTTAAGAGCGAACGACCGGGACACGTCTGCGAAGCTTGCGCGAAGAAGGGGAAGTTTGCGGCTGTCCGCGCCTCCCCGCCTTCTCGCGGCTGCCTGGCCGAAACCAAACCGAGGGTTGGGGTGGCGAGGACAGGGTGCGTCGCAGGCTTGTGCAAGTCGGGCTCGGACCTGCGCTGCCTCAGGATGTAAAGTGTAACAAGGGGGTCGGGATGGGCAGCGTGGGCCTGTGAGGCCTGTGGGTGCCCGCGTCCCCCAGCTCCCCCCGCAGCCGGCTCCGCAGTGGTCCGCTCCTGTTGCCGGGTGCGGATTCGGGTTCCGGACCGAAGGCTGTGTGTTTTCCGCCGTTTATCGTGTCCCCGACAGGCCGGGGTTACTGCAGCGACCACGAGAGCAGCTTTGGTGCTATGGAGGAGCCCGGGGCTACCCCTCAACCGTATTTGGGGCTGGTCCTGGAGGAGCTACGCAGGGTGAGCCCAGGCGCGATGAGTGTTACGTGGCCCAGGGGTCGCGGGAGCCGCCGGGGAAGGAAGCAGTAGATGGGCTTTGGGGTGTGAGCCGCAGTGGTTGAAGGTCCCGAAGCCAGTCGTCGTCTACTGCCCGGCTCCGGCCTGTGTTCGAGGCAGTAGTGAGGCTCGCAGGGCGCTTGAGTGGTTTTTGTGTGATGGTGGAGGACCTGGGGCTCTGGAAGGTGAAGAAAGCACTTGCTTAGCTGGACTTTGCAGGGATGTAAATGTTTCCCGATTCCTGAAACTAATTAGCCTTTCCGCTATGTTGTTTATTTTGAGCAGGGGTCAGTGACACGTGGTTCCTTCGACTGTGAGAAACTTGAGGACTGTTCTTTAAATTAGTTACATTTAGTGATGTAACTTTTCGTTGAACCTTGAAAGGACACCTGAGGTTGGGCGGGGAGTTGAAATTTTGATTCTGCATTTTTTTTTTTTTTGGAAAGAATGCCCTTTTGAGATGCTCTACCATGAGTGAGTTTGTTCTTCGCTTCTGTCTTGTTAATGTACAGTCTAGAGATAGTCAACTCCCATGTTCAAATTTTGTTTTTTTAAAGTCTAGTTTATAATCAGGTTTTAGAGATTTTTCTCCTTAAGTGTTTACAGGTATCTTTGTTCACATGTGTAGGGGCATTTATGTCGCCGTGTTTTTAAAAACTGGATTAAATCTTTAAAACGACCACGTAATTTTGAGGCAGTTATGATTATGTTTTCTTGTTATGTGAATTAAAAGTACTGTTGCCATGGTGTTAGTTTATGAGTTCATAGTTTGTCTAGTGCATATGTATATGTATTTAATATGAAAGGAGCACCTTTATGGAGATTCTAAATGGACGAAGATATAGTTTTGGCCACTAGCATCATGTTGTCGAGAGAAGACCAAAAAAAAAAAAAAAAAAAAAAAAGTACAAAGTAGAAACTGATGAAGTGCTTACCTAAGCATACACACAAAGTGCTTGTGAAATTGGGGGGTGGTAGAGATTACATTTTCTTGAGCGTTAGGAAAGTCTTTCCAAGGCTGAGCAAATAATTTAAGCAGAGGAGGCATGAAACAGCACGGTGGGTGCAGGGAACTAGGAGCTATATTACTTAGAGTGTAAAGTGGGCTTAGGGAGTGATGTGCAATGATGCTTGCCGGAGATGTAAGTAGGTTCCAAGTGCTGTAGGTGTTGGAGAGCTGTTGAAGGCTTTTCCGTGGTTAGGCTTTGGTTTAAAAGCTCTTCTTGATAGTAGCATGTAGATTAGATGTCAGGGAAACAAAACTTGAAATAGGGATTAAGGGAGAGATAACAGTAGTAGGGATAGAAAAGAGGGTACTGTGTGGGGAAATAGCCTCATAAGAGCTAAAATATGTTTGGCTTTATTGATTGCATGTGAAGGGTGAGAGAAAGAGAAGGAATCTAGAAGGACTTCCAGGTTTCTGGCTGTGGTAACTTATTCATGGAGGTAGGGTTTATAGGAAGAGAAGCATATTGTGGGATGGGAGATAATTTCAGATTGCACATTATTTCCCTTTCTTCACTAAAAACAATAATAAGATTTAGTTTTTATAGGACTGCTAATTTACAGAGACATGGAGAAATGCAGCCAGATTTTGCAGTTTTCTCTAGTCTGGTGCGTTGTATCTTCACCTGCACAGTTTTTTTTTTTTTTTTGCTAAATGCAACTACCCTGGCCTGGGGGCTAGGATGGCGCAGCATTGTTCTGCTTTAAAATTTTTTTTAGTTTTAAAAATTATTTTGTATTGAGATGTATTCACACAACATAAAATTAATCCTTTTATAATGTCCACTTCAGTGCTGTTTTTGGTATATTCACTATGTTATGCAACTGTCAGCACAGTTCCTCAACATTTTTATCACTCCAGAAAATAAACTCTGTACTGATTAGCAGTCTTAATTCCCATCCCTCATCCCTTGACAACCACTAATCTATTTTCTGTCTGTATGAACATGTCTATTCTGCATGTGTCATGTAGTCATACTCTATGTGGCCCTTTGGCTTCTTTTACTTAGCATGTTTTCAAGGCCTATCCATGTTGTAGCATGTAACAGAGCTTCATTTCTTTTTTCTTTCTTTCTTTTTTTTGAGACAGGGTTTCACTCCTGTCACCCAGGGGGGAGTGCAGTGGCACGATCTCAGCTCATTGTAGCTTAGACCTCTCCGGCTCAGGTGATCCTCCCACCTCAGCCTCCTGCATAGGTGAGATCACAGGCATATACCACCAAGCCTGGCTAATTTTTTTGTATTTTTTGTAGAGACAGGGTTTCTTCATGTTACCCAGGCTGGTCTTGAGCTCCTAGACTCAAGTGATCTGCCCACCTTGGCCTCCGAAAATGCTGGGATTACAGGCGTGAGCCACTTCACCTGGCCCTTCATTTCTTTTTATGGCTGAAAAAATATTCCGTTGTGTGAATATATCCCATTTATGTCATAGTTGATGGACATATGGATTATTAATACTTTTTGGCTGTTACGAATAATACTGCTATGTGTACAAGTTTTTATATATGTTTTTAGTTCTCCTGGGTAAGTACCTGGGGTGGAATTGCTGAGTCATATTTACCATATGTTTAACTTTTTGAGAATTGCCAAATTGTTTTCCACAGAGGTCACACCATTTTACATCCCCACTAGCCGTTTATGAGGGTTTCAGTTTTCTGCATCCTCTTCAACGCTTGTGATTTTCTGTTTTCTTTTGTTTTTAATTGTCACCCTTGTGAGTGTACAAGTGAGTGGTATTTCACTCTTTTTTTTTTATTTTGAGACCGAGTCTCGCTCTGTCATCCAGACTGGAGTGCAGTGGCGTGATCTCGGCTCACTGCAGCCTCCACCTCCCAGGTTCAAGAGATTCTCCTGCCTCAGCCTCCTGAGTAGCTGGGACTATAGGCACTAACCACCACACCTGGCTAATTTATGTATTTTTAGTAGAGACAGGTTTCACCATGTTGGCCAGGATGGTCTTGATCTCCTGAACTTGTGATTCACCTGCCTCACCATGTTGGCCAGGATCGTCTTGATCTCCTAACCTTGTGATTCACCTGCCTTGGCCTCCCAAAGTGCAGGGATTACAGGTGTGAGCCACCGCGCCTGGCTTAACTTTTTTTGTTTGTTTGTTTTGTTTTTTAAGAGATGGGGGTCTTGCTTTGTTGCCCAGGCTGGAGTGTAGTGACATGATCATAGCCCACTGCCACCTTAAATTCCTGGCCTCAAGGGATCCTCCTACCTCAGCCTTCCAGAGTGCTGGTATTACAGATACAAGCCACCACACCAGGCCTCATGGTTGTTTTGATTTGTATTTTCCTAGTAACTAATGATGTTGAGCATGTGCTTATTGTTTATATCTTCTTTGGAGAAATGTCTATTCATTTCCTTTTGCTCACTTGAAAAATGGGTTGTCTTTTTATTGTTGAGTCGTAAGCATTCTTTATACATTTAGGGTGCTAGATGCTTATCAGATAAATGATTTAGAAAGATTTTCTCTCATTCTGTGCATTTTCTTTTCACTTTCTTGGTGTGTCCTTTGAAGCATAAGCGTTCTAAATTTTGATTGAGTCCAATTTATCTTTTCTTCTTTGGTTGCTTGTGCTTTTGGTACCATAGCTAAGAAACCGTTGCTTAAGACAAGGTTACAAAGATTTACAGTTATGCTTCCTTCTAAGAGTTTTAGCTCTTACAGGAAGTTATTCGATCCACTTTGAGTGATTTTGTTTTCATATGTGTTGTGAAGAATGGGTCTAGATTCATTCCTTGGCATATGGCTATTTATTGGCTTATTCTAGTATGATTTGTTTGAAAGGACTGTTTTTTCCTTATTGATTTGTCTCAATACTATTGAAAATAATTTACCATAAATTTAAGGTTTTATTTCTGGACTCTCATTTCTATTTCATTGGCCTGTGTCTATCCCTATGCCATTACTACATTATCTTTAAAACATTTTTTTACCCAATGTCTTGATTATTGTAACTTTGTAGTAAGAAACAGTAGGGAAGTATGAGTCCCCCAATGTTGTTTTTGTTTGTCAGTATTTTTTTTCTTTATCAATATTGTTTTGGCTATGTGGAGTCCCTTGCATTTCTATATAAACTTTAGGAATTCAGTTTTAGGAATTTAAGATTTAATTTGTCCATTTCTGCAAAAAAGGCAGTTGGAATTTTGATAGGGGTTGCATGGAATCTGTAGATCAGTTTGGGGAGTATTGCTCTTAATAATATTAAGTCTTCCAAGCTGGGTGCAGTGGTTCATGCTTATAATCCCAGCACTTTGGGAGACCGAGGTGAGCAGATCATTTGATCCCAGGACTTCGAGACCAGCCTGGGCAACTTGGTGAAACTGTTGTGGTCTTTTGTCTCCTTAGCTCAGGTACGTCTGAGTTCTTGTCTCACAACCAAGAAGAATTAGGCATGCAGACCCCGGAGAGTGAGCGGAGTAGTATTTATTAAGTGAAAGGAAAGCTGTCAGCAAAGAGGGAATGCAGGGGGTGGTTCCCCTACCCGAAGGCGGGAAAGTCACCCTGTGTGGCTGGGTCTGGGTCCTTTTATGGACTCAGAATGGGGAGTGCATGCTGACTGGTTTGTGAGTATGCAAAAAGGTTAAAGCCAAGACACCACTCAAAGATGGGCATGACAATGTAGACAGCTGATTAGGAGGCTGGGTGCGGTGGCTTATGCCTGTAATCCCAGCACTTTGGGAGGCTGAGGCGGGTGGATCACGAGGTTAGGAGTTTGAGACCAGCCTGGCTAACATGGTGAAACCCTGTCTCTACTAAAGATAAAAAAAATTAGCTGAGCATGGTGGCGTGCATCTGTAATCCCAGCTACTCGGGAGGCTGAGGCAGGAGAATCGCTTGAACCCGGGAGGCGGAGGTTACCGTGAGCTGAGATTGTGCCATTGCACTCCATCCTGGGTGACAGGGTGAGACTCCATCTCAAAAAAAAAAACCAAAAAAAAAAAACCAAAAAAGAAAACATTAGTAAAGGGTAGGTATATGTAAAATAGGTGAAAGATGGGGATCAATCAGAGGAAAGCACACCAAGCAAGAGGGCAAGTTCTCCATCTGGTCCAAGGATTTAACTTGTAGCTTGGCTTTCAAGCTTTAAACTGTCTTTGGCTTGAAGTTGGGGTTTCACTAGGGACCTGCCCCTATCTGCCTAAGCATTTGCCTGCCTCCTGCCACTCTCAAAATCCTGTCTCTGAAAGAAATACAAAAATTAGTTGGGCGAGGTGGCGTGTGCCTGTAGTTGCGCCGCTTGGGAGGCTGAGATGGGAGGATCACCTGAGCCTGGGTAGGGCGAGGCTGCAGTAAGCCAAGATCACACCACTGCACTCCAGCCTGGGCGACAGAGTCAGTCCCTGTCTCAAACAAAGAAGTCTTCCAGCCCATGGACATGGATTGGCTTTACATTTGTTTAGGTCTTCCATAGTTTCTTTCCACAATGTTTTGTAGTTTAGCGTGCACTTCTTTTGTTAAATGTATTCCTAATAATCTTACTTTTTTGATGCTATTGTATATGGAAATGTTTTCTTTATTTCATTTTCGGGTTGCTCATTGCTATTGTATAGAAATTCAACTGATTTTTCTATGTTGATTTTGTATTCTGCTATTTTGCTGAACTTATTAGCTCTTGATAGTTTTTCTATAGGTTCTTTAGGATTTTCTCTCTATGTAGAATAGTATTGTCATCTTCAAACAGTTTTTCTTCTTCCTTTCCAGTCTGGATGCCTTTTATTTATTTTTCTTGCCTAATTGCTCTGGCTAGAACCTTCATTACAATGTTGAATTCATGTTAATAGAGTGAATGTTATTGTTCCTGACCTTAGGAGAAAAGCTTTTTTTTTTTTTTTCCATCATTAAGTATGATGTTAACTGTAGGTTTTGCATAGATGTTCCTTGTCAGGTTGAGGAAATTCCCTCAAATCGTACTTTGTTGAGTGTGTTTTGTTTTGTTGTTGTTTGTTTGGGACAGGGCCTCACTCTGTTTCCCAGGCCGGAGTGCAGTGGCATGATCATGATTCACTGCCGTCTCAACTTCCTGGGCTCAGATGATTCTCCCGCCTTGGCCTTCTGAGTAGCTGGGACTACAGGCATGTGGCACCATGCTTGGCTAGTTTTTGTTGAATGTTTTGATTATGAAAGGGTGCTAGATGTAGTCAAATACTTTTTCTGTGTCTGTTGAGATGATCATGTGTTTTTTTTTTCTCTTCATTTTCTTAATATGGTTTATAACATTATTGTATGTTAAACCAACCTTGCATTTCTGGGATAAATCCCACTTGGTCATGGTATATAATCCTTTTTATATGTTGTTGAATTTGGTTTGTCAATATGTTTTTGAGGATTTTTGCATCTGTAGTCATAAGATGTATTGGTGTGTGATTTTCTTTTCTTGTGATGTATTTGTTTGGCTTTTAGGGTAAATACTGGCCTCATAGAATAAGTTAGGAAATATTTCTTCCTCCTATATGTTTGGGAATAGTTTAAGAGTAATTGGTGTTCATATTTTATCTTGGAGAGGTGTACCTTCATGGAACTTTGTGTTTTAATCAAGTATTTACAGGGCCTGCATATTGACATTCTTTTTGTTATTAATATATATCATGTTTGAGATTAGATGAAAAACAATTTTAGTTCATTCTTAGTATATTTTATCAACTTGATTAATTGATTTTTTTAAAGCTACTTGATCTTGAACTCCTTTAGTACTTATGTTTTGGAAATGGAATAGATTTTAAGTGTTCTGTGGTTAGTCACTACCATATTTTATGGAGGATTACTCTTGGGGGGGGGTTACCTATCACCCTTTAAATTCCAGTTTATCAGATTACATGTAATTCTGTATTATATTTGTTGATATTTGAGAAATTTGGTTCTTTCTATGTTTTTGTGAGATAGGGTGTTATGTTGTAGATAAAATTTAAGGGTGAAAATCTCTTTGAGAAAGCTGGAATAATTTAAACCAGAGCAATTAATTTGAGATGAATCCTTTAGAACTCAGTTGCTTTTTTTGTTTTTGAGATGGAGTCTTGCTCTGTCACCCAGGCTGGAGTGCAGTGGCGCGATCTTGGCTCACTGTAGCCTCCTCCTGGGTTCAAGCCTGCCTAGTAGCTGGGATTACAGGCTCATGCCACCATGCCCAGCTAATTTTTGTATTTTTGGTAGAGATGGGGTTTCACCATGTCGGCCAGACTGGTCTCAAACTCCTGACCAAGTGATCCACCCACCTCGGCCTCCCAAAGTGCTGGGACTACAGGCCTGAGCCACCATACCTGGCCAAGACTCAGATTCTTTGCTTTTCTCCTGCCTACCAGATCTAACCAGCTCAAGGTTTTATTTTATATTTTTTTTAAAGTCTTTTTTATCTTTATTTTTTGTAATCCCAGCACTTTGGGAGGCCAAGGCAGGTGGATCACTTGAGGTCAGGAGTTTGAGACCAGCCAGGCCAACATGGTGAAACCCTATCTCTACTAAAAATATAAAAACTAGCTGGGCATGGTAGTGGGTGCCTGTAATCCCAGCTACTCAGGCGGCTGAGGCTGGAGAATTGCTTGAACCCACGAGACGGAGGTTGCAGTGAGCCTACACGGTGCCACTGTATTCCAGCCTTGGCAACAGAGTGAGACTTCATCTCAAAAAAAAAAAAAAAGGGTTTAATATGGTTTATTACATTATTGTATGTTAAACCAACCTTGCATTTCTGGGATAAATCCCACTTGGTCTTGGTACATAATCCTTTTTATATGTTGTTGGATTTGTTTTGTCAATATGTTTTTGAGGATTTTTGCATCTGTAGTCGTAAGATATATTGGTGTGTGATTTTCTTTTCTTGTGATGTATTTGTCTGGCTTTTAGGGTAAATACCGGCCTCATAGAATAAGTTAGGAAGTATTTCTTATACTTCCTAACTTAAAAAAAAAAAAAAGTGTTTTTTTTTTTTTTTTTTTTGTAATCCTTAATTTCCATGTTTCCTTAATCCCCCCCCCCCCCCCTTTTTTTTTGGGACAGAGTCCAGAGTCTTGCTTTGTCCCCCAGGCTTGAGTGCAGTGGCGCAATCTGCAACCTTTGCCTGCCAGGTTCAAGCGATTGTCCCACCTCAGCCTTTCTAGTAGCTGGAACTACATGTGCCTGCCACCATGCCTGGCTAATTTTTGTATTTTTAGTAGAGGCAGGGTTTTGCCATATTGGCCAGGCTGGTCTCGAACTCCTGGCCTCATGTGATCCACCTGCCTTAGCCTCCCAAAGTGCTGGCTTGAGCCACTGCACCCGGCCCTAGCTCAATGCTTTAAACTAGAATTTACCATGTCCTTTTAGAGGAGAAGAGCTGATAAAATATGATTGAATCAAAGAAATATTATTGCACTGAAGATAATTACATGTTTGATCTGAGAGATGCTTTTGGAATTGCCTTTTAGAGTATCATAAGTCATACTGATTACACAATTTTTGAGGTAGTGTGCATCTTATGTGTGAGTTAAGTTAGCTAAAAGTAAGATGCTTGGAAAATGTGTAAACTGTGAAGAAAACTTTTCTCACTGGTATTATGTATTGAATGCCTTTTTCTCCCCATTGGCAAAATAAGTATTTTTTAAAAATCATTAATTGCCTGTAATGATATTAGATTTCTGCGAACTGGTACCTAGGGTAATGTAGGGAGAGGCAGAAGCAGAGATCAGGGTAAAGGGATATTTTTTAGAAGTATAATCAGGTTTGTTTGGTACAGGTTAATGAAGTATAGATAGTACTTTGGAAGGAGTATATATTTGAATTAGAGTTATACAAGATTTTGGAGAGGAAAATAACTATAAATACTGTTCTTATAGGCAGAAAGGGTCTAAAAGGAAGATTTGCTATAGATATTTTGGGTTAAACCCTGGAAAGAATCAAACCCGATCATACTTCAGTTTGTTCTTTCTTTCTTTCTTTTTTTTTTTTTTTTTTTTGAGATGGAGTCTCGCTCTGTGGCCCAGGCTGGAGTGCAGTGGCCGAATCTCAGCTCACTGCAAGCTCCGCCTCCCGGGTTTACGCCATTCTCCTGCCTCAGCCTCCCGAGTAGCTGGGACTACAGGCGCCCGCCACATCGCCTGGCTAGTTTTTTGTATTTTGTAGTAGAGACGGGGTTTCACTGTGTCAGCCAGGATGGTCTCGATCTCCTGACCTCGTGATCCGCCCGTCTCGGCCTCCCAAAGTGCTGGGATTACAGGCTTGAGCCACCGCGCCTGGCCTCTTCAGTTTGTTCTTAAAATGGCATTTTTCTTTTTTCACCTTACCTTTCCCCTTTTCTTTTTGATCGAGTGATACCTTGGGCCTGGTAACAAAGAGCAGAATAACCCCATTAGGTAAGGATGAGTAATGAACTGACCCAGAGAAAGGTGAAATACAGAAGCAACAGCGAAAGCCTTAGGCTGTGTTGTGCTGAAGGTCTGCTATGGGGAGAAGTAATGTGGAAAGGCCATGGTCAGAAGAGCAGGACCTTTGGAGGAGATAATAGAAATAATTACCCTTTATTGAACACCTATCTGGCATGTTCAAACAGCATTATTCTCATTACACATAAGAGAAGGGACCCGCAGAGGTAGGGTGGAGAGATTCAAACTCCAAACCCAAAGCTCTATCAGTGGCGTTCAAAACTTTTTTTTTTTTTTTTGAGACAGGTCTTACTTTGTTGCCCAGGCCGACTTTGAATCAAAGTTTTTATTTTTAAAGCTGCAAATTGATTTTTTCTTCCTGTAAGGAAATTGTATATTGGGGAACTGATTATACTCTACAGATAAAACCTAAACTGGTTGAAATCAGGGTAAGAGTACCTGAACCCCAGGTCACTCAGTTTCTTTCTCTGGCCTTCTCTTATTCTCATCCTTGGAAGCTTTAAGGCACCTCTGTAGAACTCCAATTTGAAGGTAATTGCATTTCACCATACTGCTGTTCTTTACGTGGTGATAGTGATTGAAAGTTGCCAAAAAAATGTACTCTGATACCTTCTGTTTCCATGTTAGTCTGGTAGCCCATTTTGTGTTGACCACATAAACTTGTACCTGTGTTTGTAATCAATGTTTTTATCAAAAGTACATTTTTAAGAACTTAACTTTTCTTTATCTTGAAGGTTGTGGCAGCATTGCCTGAAGGTATGAGACCAGATTCTTATGGTTTTCCATGGGAATTGGTGATATGTGCAGCTGTTGTTGGATTTTTTGCTGTTATCTTTTTTTTGTGGAGAAGTTTTAGATCGGTAAGTAACCAGTGCTATACTAAGAGAATGTTCATTCTGTCGCTGGGCTGAACAAATAATATGAGAAACTTACTTATTTGTTATTTTAAGGAAACAAGTTAGAAACTACATAAGGATTCAGAATTTTTTTTTTTTTTTTTTTTTTTAGAGATGAGGATCACGAATGAGAGTCAGGCCCAGTGCTGTGGCTCCCACCTCTAATCCTAGCACTTTGGGAGGCCGAGGCAGACAGATCACTTGAGCTTAGGAGTTTGTGACCTGGGCAATATGGTGAGACCCCATCACTACAAAAAATACAAAAATTAGCTGGACATGAGGACACCTGTCTGTGGTCTCACTCAGAAGGCTGAGGTGGGAGGATTGCCTGAGCCTGGGAAGTTGAGGCTGCAGTAAGCCATGATTGCAACACTGCACTCCAGCCTGGGTGACGGAGAGAGACCCTGTCTCAAAAATAAAAAAAAGAGATGAAGGTCTCGTGTTGCTCAGGCTGGTCTCAAACTCCTGGGCTCAAGCGATCCTCCTGCCTGGGCCTCCCAAAGTCTTGGGATTATAGGTGTGAGCCACCATGCTTGACTGAGATCTTTTAATGTAAGATTTTTCATATATATATTTATATATATATCATATATGTCACATATTTATATATATTATATATATATTTAAAGAGATGGGGTCTGACTATGTTGCCTAGGCTATAGTGCAGTTGCTATTCATAGATGCAATTATAGTGCACTACAGCCTCAAACTCCTGGGCTTAAGCTATCCTGTCTCAGCTTTGAGTAGTTGTGACTACACAGGTCCATGTCACTCTGCCCAGCTTCATCTTTTTTTAAATTCTGGGAAATTTTATTTATTTTTGAGACAGGGTTTCACTCCTGTTGCCCAGGCAGGAGTGCAGTGGCATGATCTCGGCTTGCTGCAATCTGCTTCCTGTGCTCAAGCCATTCTCTTGCCTCAGCCTCCTGAGTAGCTGGGACTACAGGTGCGCACTAGTATGCCTGGCTAATTTTTGTATTTTTTTTGTAGAGATGGGTTTCACTGTGTTGCTCAGAACTCCTGGCCTCAAGCGATCTGCCTGCCTCAGTCTCCCAAAGTGCTGGGATTACAGGCGTTAATCACCACGCCTGGCCTAATTTTGGGAAATTTTTAATGCATTTTTGGGACTGCTATTTTTCAGATATTGGCCCTTCTACTTCTGACTCCCCTATCTCTTCTATTTTTCGATTTCTTTATGGTTTTCTATACCTTTTGAGAGAGTTTCTTAATCTGAGGAACTGAAATCTATTCTTCATCTATGCTCATTTTAGAGTATCTTGTCTTTTAAAGGTTTTCCCTTTTAATTTTATCTCTATCTATATTCCGTAGATGATTGAAGTCCTCGTTTCTTTTCTACTTGTTTGTGTTACCTCAACCCTAAGGCTGATCCTTTTACAAATGAATTCCCCCCTGCTTCATTATTTGAGACAGAGGTTAAGGAAGAAGAAGGTTTGGTTTACTGTTTCTTTAGTCAGTTCAGATCTATGGCCCTGTGGTAACATTTCTCAGACTGTTTTATTTAGGATATTAGCATCAGGGGATATGATAATAGGAGCTTCTTGAAATTATTTTTTTAGGGTCAAATATGTTTGGGGAGCAATGGGTTGCAAGTATCTTTAAAGTTATTTCAGAGCATTTTAATATGCTAATTCACAATGTGAATCTTCAATAGGGAGTCTTTAATAAGTAGTATTTCGGCTGGGCGTGGTGGCTTACACCTGTAATCCCCACACTTTTGGGGGCCCAGGCAGGTGGATCACCTGAGGTCAGGAGTTCTAGACCAGCCTGGCCAACATGGTGAAACCCTGTCTCTACTAAAATTATGAAAATTAGCTGGGCATGGTGCTGGGTGCCTGTAATCTCAGCTACTCAGGAGGCTGAGGCAGAGGAATCGCTTGAACCCGGGAGGCGGAGGTTACAGTGAGCTGAGATCATGTCCATTGCACTCCAGCCTGGGTGACAGAGCAAAACTCTTGTCTCAAAAAAAAAAAAAAACAAAAGGAGCATTTATTTTCTCATTGGAAACAGAATACTTTTGGCTTGTATTTATACTAAGGCAATAAGAAACCTGTATTTTTAAGTTGGCAGACGTTAAATAAATTGATTTATTTGAGAGTGTATTAGTTTTAATGTAATTTTTGTTAAAAATTTGTTTCAGGTTAGGAGTCGGCTTTATGTGGGTAAGTTCTTTTTTCTGCTTTAACTCTCATTGTTGTGATGTAAACACTTACAATAATTTACTCATGATAATATTGACTTGACTCTTTTAGGAAGAGAGAAAAAGCTTGCTGTAACGCTTTCTGGACTAATTGAAGAAAAATGTAAACTACTTGAAAAATTTAGCCTTGTTCAAAAAGAGGTAAGATATTTTTGAAAACAATATTCATGTTAGAGTCAGAGAACTTTATACTTCTCACTGTAGGTACTTCTGTGTAAATTTAAGATTATGAATGCTTTCTTTGCAGAGTATGAGAGTTCTCTTGCTCTTCATATTCAACACTTAACCAGTCTTGCTAATTTTAACCGTTGTAGTAGGTATACAATGGTGTCTCCTTGTGCTTTCCTTTTGAGTTTTCCTGACTGATGAGGTCGAGCACACAAACACGTCCTCTGCATGTGCACATTTCTGGTATCTGTTTGTGTATCCAAATGTTCTCTTTTCCTAAAGACAGCAGTCAGACTGGATTAGGGCCCACTCTAACAACCTTATTTTATTTTGACCACCTCCAAAGGCCTTGTCTCCAAATACAGTCACATTCTGAGGTACTGGGGTTGGAGCTTCAACATATGAATTTGTGGGGACACAATTCAGTCCATAATAGTCTGTGATCCATTTGAAATCAGATCTGTGATGGTGCAGTCGAGGGTGTGTGTGTGTGTCATGTCGAGTTAACCAATGCCATTTATTGGAAGGACCATCTTTTCTCTGTTGTTCTATAGTGTCATCTTCTTAAGTCACTGAATATATGTGAGTCTGTTTCTGTTAAATCTTCCTTTTTGTTGGGCTTTTTCTTGTTTGTTTTTTGCCAATAACATACTTTTTTATATTCTGTAGTTTTATAATAAGTCTTAGTATCTGGTATGGTTAATTTACAGTTCTTGGCTATTATGAATAAAGTTACTGTGAACATTCTTCTACAAGTTTATTTTATTTTATTTTTTTTGTGGGCATGTATTTTCATTTCACTTCAGTAAGTAGTATTGGAATTGGTAAGTCATTAGGGCAGGTAGTATAGTTTACCTGTATAAGATAAGAAACCGGCCGAGCATGGTGGCTCACGCCTGTAATCCCAGCACTTTGGGAGGCCGAGGCGGGTCTATCATGAGGTCAGGAGATCAAGACCATCGTGGCTAACACGGTGAAACCCTGTCTCTACTAAAAACACAAAAAAATTAGCCAGGTGTGGTGGTGGGTACCTGTAGTTCCAGCTACTTGGGAGGCTGAGGCAGGAGAATGGTGTGAACCCGGGAGGCGGAGCTTGCAGTGCGCTGAGATCACGCCACTGCACTCCATCCTGGGTGACAGAGCGAGACTCCCTCTCAAAAAAAAAAAAAAAAAAACAAAAACCCTTCTGGCTATTTTTATCATTTTTTCTTTGTTTTTGGCTTTCAGCAGTGTTACTATGATTTGTCTGGGTGTGTTTTTTTTTTTTTCTGTTTATCCTTATTGGGATTTATGATGCTTCTAGAACCTGTGGCTTAATGTCTTTTATTAGTTTAGTTTTTTTTTTTCTTGAGACAGTGTCTCTCTCTGTTGTCCAGGCTGCAGTACAGTGGTGTGTGATCTTGGCTCACTTCATCCTCCGCTTCCTGGACTCAGGTGATCCTCCCACCTCAGCCTCCTGAGTATGGGACTACCGGCATGTGCCACCATGTCCAGCTAATTTTTAAAAATTTATTGTAGAGATGGGGTTTTGCCATGTTGCCCAGGCTGGTCTCGAACTCCTGGGTTGAAGCAATCCTCCCGCCTTGGCTTCCTAAAGTGCTGGGATTACAGCTGTGAGCCACCGTGCTCTACCTTCTGTTAGTTTTGAAACGCTCTTGATTGTTACTTTTCCACATACTGTTTTTGCCCTTTTTTCTTCTTTCTTTCTGGGACTATACAAATGAGTATTTTAACTTTTTGTTATTTCTCATCTGTCTCTTATGTTCTTTTCTGGGATTTCCATCTTTTTGTTTGTCCACACTTCAGTCTAGCCATGTTCTTCTTTAACTTCCATGTTACCAATTGTTTTCATTTATGTCTAATCGTCTTTTAAACCATCCATCGAGACCTTAATTTCATCTCTTGCCTTTTTCAGTTCTGCAGTTTTATTGTGGCTCTTTTTGTAGTTCTTTTTCTCTGGTACAATACTATTTTTTAATTCCATTTACACATTATGCTCTCTTATTTTTGTTTTGTTTTGGTTTGGTTGTTTTTTGGAGACGGAGTCTCCCTCTGTCACCCAGGCTGGAGTGGAGTGCAGTAGAGCGACCTTGGCTCACTGCAGTCTCTGCCTCCCAGGTTTAAGCGATTCTCCTGCCTCAGCCTCCCAAGTAGCTGGGACTACAGGCACACGCTGCCATGCCTGGCTAATTTTTTATATTTTAGTAGAGACAGGTTTCACTGTGTTGCTCAAGCTGGTCTCAAACTCCTGAGCTCAGGCAATCCACCCACCTCGGCCTCTCAAAGTACTGGCTTACAGGCGTGAGCCACCACACCTGGCCTATGCTCTCATTTTATTTATTTATGTGTTATTTTTATTTTCTGATTTTCAGACACCTGCCGAGAAATGTGCTCTCCTGTTTTAATGTCTACTGCATTATCCAGTAGTCTGTTTCTGGTGCTCATTTTTTTCTCTTGTTTCTTAGTCTTGTCCTCTTGAATGCCAGGTTATTTTACATCAGCTGTCAGTGATAATATAATAAAAATTGTAGAGATAATTTTGAAGCTGTGGGTGCTGTCATCTCTCTTCAGTGAGGATTTACTATTGCTTTTCATAGGCAGCTAGGCTAGGGACATTAGAAATTTTAGATAACTTTATTTATTTGAATTTCTTTTTTGTAAAATAAGTTTTATTGTGTATACTTAAGGTATAGAAATTTCAGATAACTTTGAGTTTCTTTTTTGTAAAATAAGTTTTATTTTATATATTTCAGGTATAAACATGTTGAGATACATATATAGTAAAATGGTTACTATAATGAAAGAAATTAACGTATTCTTTATCTCTCATAGTTACCCATTCCCTGCCCACCCACCCCCGAAGGGCAGCTGTAATGTACTCATTTAACAAAAATCCTGAATGCAATACGCTATTATTAACTATGGAACTCAGTTGATATCTTTTAACTTGTTCATCCCACATGTTTTCTTTTCTTTTGTTGAAACAGGGTCTCATTCTGTCACCCAAGCTGGGGTGCAGTGGCATGATCTTGGTTCATTGCAGCCTCTATCTCCTGGGCTCAAGTAATCCTCCCACCTCAGACTCCTGAGTAGCTGCGGCTACAGGCACATGATACATGTTTGCCTGATTTTAAAATTTCTTGTAGAGATGGGGTCTCCCTATGTTGCCCAGGACAGTCTCAAACTCCTGGGCTCAATGATCCTCTCGCCTGAGCCTCCCAAAGTGTTGGGATTACAGGCGTGAGCCAACATGCCCGGCCATATTTTCTACTTTGTATATTTTGACCTACATGTCTCTGTTTCCTCCCTCTCACCCAACACTGCTAACCACTGTTTTATTCTCTGTCTCTATATATTTGACCTTTACAAAAATTCCGCATGTAAGTGAGATCATGCAATATTTTTCTTTCTATGTATGACTTATTTTACTTAGCAAAATGCCTTCTAGGTCCATCCATGTTGTAACAAATGGCAGGATCTCCTTTTTATGGCTGAATAATATTCCATTGTAAATAGATACCACAGTTTCTTTATTCATTTGTTCATTGATAGATACCTAGGTTGTCTGCATATTGGCTACTGTGAATGATGCTGCAGTGAACATGGGCGTGCAGCTATCTGTACAAGGTGCCAGTTTCATTTTTTTCGGATATATATCTGGAAGAAGGCTTGCTGGATATAGTAGCTCTATTTTAAATTTCTTTAGGAGTCTCCATACTATTTTCTATAATGACTGTACCAATCTACATCCCTGCCAATAGTGTACGGCAAGCCCTCAATGTCCTTGATAGTTTCTTGAAAATTGACTTTAAGTGAAACAATGTATATACTGAACTCAGTTTTTTCCCCCTCATCAATGTTATAATGAAACAATATTGAAGAAAACAATGTAATTCAAAGGACAAAGGACCTGCTCTATGCCTTTCTCTTTTCTTGTCTAGAAAAAAGGTTCTCTCCTTTTTTTTTGGTAACTTTTATTTTCAGTTCAGGGGTACAAGTGCAGATTTGTTACACAGGTAAACTTGCGACTTCGAGGTTTGTTGTATGAGGGTTCCCTTTTCTCCATAACTTCACAAATATTTGTCGTCTCACTTGTCTTTTTGGTAATAGCTATTCTAACAGATATACGGTAATATCTCATTGTGTTTTTGATTTGCATTTCCTTGATGATTGGTGGTGTTGAACACCATTTCACATAGTGTTGGCCATTTTTATGTCATCTTCAGAGAAATATCTATCTAAGTCCTTTGCCTGTTTTTTAATCAGGTTATATGTTTGCTTGCTGTTGAGTTGTATGAGGGCTTTTAAAATATTGAATACTAACCCCTTATCTGATATATTTTTTCTCAATCTGTAGGTTGCCTTTTTATTGTGTTTACTTACGTATATTTTTATTTTTTTTACCTTGCAGCTTCGCCTCAAAGGAACTTTCATTTTATTGTTTCTTTTGCTGTGCAAAAGCTTTTTAGTTTGATATAGTCCTGTTCACTTATTTTTTGCTTTTGTAGCCTAAGTTTTTGATGTGATATTCAATAAATTATTGTCAAGGCCAGTGTCAGGGAGCTTTTTCCCTGTGTTTTCTTTTAGGAGTTTTGTAGTTTCAGGTTTTATGTTTACGTCTTTTGTCCACTTTGAATTGATTTCTATGTATTGTATAAAATAAGACTTCAATTTCATTCTTTTGCATGTGAAATCCAGTTTTCTCAGTTCCATTTGTTGAAGAGACTATTCTTTCTGCATTGTGTATTCTTGGTGCCCTCTTGAAAATTTGACCATATCTGTTTGGATTTATTTCTGGGCTCTCTGTTCTGTTCCACTGGTCTGTGTATTTGTTTTTATACTGGCACCACACTGTTTTTATTACTACAGCTTTGGAATATAATTTACAATCAGTTAGTCTGATGCTGCTAACTCTGTTTTTCTCAGAATTGCTTTGACTCTTTGGGATCTTTTGCTATTCCATATTAAATTTAGAGTAAAAAAATTTCTGTGAAGAATGCCATTGAGATTTTGGCTGCCTTTCCATTTCTTCGTGTGCTCTTCAATTTCTTTCATCAATGTTTTATACTTTTTAGTGTATAGATCTTTCACCTCCTTGGTTGAATTTGTTCCTAAGTATTTTATTTTACTTTTTTGATGCTATGTAAATAGGATTGTTTTCTAGGTTTCCTTTTTGGTTAGGCCATTATTTGTGTATAGAAATGACATAGTTTTGTTTTGATATTATATCCTGCATCTTTACTGAATTCAGTTATTAGATCTGTATTTTTGATGACATCTTTTGGGTTTTCTACATATAGGATCATATCATCTGCAAACAGATAATTTTACTTTTCTGATTTGGATATCTTTTATCCTTCTCTTCCTTCCTTCCGTTTTTTTTTTTTTTTTTTTTTGAGACAGGGTCTCACTCTGTTGCCCAGGCTGGAGTGCAGCAGTGTGATCTCAGCTCACTGCAACCTCTACCTCCTGGGTTCAAGTGATTCTCCCACCTCAGCCTCCCAAATTGCTGGGATTGCAGGTGTGCACCACCATGCCTGGCTATTTTTTTTTTTTTTTTTTTTGGTATTTTTTGGTAAAGACAGGGTTTCACCATGTTGGACAGGCTGGTCTTGAACTCCTGACCTCAAGTGATCTGCCCACCTTGGCTTCCCAAAGTGTTGGGATTATAGGCATGAGCCACTGTACCAGGCCTTTTATTTCTTTTTCTTGTCTAATTGCTCTTGATAGTACTTCCAGTGCTATTTTGTTTTTGTTTTTTGAGACAAGGTCTCACGCTGTTGCCCAGGCTGGAGTGCAGTGGCATGGTCATGGCTCACTGCAGCCTCAGCCTTCCAGGTTCAGGTGTTTCTCCCACCTTAGCCTCCCAAGTAGCTGGGACTACAGGCGTACGCCACCACGCTTGTGTTTTTTTTTTGTAGAGATGGTGTTTGGCCAAGTTGCCCACGCTGGTCTCAAACTCTGGGGCTCAAGTGATCCACTTGTCTCAGCCTCCCAAAGTGCTGGGATTACAGGTGTGAGCCACCGCACCCAGCCCTTCCAATACTGTTTTGAATAGAAGTGTTGATTGTGGGCATCCTTACTTTGTACCAGATCTTAGTGGAAAAGGTTTCAGTTTCTCACCACTGATGATGATATTTGCTGTAAGTTTTTCATAAATGGCTTTTGTTATGTTGAGGAACTTTATTTCTTTTTCTTTTTTCTTTTTTTTTTCATTATTTTAAAAATTTTATTATTGTTTATTTATTTATTTTTTTAAGATGGAGTCTTGCTCTTTCACCAGACTGGAGTGCAGTGGCGTGATCTCAGCTCACTGCAACTCTGCCTCCTGGGTTCAAGCAATTCTGCTTCAGCCTCCTGAGTAGTTGGGACTACAAGTGTGCCCCACTACACCCGGCTGATTTTTTTGTATTTTAGTAGAGATGGGGTTTCACCATGTTGGCTAGCATGGTCTTGATCTCCTGACCTTGTGATCTACCTGCCTTGGCCTCCCAAAGTGCTGGGATTACAGGCATGAGCCACTATTATTTAGTTTTTTGAGACAAGGTCTCACTTTGTTGCCCAGGATGGAGTGCAGTGGCATGCTCATGGCTCACTGCAGCTTCAACCTCCTGGGGTCAAGTGATTCTCCCACCTTAGCCTCGCTAGAGTAGCTAGGACTAGAGGTGTGTGTGACACCAAGCCTGGCTAATTTGTGTATTTTTGGTAGAGACTGGGTTTTGCCATGTTGCCCAGGCTGGTCTCAGACTCCTTAGACTTCCTAAAGTGTTGGGATTACAGGTATGAGCCACCACACCTGGCCAGAACTTTGTTTCTATACTTAAACTGTTAAGAGTTTTTTTTTAATCAAGAAATGATGTTGGGCTGGACGTGAGGGTGTGTGCCTATAGTCCCACCTACTTGGGAGCCTGAGATGGGAGGGTGGCTTGAGCCCAGGAATTCAAGTCCAACCTGGGCGACATAGTGAGAACCTATCTCTCAAAAGAAAAAAAAAAATGGATGTTGAACTTTGTTGAATGTTTTTTTCTGTGTCAATTGGTATGATCATGTGGTTTTTGTCTTTCAGTCTGTGAATATGATGTATCACATTAATTGATTTTTTAAATATATATATATTTTTTTATTTTTATTTTTATTTTATATTTTTTGAGATGGAGTCACTCTGTTGCCCAGGCTGGAGTGGAATGGCGCAATCTCAGCTCACTGCAACCTCTGCCTCCCGAGTTCAAGCGATTCTTTGGCCTCAGCCACCTGAGTAGCTAGGACTACAGGTGCCTGGCTAATTTTTGTATTTTTTAGTAGAGACAGGGTTTCACCATGTTGGCCAGGATGGTCTGGAACTCCTGACCTCGTGATCCGCCTGCCTCGGCCTCCCAAAGTGCTGGGATTACAGGCATGAGCCACTGTGCCTGGCTGATTTGCATATATTAAACTGGCTTTGCATGCCAAGGATACATCCCACTTGATCACAATGCATAATCTTTTTGATGTATTGTTAATTTCAATTTGCTGATATTTTATTTAGGATTTTTGCATCAGTGTTTATCAGAGATATTGACCTCTAGGTTTGTTTGTTTATTTGTTTTTTGTGGTTTCTTGGTCTGGCTTAGGTATCACGGTGATGCTGGACTCAAAATGTGTTAGGAAATATTCCCTCCTGTTGTTTTTCTTGGAAGAGTTTAAGAAGTATTGGTAATAATTCTACTTTGAAAATTTGGTAAAATTCAGCCATGAAGCCATCTCTTCCTGGACTTTTCTTTGTTGGGAGGTCAGATTACTTTAATAACAGATGGAGATATTTGGAAGCGGGGCCTCAGTTCAGAGGATTAGTCTGTTTTTGGTTTCGACTTTGTTATAAGGTAGGCAGGTTTTTTTTTTTTTTTTTCTTCTTTGTTTTTTGAGACAGTCTTGCTATGTCACTCAGGCTGGAGGGCAGTGGCATGATCTTGGCTCACTGCAACTTCCGCCTCCTGGACTCAAGTGATTCTTGTGCCTCAGCCTCCTGAATAGCTGGGATAACAAGCACACATCACCACGCCCAGCAAATTTTTGTATTTTTAGTAGAGACAGAGTTTAACCATGTTGGCTAGGCTGGTCTTGAACTCCTGATCTCATGATCCTTGTGATCCGGGCTCCCAAAGTGCTGGGATTACAGGTGTGAGCCACTGCACCCATCCAAGGTACCAGTTTTGCTTGGTAAGGATATTAATTTCCTTTTACTGCTGTAACAAATTACTGCAAACTTAGTGCTGTAAAACAACACACATTTATTCTCTTACAATTTTGAAGGTCAGAAGTCTAGAACTAATCTTTTAAAAATTATTTTGTTGTAGAGATGGGATCTCACTATGTTTCCCAGGCTGGCCTTGAACTCTTGGCCTCAAGTAACCCTCCCCACTTGGCCTCCCAAAGTGCTGGGATTACAGACATGAGCTACCATACCCAGCCTTAAAACCAATGTTAGGGGCAGAAATTAAGATAGCAGCAAGTCTGTTTCTTTATGCAATGTTCTAGGATAGAATCTGTGTTTTGTCTCTTATATGGAGTCTACCAACATTCCTTGGCTCATAACTACATCACCCCAATTTCTGCTTCTATCTTCATATCATATCATTCTTTTCTAAGTTTGGTCCTCTTGCCTCCTCCTTATAAGGACCCCTGGCATTAGATTGGGCCCACCAAAATAATTCTGGAGCTCTTTCCATCTTAAGATCCTTTATCACACCTGGACATTCTAGGGTAGAATATCTTTGGACAGGTCATTGTTTAGCCAAGGACAGGGTTCATCCGAGTTGGCAGGTCTTGAACTCCAAGTTTTTTTTCTCAGCTTTGATTCTCCTGAAATCTCTGCTGAGTTTCTTAGCCCATCAGCCTCTTCTTCTAGGAGGAATAGACATGCCAAATACTAGACTTGCCTTTCTGGGGATTCCCACTTCTCTCACAAATTCTCACTGTTTTGATAGCTTTCTGAGGCTTTCAGACAGATACTTTTTTGTTTTGTTTTGTTTTTTTTTAGTATTTTCATCAAGCTTTTCTTGTTCTTGCCAGAAAGGTGGATCCAGAACAACCTAGTCTTCAATTTAATCACTTTTTTTTGGAATAATTGAAGTGCATTTTGCCAAATGTTATAGCATTATGTCTTTTATTGTTCTTTCCATTTTTTGATGGCTGTTCCCTACCTTTTACAGATTTTTATATTCCCCACTTGCTTTATTTGTTGTATGGTATGAATTAAAAGTGAAAAGTTTTGATGGTCAGTTACTATAAATTTCTCTTTAATGAATAGGCTTAAAGAAAGGGTTTACTTGTTGTGGCCATAATTAGACAGCTTACATAAAAATACGCTCTTTGAGTAAATCTTTGGATAATCTTTAGTACAATCTTACCATTAGAATTTTAACCTCATTTTTAGTAAAAGATGCTAATATGAGTTATAGTCCTATGTTCTCTGAGAAACAGACTTTACTCTTACAGGTGAAGTTCTGACATTTGTTGCCTGAGCTAGCCGTCTGTGATGTGTTAGCTGCTCTGGCATTGTTATAGTGGTCAGATTTGAAAAACTTAAAGCTAAATAAATCCAAGTAAACTTAATGTACATGTGGAAATGGATTCTGTCTGCTTCTTAGGCATCTATCCAGACAAGATTTAGAATAAAATTGGTAGAGTTTTTACTTGTGCTGTTACTTTGTTTCAGTATGAAGGCTATGAAGTAGAGTCATCTTTAAAGGATGCCAGTTTTGAGAAGGAGGCAACAGAAGCACAAAGTTTGGAGGTAAAAACTCAAATGCTATAATTTAAAAGCTGGGGAAAAAATACTAAATAACAAAAACTTTAAAAATGTGTCGTCTGAAAACTAACTGTTTGAAAGAAATGTGAAAGAGCATCTCTGGATGTTAAAACTTAAGAAGAAAATTAATATAGGAAATGGGACAATAGTAGGTAGCATAAAATATTATAAAAATTTGAGCTTTTATTGCTAACTTGTTTTGAGTCAGGCATGTTTATGGTCAAGGAATCAGGAGCTATATAGAAACTTCATTCTATCATTCCTGGGAAACGTATTAAGGTGATCATTCCTTTTTTGACTCAATTTGCTCTAGAAAGGAGAAATAGGATTCATTTTCACAAACTTAGGAATAGTTGGCAACAAGAACTTACGTAAATTATGACAGTATTTGCCTTTACTTTTATCTTGAGGATATTAAGAGCTAACTAGAATTAGGCCAGAGGCTTATGTTATATGTAATGGTCCGTTGGTAAATGTTTAACAACTTTTTTTAAAAAAAGCAGCCTTACTTGTAGCCATTTGCTGAGTTCTATAGTATGAATACTTCCACCATGGCCAGTTTCAAGCTACCAACATGATGTCACTGAATAAGGAGTCTGGGAAGATAATGCTTAAAGTAGGCTTTCCTGAGCCAAGTGTGATTTGGTTAATTTTAAGGAAGGAAAGTATGGTAATTTGTAATGTAGCTAAACTAAGACAGATTAGGGTAAGTGATGGGAATGCCTTACTACTGTTTAGATATGGACGTCTTGTAAAAAGCAGAGTAGTGACAAAGCATAGCAGAAGACCCCTGCATCTGCATATATTAAAATAGAAAACAGTAGACCTTGTACCTTTGATAAGTGTCCAGTACAGTGTGGCAGTTCTCAATCACTGCTGTCCGTAATCATCAGAAACTCTTATGTGTTATGATTCAGAATTTTCTAGTAGAGTCCAAAGGAAGTTATAAATTGGATTCTAAATAAGGTTCTTGATATTTTCTTCACTTGTTGTCTGTTACTGTCTTCAAGAAGTTATTGAAATTATATTTTATTTGCTGACTCTCTGTCTTAACTACTCTCCCAGTAGTAATTTATTAGTTTGATAAAAGAATTTTAGAAGGCATTTGGCATGCTAACAGAAGAGCAAAAAGTAGGTACAAAGACATTTACTCAAGCTTCATAATATTGAGGATAAAATATTACACACCAATTTATTTTCAAGGTAATGAATTATAGGAGTAAAGTTTTCTGAATTTTTAGCTGCATTCAATATTTTGGAAAATCTTCAATTTTAGTAATTTTTTAGCATGGTATTTTCAGTAATAGTAATCATAATTGAATTCAAACTATAATGCAATTAAAAAAATATGATAGCTGAATCTGTAGATAAAATCAAACCAATAGAGTAATTTTGATTCAGGTCAGGGAATTCCTGTAATGAAATAGTCAAATTTGGGGTAATATGTATAAACAAGTTTTTAAATCACTGTAATGTAGCATGTATTTGTTCTGCTTTTATTTTGGCCTGCATTAAAATCTTTGAATCTTTGGTTTATTTTTCTTTAACAAGTTTGTTGAAGGATCACAAATATCAGAGGTATGTTTATTATAGTATTTAAAATCCAGTTGGAATAATCCAATAACGAATCATTTTAAATTAAAAAGGTCATAGAAAATAGGTCTTAATTCAATGTGGAATATTATCATGAAGCAGCGTTGATGGTTTTTTAGTTGATTTTTTATGTCATGCCTTTAATTATATTAAATTAGCTTTATTTCTCATTTTTTTCTTTATAATGGTTTTAAGCAGAGGTTGGCAAACTGTGCCTAGTGGGCCACTTTTTTTAAATAAAAAATTGTATTGGAACACAGCCATGCTTTCATTTAGGTATTGCTTTTGTTTCTCACTACAATGGCATAGTTGAGTAATTGCGACAAAGACTGCATGGCCTATGAGCCTAAAATATTTATTTCCGGGATCTTTACAGAAGTTTGCTGACCACTGCTACAGTTGCTGTTATTTTGATATTATAAAAATGAGCAAATATATAAATGAAAGTTATTTAACTTACAGTACATATTTTTGATTATGCTCATCTGATTTTCTCTAATGAAAAATTCTTATATCTGTTTTATAAAGTTCGCTTTCTCTCTTAGGCAACCTGTGAAAAGCTGAACAGGTCCAAGTCTGAACTTGAGGATGAAATATTCTGTCTAGAAAAAGAGTTAAAAGAAGAGAAATGTAAACATTCTGAACGAGATGAATTGGTAAGGCTTTTTTATTTGAGGAGAATATAAGAAAAAGAAAGTTACTGAGCTTTAAAAAATTAATGTGATAGTGGTTAAAGTATTACGTTTTTGTAAAAAATGTAAAGAATACAGAAGGTTGTAGGGAGCAAAATTTTCTAGAGCCACTCTTTTCACTTCCCCCTAGATGTTACTGTGTTAAATTTCTTGCATATTTTTATAGAAAATTTCTATATGTACTATGCAAGTAGCTCATGTAAATAAAAACTGAATAATCGTGTACATAGTATATATTTGTAATTACTTAACATGTATATTAAATTATAACTTTTTCTTTTAAAAAAACCTATCTTAACGAAAGTCTTGATGTATATGAGATTATTTAGTAAAACATGTTAGTGGACTTATCTTGAGCCTATATAACTTAAATGTTATGAAATATTACAGTTGATATGAGACATTATAGTTATGTAATGTTCATATAAAATCCCTTTAAGCATATGGCTAAATAAACTGAGAAGGTTTCTTAATTTGAGCTGTCGCTTATGGAGCAAAAGTGTTAGGTTAATAGTATATCTAATATTTATGGCATTTTGGAAACTAGAGTTTAGTAAATATTTATTGCCTGATATTGTCTTTCTAGATGGCGGATATTTCTAAAAGGATACAGTCTCTAGAAGATGAGTCAAAATCCCTCAAATCACAAGTAGCTGAAGTAAGTTGAATTAGTCTGGTAGGTCTATTGCTTTTGAAAATCATTTTAATTTAATTTTTTTAAATTAAGAAATAAGATATAATAGTAGAATTTGAGATATAGGGGATCCCAGGTATGTATTTTTTTTTTTTTTTAAATAATACCTAAATGAATGAGCATGGCTTTGTTGCCCAGGCTGGAGTACAGTGGCATGATCTTGGCTCACTGCAACTTCCACCTCCTGGGTTCAAGCAATTCTTCTGCCTTAGCCTCCTGAGTAGCTGGGATTACAGGCATGCGCCACCACACCTGGCTAAGTTTTGTATTTTTAGTAGAGGCGGGGTTTTGCCATGTTGGCCAGGCTGGTCTTGAACTCCTGAGCTTGAGTGATCAGCCCACCTCGGCCTCCCAAAGTGCTGGGATTACAGGCATGAGCCAACGCACCCAGCTTGTATTTTCTTTTTTACATGCACTACTTCAGAAAAGTTCATCTTTTCAATGGATAAGTGTTGTTGAGCTATTACTATATATTGAGGACTGGTTGCTTGACACTTAACATTAATAGACAAAAAAGTCCCCAGGAAGCTTAAATTTTAGTAGGGGAGACAGAACAAATAGTTATCAAAATTTGCTGCACAGTACATAGAAAGTTACAAGAGGTTTGTCCAAGGTCACATCGTAGCAAGTTAGTGGGAGAGGCAGGACTAGACCGCAATTCTAGACAAGCCTTTTTTCTGCTACACCATGCTGCCTCTGCTGTTAATATTGGCATGGTTTTGCTTTGTTTAATTCTGTGTTCTAGGGAGTATGTGTAAAGATGTGTATTAAATTAATTGTTACAAACTTGATATTTTTTGTTTTACTTAGGCCAAAATGACCTTCAGGATATTTCAAATGAATGAAGAACGACTGAAGATAGCAATAAAAGATGCTTTGAATGAAAATTCTCAACTGCAGGAAAGTGAGAAACAGGTTTGTATTCTGTAGGGACCCTTCAACTTGTGAATATGTAATTATAAATATTCTTGGCATCCTCATGACTGACCCATGCTAGGGACAAGTGTAGGCTTTTCCTTGAGAGTACGAGAGTAGGACAAGTCTCCCTTACGTATTTCAGTGTCTGTCTCTTTTGTATAGTATACCAAAGTGTATACTTTTGGCAGCCTCTACCCCCAGGACAGGGAAAGTAAGCCAGGGCATTTAGCATTTTGGTAATCATAACCAACTTAAAACCAGACTGAAGGGGTACAGAGAATACGAGTGAGGATTATTGAAGTTATAGATCTGGGGCCTAAATATAGAAGCAGTTCTGGCAGCAGATCACATGAGGAGGTGGCATTTGCCCTGTTTCTCGCCCACATACATAGATACTCCCAGGTATATTTCTTCTTCTGCTTTGCCAATATAATTGTAACTTTTCAGTGGGAAAATTTTTCAGTGATTAAGTTATTATAATTATCCAAATATTACTCACACCAGAGCCACATGGTTTGTTGTTGTTGTTGTTGTTGTGTGTGTGTTTTTTTTTTTTTTTTAAGACGGAGTCTCACTCTGTTGCCAGGCTGGAGTGCAGTTGTGTGATCTTGGCTCATTGCAACCTCTGCCTCCTAGGTTCAAGCAATTCTCCTGCCTCAGCCTCCTGAGTAGCTGGGACTACAGGCGCGTGTACAGGTGCGCGCTTCTATGCCCAGCTAATTTTTGTATTTTTAGTGGAGACGGGGTTTCACCATGTTGACCAGGATGGTCTCCATCTCTTGACCTCATGATCCGCCCGCCTCGGCCTCCAAAAGTGCTAGGATTACAGGCGTGAGCCACTGCACCTGGCCTTGTGGTTTGTTCTTATTACATATTCTGTCTTATTCAATATTTTCCTTAGAGTTAATAATTGTTTTGTTTCTTGTATACTTACCTGGTTCATCTGTACGCTGTCTTCTAGAGATACAGGTATCTTATTCATGCCTTCAAATGCTTTGTTTAATATGTTAATTTCATTTTCTTTCTCTTGAAGCAGTTTTTTTCTCGGGCCTCTCCTGGTTTAATAAGAACTAATTCTGTAGGTGTGTGTTCTGTTCTGTGTCCCGAGATTTCACTTCACCCCCATCCTAAAGATTCCTCTTGTCTTTCTCCTGTGTTAGATCTTCTATTTCCCATATCTAAGCTCTTTTGTGGTTAATTCTTTTGGTTCACTTTCTGAGGAAGAGGTATAGGAAGTAATTTTTTAAGAACTTACATGCCTGGAAATGTCTTGTTTCTCATACTTGTTGATATTTTGGTTGAATATATTCTGGGTTGGCATATTTTTTTTTCCTCAAAATTTTGACACTGTCACTCCATTGTCTTGACTTTCCAGTATTGCTTTTAATAAGTCAGAAGCTATTCAGATAATTGGATATATTTGGTAATCTGCTTTTTTCCTCCCTGGAAGCTTTTAATATCTTTTTATTGTTTCCTCTTCTCTGAAATTACAGATCATTACACATCTCTTGACCTCATGATCTACCCGCCTTGGCCTCCCTAAGTGCTGGGATTACAGGTGCGAGCCACCGTGCCTGGCCACTGGCGGGGTTTTCTTTTGTTTTGTTTTTTTTTTTTTGTTCTTTTTTTGTTTTTGAGATGGAGTCTCGCCTTGCTGATCAGGCTGGAGTGATCTTGGCTCACTGCAACTTCCGCCTCCTGGGTTCAAGTGATTCTCCTGCCTCAGCCTCCCAAGCTGGGATTATAAGCGTCTGCCACCACGCCCGGCTAATTTTTTGTATTTTTACTAGAGATGGGGTTTCACTATGTTGGCCAGGCTGGTCTTGAACTCCTGACCTCAGGTGATCCACTCACCTCGGCCTCCCAAAGTGCTGGGATTACAAGCGTGAGCCATTGCACCCAGCTGTTGGCGGGCTTTTCTATAGGATATTCTGGTTAGAGTATTTCTTTTCTTTTTTTTCTGTTTTTTTTTGAGACAGAGTCTCACTTTGTCACCCAGTCTGGAGTTCAGGGCGCTATCTCGGCTCACTGTAACCTCTGCTGCCTGGGTTCAAGTGATTCTCCTGCCTCAGCCTCCCAAGTAGCTGGGATTACAGGCATGCACCACCACATCTGGCTAATTCTTGTGTTTTTGGTAGGGATGGGGTTTCACCATGTTGGCCAGGTTGGTCTTGAACTCTTGACCTCAAGTGATCTGCCTGCCTCGGCCTCCCAGAGTGCTGGGATTACAGGCAGGAACCACTGCACCTGGCCAGGTTAGGGTATTTATAATTGGAGGATTCTCAGTTGTTGGTGTCTGACAACCGTTTGCACGGGGATGAGTCCTCCACATTTCCCATTTGGGAGATGTAAGCCTATTTGCCAACAGTCTTGCAACTCAGTCAGGAAAAGAGTGCTGGTGTCTGACTGTTCAGTAAGTCAGTTTCCTCTCAGTACTTTTATGTTTTCAGTATGTTATTTCCACCTTTACCTGGATAGATGTCCCAGAGTCTCAGGTTCTACCTCTCCAAAGAATAACCCAGTAGGGTTTTGCGTGTCTGTGTGTCTGTGTGTGTGTGTTTGTGTGTGTGTGTGTTTGTTTGTGTGTGTGTGTGTGTAAGAGACAGAGATAGAGAATGAATGAGAGAATAAGAATGTGTATATATTTATGTCATGGGAGGCTTTCCAACTGCTTTTTATACAGACTTTTGGCCAGTCCTCCTTTTTTCCAATCCTGCTTATTTTCCCTACTATTTGTGCCTTCAAATCGTGATCCTTTCTGGGGTATATCAAATCAGCCTACTTTTGGGTGTTCCTACGTTCTGGCTTAGATTTTAGTTCTCTCTAGTAGGTTGAGTCTTTTTATCACACTTCCATCTCTTTCCATTTTCTATTTCTACAAGTATCTTTTGTCTCATCTCCTATTCTTTTTTCCTCGTGGGTTTATGCCTTTGAAAAAAAAAATCTGTTTTCTGCCATTTTAATAGATTTGGGTAGAAAGTGGTGGTAAACCCCGTGTTAAATTTGCCATGTTTCCACCTTGGAAAATATTTCACCTAGATTAGTCTTACTCTTTACAACTGCTTTCATCTAACTCCCTTGTAATAATCAAAGTTCTTGAAACAAACTGTATTCACTGATGCCATGTTCTAATACACTCCTTCTCTCATGGTTTAATACTGCATACTGTGTACTCAAGTCTCTTTATTGCCTCATGAGAGATGACCTAATCACCAAATGTGAATTGTTTCCTGAATTCTCATTTGTTTTTACCTGTATCATCTGATTCTGTTATATATACATAGAAAAGGGTTACTTTTCATGTGTTAGGAAATATGCTAATGAAGCCTTAGTTTTGCAGAGAAATCCAATAATTACTCTTTGGTAGAACATAGTTTCAAAGACTGAATAAATTTAGACTTTTTCATATATATGAGCCATTTCTTTTGTGAATTGCCCGCTCAGTCTTTTTTTTTCTTTGCCTATTTTTCTTATTGAGGTCTAAGAGCTCTTTGCATGCTAAGGTTATTAACCTTCTGCTACAAATGTTACGAGAATACTTTCTTGGTGGGGTGCAGTGGGTCACACCTGTAATCCCAGTGATTTGGAAGGTCCAGGTGGGAGGATCACTTGAGGCCAGGAGTTCAAGATCAGTCTGAGCAACAGAGCAAGACCCTGATTCTACAAAAAATAAAAATAAAAAAATTAGCAGGGTATGGTGACATGTGTTTGTAGTCTAGTTGCTTGGGAAGCTGAGGTGAGAGAATATCTTGAGCCCAGTAGTTAAGATTGTGGTCCAGTTTGAATGAGAGAATGAGACCCTGCCTCTAAAAAAAAAAAAAAAAAAAAAAAGAATTCCTTTCTAGTTATTTGTCTTTAAATTTCATTTGTGTTATATTTGATTTGTGAAGCTTTTAAGCTTTATATAGTCAAGTCTGCCTTTTATGATGATCTTTACTTTTTGTCATGTTCAGAAAGGCTTTCCTTTCCTGTATATGTAGTATACGTCGTAGAATATATGTAGTGTATGTAGTAGAATATACTTTCCTGTATATGTAGTATATGTAGTAGAATACTGTTTGTGCAGAATCTGGTCTGTTCTAGATTAATGTTATTATTATTATTTTTTCTTTGAGATGGAGTCTCTTTCTGTTGCCAGGCTGGAGTGCGGTGGCACAGTCTCAGCTCACTGCAACCTCTGCCTCCTGGGTTCTAGTGATTCTCCTGGCTCAGCTTCCCGAGTAGCTGGGGCTACAGGCATGTGTCACCACGCCCAGCTAATTTTTGTATTTTAGTAGAGACGGGGTTTCACCATGTTGGCCAGGCTGGTGGTATTTCTAAAGATTGATTATTTTAAGTACAAAATTGCACAATGATTTAAAAAATAAATTTTAATGCAAGTAAGGCATGACATTTTATATGGGATATGAGGAACGGTAAGAAATGATCAAATCTAAGATATGTATAACTCAGAAAACCTTTATTTGATATAAATATATGATATAAACTAGTTGAAGAATGTGTTTGTTATTTTACACTACCCCATTTTGAAAGTTCTTTGAAAACAGGAGCCATGTCTTTCTTTTTTAAGTGGCTACACAATGCCTTCTTAGTATCTTTTAATGATTCACTTATGTAATGAGTTGCATTTTTAAAATTTTCATTTTCAGCTTTTGCAAGAAGCCGAAGTGTGGAAAGAACAAGTGAGTGAACTTAATAAACAGAAAATAACATTTGAAGACTCCAAAGTACATGCAGAACAGGTTCTAAATGATAAAGAAAATCACATCAAGGTAAATGGCTCTACTGGTTTTAGTGACCAGGTTGGCTAGAATTTTACACTAACTCTGAAGTTTGAAAACTAGTTTTTAGCAGCTTTTATTTTCACAACATATTTTTATAACGTATTTGGCCAGATTTTCAAATGTTTCTTGAATACTTACATATTTGCAGTATGTACATGCACATACACACATACATACTTATATGAATATTCTGTGTGTCCTGTTTTCTTCCCTGTATTTTAGCCTAGGTATTTAATAAAGAAATAAAAATAATGGTTTTTACTGTTTCTCTTCAGGATGCTGTCTGCTCCTGTTAGAAGGTTGGAAGAGTTTGAGAAATTGGACACATAGTTATATATATTAATTGAATATCTTTAACTGGTGTATGTACTTTCATGGAGAGGAATACTTTTAAAAAATAAATTTAATTGAAACTTGACTCTAATTGTAGGAATAAAATAATTGATATTACACTTAGGATTTTTTGACTTTTTTCATTTCCTACTCATTTAAAAAGTCTTAATGCTGGTAAATACAGATACTCACGTGTATCAAATACTATGTAAAACTAATGTTCTATAATTTACACAGTGATGTTGTCATATTGAAAGTGATGGATTTATGCTAGTTATGTTGCTGCTAAGAATATTTTCAAAATTCCAGCTTTCTTTTATTTAGAATTTGGCGCACACACACACATATATTTAGTAAATAATATATATTACATATAAAAATATATATTAAATAATATATAATATATATAAAATATGTGTACTTATATATATTTATAAAGTCCTATATATATAAATTATATATATATAAAGTAAAAAAATATATGTGTGTGTGTATATATATATTTTTTGGAGACAGAGTTTCAATCTTGTCGCCCAGGCTGGAGTGCAATGGCACCATCTCAGCTCACTGCAACCTCTGCCTCTTGTGTTAAAGTGATTCTCCTGCCTCAGCCTCCTGAGTAGCTGGGACTACAGGCATGTGCCAATATGCTTGGCTAATTTTTTTGTATTTTTGGTAAAGACGGGGTTTCACCATTTTGGCTAGGCTAGTTTTGAACTCCTGACCTCAGATGATCCACCTATCTCAGCCTCCCAAAGTGTGGGGATTACAGGCGTGAGCCACCGCACCCGGCTGTGACATATTGGTTTATTTTTTCTAAACTTCCTCTACTAAAGGATTTGGGATTCTTTTAAAGATAACAAGAATGAAATGCTAACCTCAAGCTCTGCTCAAAGGTATAGGCCATGTTATTTGTGTTTGGAACTCTGAAGAGAGGGAGGAGATCAAAGGGTGAAAATTGTAGAGCAGTGCATTATTTTTAGGTGGGTTCCTCCAGAGGAATACGTGACACGTCATTTGATTATCTGTAGTGTTGGAAAATATTCTTTATTCAACAAAATTCAAAAAGTACTTTTGGAAAACCTCTAATGTTCCATTCAAATTCTATTTTATAAATGTCTTTATCTCAGTTGAACTCCTCAGCTAATTGTTTCCTTGAATAAATCAAGTAAAAATCTACGATCTTTTTATACATTATGTATCTCACTGTAGATGTGTTTGGTGTCACACAGAATTTACTCTTATGTTAATTAGGCCACTGTTATTTGTGGCATGTGAGAAATGTCATATACAAAAATATTTTACTACTTTTTAGTTGCATGATATTAATATGTACTATACTTGATTTGGGAATAACTAGTTTTGGTTTTTATCTTGCAGAGTTTAATAGTCAATAAATGTTATCATTTCTCAAGACTTTACAATATCTTAAGAGGTGGAAAATAAGAGCTCTTGTGTTGTTATTTATGTGGATTGATTTTTAAACTATAACTGGACATTCAGAAGCTGTAAAGCTCTTAGCATAAGGCATTACTCTCTCTGTTTTTCCCCTTTGTTAAATGTCAAGACTCTGACTGAACGCTTGCTAAAGATGAAAGATTGGGCTGCTGTGCTTGGAGAAGACATAACGGATGATGATAACTTGGAATTAGAAATGAACAGTGAATCAGAAAATGGTGCTTACTTAGGTATTAAGTCATGACTCATCTCCTTTTGCTAAAATGGTGACTAGCTCTTCTATTTCCTTTTTTTCCCCTATGTGCACCATGTTCTTTATATGCTTTTACTTTGGCACATTCTGTCTGTCTGCAACATACTGTCCTTTCTCACCATCCCTTGTAGTTTAGCTTCAGCTGGAGCATTGCCTTTTCAGTAAGTCTTTTTCCAGCTGCTCAGACACACTTACAGCCTCCCTGCTTTGTTTTCTTTGTGTATTATACATATCTTTATTATAGCCACTTTCAAAATTACATCATAATCATTTCAATACCTGTTTTTCCCTGTACTGTAAGCTAATCAAATGGATGAATGACTAGTTTGAGAAATGAGTGTTCTATAAATGAATACTTCAGGATACTTGTTTTGCTTTCGTCAGAGGTTCAGATGGTTACAGTACTTTTAATCTTAGCCATTCAAATTGTTATTGCCATTGCTGGTTGTGCTCTGAAGTTGGTGAAAGTGGCAAAAGTTAGTTTCACTATAGCCACTTACTGTATTCTCACACCAATTCCTTTGACCTGGAAAAAACCTTTTTATTTTGAAATATGGCATCATAGGGAGGTCTAAAACTAGTACAGAGGCCCCATGTACCCCTCTCTCATTTTACACCAGTAGTAGTTCTTCAGACTTTTATGTTATTTTTCTGTTCTCTTCCTCAACCCCCTGCATAATTAACAAATTTATTAAGGAGAAAAAAGTGCGATTAAAAGGTTTTTCATGATAACATTAATATGTTGGAAAAAATTACATCCCTAAAATAAGTATATAAAGTTCTGTTTATACTTTTTCATTTCTACTTGATCATATATGAAATAATTCTTTCTCTATTTGAGAAAACTCATGCTTGTTTAATGTTGTTTTAACTTGGGTTATAATTTTACTCATATTTTGGATGCTGTAAGAATCCAAGAATAGTTAACGATTGTGGTCTATATTTAGATGAATATCGAATCCTTGTTATAAGTCTGTTCTTCGAGTTAGAGCTGAAGAACATTGTTAAATGATATGGCACTTCAGTGCTTTTATTGTTTAGCTTCCTGGAAGCAGGTCCAAGGCCATTCTGCTTTATACCAAATGCTTTATTGTAGCAAGAAGAGGGATTATAAGTTTTTGGTTGAGTGAACTGATAAACTCATTTTGATGTCTATTGTCATATCGTACTATTTTCCCAAATCATTGTTGTGCTTTTGATTTTCACTGTAGATAATCCTCCAAAAGGAGCTTTGAAGAAACTGATTCATGCTGCTAAGGTTTGTGCTATTAGATACATATAAAGAATAAGGAGGAAGAAAGAGAACATGGATTACTCCTGTCTCCTTTATAGTAACTGTTTAAAAAATCCATTTTATTGTTCCCATATAAAAATATTTAAGAAATTACCAGAATTTTCATCGTCAATTACTTTTTACTTTAAGTTATTAACTTTAGAAGTTCATATAATTTTTGGAATTTATCGAAATAAAAAATTCCAAGTTCTGTATTCATTTTTTCAGATAAGAATATATTTAAAATGTTTCTTGTATTTTATCTCATACTTCCTTCAGTGCATTCTTTTTCTTCTAGTCTCAGTATTTTCTTACCCCTTCTGCCCTATATCCTATTTTAAGTAAATACTAGATTCCTTTTTTTCTGGTTTATTCCTTCTCTTTTCCACCCTAGTAGTGGTATTCTCATTTTTGCTGATCTATGTGAAGTCTTGGTAATGTAGTTTGAAGGCTGCTTTAATAAAAACTTTTGTTGAAAGTAAATAGAATGAAAATAGTCACTTTCTTAAGCATCCAGTGAAAAGCATTCACTACTTTTCTCTATCCCTTGTTCTGAGATTTACAAGTATTGATGACTTTGCTGGTTTTTTTAAGATGGAAGTTGCATTATTGGTTTCTGTATTCCAGGTGATAATTTCATCAAAATGATAAAAAAGCTTAAAAAGTGTTGGGGTTGTTATAGTGAGATTTTATGTTATTTTTGTTGTTGTTGTATAACTAATTAATGTTACTTTTCTCCTTCTTCCCTTCTTTAAAGTTAAATGCTTCTTTAAAAACCTTAGAAGGAGAAAGAAACCAAATTTATATTCAGTTATCTGAAGTTGATAAAACAAAGGAAGAGCTTACAGGTAGGTCATCTATATACACACTTTTGATGTTTTTCTAAGTAAGTACACCTCCTTTCAGAGAATGGTAAAAATTAATTGAATTAATTTTGGGAAGATCCAATTATATATATATTTTAACTTTTGTTCTTGTTAGGTATTTGTGAAACGGTCCTGGTTTTTGTTGTCATTGTTGCTAAAGGTATATTGATTTCCTCTGTATTTATGTGAAGTTAAAATAATGAAATTTTTAAAAACACATGTAAAACTGTATTTATCTTTGAATTACAGTGCTATGTGTTTGTTATGTTTTAGATGTTAAAAAGTAGCAAATTGAAACTTAATGTTTAAAATCTCTGTTAATTGAAAAATTGATCTTCAGTAGTAGTACTACTTGCAGTAAGATTTGTTCCTTTAATGTACATACATAGTATATTAGCACATACAAGAGTGATGTTAGACCTGTAGAAACAAAGGTTTTGTTTTAATTGAAAACATTTATGTTTATTTTGCTGATAGTGTTTGTATTTTCAAAAAGTAAACAAGTTCCGTCAATATGTTTGAAAAATTTTAAAGTTGGCATAAATAGCATCTCATTTTATAAAAATAAAAAAGAATAAGTAAAAAGTTTTACTATATACATTTGGAAGGACATACTCAAATGTCAACAATGATTATCTCTGAATATGGGATTATGGACAGATTTTTATATTCTTTTTACTTATCTGTATTTTCAAAAACTTCTACAGTATGTGAACTACATTTATAATACCATTTTAAAAGATTGAACCACCAAAGATAGAGGTTATTAAACAATTATATCCCTACTCACATGATTTTAGTAATTGGATTATTTTTGGATTTAGAGAAACATTAGTATTAGTTTAAGAGAATGTTGCTATATGTAAAGCATTGTACTAAAAGCCATGGGAGATTCACAGAAGGAAAAGATAGCTTACTTTCAAGGAAGTGGTATTTGAAAAAACGTGTGTACAAAGTGCCAGAGTAGCAAGGAAATTTGCTCACCAGCTGTCCCACTCCTTAATACAGTTTCCTGGCAAATCTTTGTTTTTTTTCTTAGATTAATATTTGGAGACTCTATGTCTGCCTGTACTCTTCTTCCAAATCTAACTTTTTTTAATGGATCATGAAAGATAAATTTCTGTAATTGATCTTTTATTCCTAGCATGAAGATTTTCCTCTAAACTGTTTCTGCCTTTTCTCGTAATCATTTACAGTGGTCTTTAAGTCACAATTCAAAACAAAATAGCTAGAGTAGAAGTACAAAAATATGGCCAGGCATGGTGGCTCACACCTGTAATCCCAGCACTTTGGGAGGCCAACGTGGGCAGATAACTTGAGCTGGGGAGTTCAAGACCAGCTTGGCCAACATGGTGAAACGCTGTCTCTACTTAAAATACAAAAATTAGTCAGGCGTGGTGGCACATGCCTGTAGTCCCAGCTGCTTGGGAGGCTGAAGCATGAGAATCTCTTAAACCTGGGGTGAGCCAAGATCGCACCGCTGCACTCCAGCCTAGGTGACTGAGCGAGACTCTGTCTCAAAAAAAAAAAAAAGGAGTACATAAATACATTAAGTATTGGGTTGTAGTTTGCTTATTTGTTTTACAGTAGGGATGATTGAATTTTAATAGAGATAATACCCAACGTTAATTTCTTTATGTGATTGTTCTTGGCAATGGCTTAAAGCCTAGGTCAATGAATTTTTTTTTCTGATGTAGATTAAAAAATTTCTGTGGAAAGATAGTTACATACAATTTCCTATACATTTAATCATTTAATATTTAAAGATTTATGTAAACTGTTGTTTTGGTTTGTATGTTTAATGGGTTATATTAGTCCATTCTCACATTGCTGTAAAGAACTACCTGAAACTGAGTAATTTGTAAGGAAAAAAGGTTTAATTGGCTCATGGTTTTGCAGGCTGACAGGCTTCTGCTTCTGGGGAGGCGTCAGGAAATTTACAGTCATGGTGGAAGGCGAAGGGGAAGCTAGCACGTCTTACATGGTGGGAGCAGGAGGAAGAGAGTGAAGGGGGAGGTGTTACACACCTTAAAATAACCAGATCTCTTGAGAACTCTATCACCTAGCGGGAGACAGCACTAGGAGGATGGTGATAAACCATTAGAAACCACCCCCTTGGTCCAATCACCTCCCGTCAGGCCCCACCTCTAACATTGGGAATTACAATTCAACATGAAATTTGGATGGGGACACAAAGCCAAACCATGTCATGAGGGTTTTAGAATAATTAAATACCATTACATGTAATTACTAAAATTTTCATGCTTGTTAATACGATTTCCAAAACTTTCCTCTTTAGGCAGATTGAGTTTTGTCTGTTAAGATTTGTGGTGGTGATTCATATACATGTTATGGGAGATGATACCTTCCTTCATCTTAGAGGAGTTGAGGTTATTATCTTGGTACCTTAATATTAGAGATGTTCAGAGTTGGTACTTCAATTTTGGAGGAGCTCAGAGTTGAGGTAATTATTTTAGAAGAGAAAGGAGGTTTTTTTTTAAAAATTGGTGCATAAATTATAAAGCATTCATAATTATTTAGAATTATTCATTTTTATTTTATAGATTTTTTTAAAGATGGTTTAGCAGTTGAAACAAAGCTTAAAGTTGGTATTTTTCTCTCTGGTCTTGATCTGCTTTAAACTAGGAGTATGTTTGAGCGTTTGTTATGAGAAGATCCAGAATTCTGGCTTGACTTATATGTCAAAATTTTAGCTTAAAAGGGAGGGCTAGGTAGAATTTAAGTATTTATTGAGAGAGAAAGTTTTTACTAGATAAAAACAGGCATTATTCATCACCTGGAAATAGTTTTACAGGGAATGTTGAACTACAATATCTCCCTTTAAAACTCTTATCTCCAAGACCTTCCTGAGAAAGTTAGTGGCATTTAGCTCCAAAATTGAAAATTAGATGCTAGAATTAGAATGTTTAAGGTTTTGGGAATCCTATAAATAATAATAAAAATTAGAAGTTTTTTTTTTTTTTTTTTTTTGGAGACAGGGTCTCGCTTTTTCACCCAGGCTGGAGTGCATTGGTGTGATCGTGGCTCACTGTAAGCTCTGCCTCCCAGGTTCAAGCAGTTCTCCTTCCTCAGCCTCCCAAGTAGCTGGAATTACAGGCGTGCCCCACAACACCTGACTAATTTTTGTATTTTAAGTAGAGACAGAGTTTTGCCATGTTGGCCAGGCTGATACTGAACTCCTGGCCTCAAGTGAGCCACCCACTTCGGCCTTCCAAAGTGCTGAGATTTACAGGCATGAGCCACTGTGCCTGGCCAAAATTAAAACAATTTATATAGCTCCTTAATTAAAATATTAATACACTCAGTGGGACACTATTCAGTCATCAAAAAATAATGGGATCCTGTTTTGTGGCAACATGAGTGAGCCTATTTTAAGTGAAATAAGCCACACCAGAAAGAGAAATGGCACATGTTCTCACTCATATATGGGAGCTAAAAATGTTGATCTTATACAAGTAGAGAGTGGAATAGTAATAGTAATATGAAGTTGGGAAATATAGAGGGTAGCGGATTAGGGAGAGGTTAGTTAGCAGATACAAAATTATAACTAGATAGGTGGAACGATTTCTAGTGTTCTATAGCACTGTAGGGTGACTAGTTAACTTTATATTTATTTTTCTTTTTCTTAGATCTACTTTGTCATATTGTTATTTTTAAATAGCTAGAAGAGAGGATTTTGAATGTTCATAACATAAACAAATGACAAATGTTAGAGGTGATGGATATGCTAATTACCCTGATAGGATTATTACACATTGAATACTTGTATTGAAATATCACACTGTACCACATAAATATGTACAGTTTTTATGTGTCAATCAACTAATAACAATAAAAGCATTCAGGTAATCAAAATACCTTATAGATTTTCTGTTATTGGATAGAGTTCAGTTTATTAATAATTTATTATTTTTAGTAATTTTTATGTTTCTGAAATGTTAGTATGCCTCTCAAAATGTTTACTCCTTTGATTATGACTTAAACTTTTTATATAGAGCATATTAAAAGTCTTCAGACTGAACAAGCATCTTTGCAGTCAGAAAACACACATTTTGAAAATGAGAATCAGAAGCTTCAACAGAAACTAAAAGTAATGACTGAATTATATCAAGAAAATGAAATGAAACTCCACAGGTAATAAAAATTATGTTAACTCCATTGAACAGCAAGTAAAATAGCTTTAGGGATACATGTTACATGGTTACCTGTAGCGATTACTGAAAGTTCTCAATTTGTGATTAGATTGTATGTCATCAACTTATTTTTAAGAAAGGTATTTGATCTGGAATACTTTTCAATAAATCTGGAAACACTTTTGTTTTCAACAAAGAAAATATTGTAAATGATGTTGGAATTTCCAAGCTAGTTAACGAATCCTCTTTAGCTTCTAGTAAGTAGTCAGCAAATTATTTCCTTAAACTTCCTAATACTGGCAGGGTTTCTGAGTGGACACTCTTGATCGAACTGCCCATTTAATTCCATCTCTGATATATGTAAAACGGATTTCTCTGTTCTGTGCAAGTTGCTTCTGCCCAAGTGTTCCTTGTCTTAGTAAATGGCAGTGTCCTTTACTTAGTTATATAGGGTGGCTCCTCAAGCCATTTTTGACTTCTTTCTTGCTTTTATATCTCCTATTTATTCTGTCATTAAATCCTGTCAGCTTTTTTATAGCCTGAATCTGATCACTTTTTACTATCTCCCATATTAGTCTAGTCATCAGTAGTTAACATCTGGCTTATTACAGTAGCCTTATGAGTAGTCTCCTTCTTTCCACCCTTTCTCCTGCACTTTGTTTTCTCTGCAGCATGCAGGATGACCCTTAAAGTGTGAATTGTGAGTATGGTCACTCTTGTGCTCAAAATTCCCGAGTGCCTTTATATCACACTCAACCCGCAGCTTTTATATCTTGGCCTACAAGACAGTACAGGATTGGACCCTTGGCCACCTCTTCAATTTTAGCTTACTCATGTTCATTTTCCTCTTAGTACCCTCCATCCGACACTGGCCTTTTTGATGCTCTTTAGCACATTGACCTCAGGGTCTTTTGCACTTGTTTCTTCTGCTTGGAATGATGTTTCCTATATATTTGCATGGCTCAGTTCTTCATTTTATTAGGCCTGGGTTCAAATGTTACCTCAAAGAATCCTTCCCTGGCTACTCTAACTAAAATAATACCTGCTATTCTTCATACCCTTATTTTGCCTCATAGCTCTTATTGTCCTCTGATGATTGATTGCTTTTCTTTCTTTTATCTTCCCTACATTAAATATGAACTCTGAGAGAGAATTATTTTCTTCACTTCTGTGTTCCCAGTGCCTAAAGCACGTGAGACACGTGATAGCTGTTCAGTACATGTTTGTTGAATGTATGTACAAATATGTTCAGTGCCTTTATATGTTGGAGTGAAGGAGAGTGTGTGTGTGCATGCTGTTGCCTAAATGCCTAAGTACACTGAAGACCCTTGAGTCTAGATTTTCAAATAACACATATGTTTTTCATTGTAAAGGGTAATAAGATGTAACAGACTTTCAGGTTCCTTTAGGCTCTTAATGAAAGTTATTACAGTTGTTCTTCATTATTTATAGAATCTGTATTTGTGAATTCACTTACTTGCTAAAATTTATTTGTAAATCAGATCAATACATGCAGAGCTTTTGCAGCCATTCATGAACACATTCCGAATGATGAAAAATTGGAGTTGCCCAATGTGCATGTTCCCAGCTGAGGTCAAACAAGGCAATGCTCTGCTTTCTTGTTTCATCTCTCATTCTGCAAACAAGTGTCCTTTTACAGTATATTTAGTACCTCATTTTTTACATTTTTATGCTTTTTGCTGGTGATTAAGCTATTTTAAATGCCCCCTAAGCATAGTGCTGAACTGCTATGTGGTGTTTTGAAGCACAAGAAGGCTGTGATGTGTGTTACAGAGAAAATACATGTGTTAGATAACCTTTGTTTAGGCATGAAGTACAGTGCTTTTGGCTGTGAGTTCAATGTCAATAAATTAACAATATATGTTAAATAAGGTATCTTTAAACAGAAGCGCACAAAAAACAAGGTTATATATTGGTTGGTTGATAAAATATTTGTGACCAGAGGCTATAGCAGGAAGCTAACCCTGTATTACGCTTGGGAGCAGTGATCTAGTATTTGCTAATTTACGATTTATAGTGACTTTGTGGAACATAACTAGCACAAATAATGACAGTCTACTTTATATATTTGGAAACTGGTAGAGAGTACTAATGCTTCTTTGAGATCAGGATGCTGGGTAGTGCTTGGCTCATTCACTGCCAAGTTCTATACTTCAGTCATAATTTGGATTCAGTTCACAATTAAAAAGTTGTTATTTGTTATGAACCTTTGGCCATTTGGGACTGCTCAGGGTATGCAAGAGAATAAATTTGACAAAATGGAAGAATTACAGTATAACCTCATGGTTTTTCAGCCAGTATACCTACGAGTGGGCCCTTCTTTTTATGTTAGAATGAAAGGTATTAAAGTAAAACTTGGATATAAGTGATTGAGGTGAAAGAAATATTTTTGAGTGTATCTTTTGAATAAAAAAAGTATATGGTTGGTTATAGAATTTTGATGAGTAATGTTTAACACTTCAAAGAAAAGGTATTTTCTTTAGATTTTTAAAGGATAGGAAACTGAGTAGTATCCTAGTTGTGTGTGTTGTTCACATGATTTCATTCATTAGTTTGAAATTATTTTAAATTCCTAAAATATTTTAAATTTCCTTCTTATATTTAAGTTAAACTACTTGCTACTGAAATTCAATGAATTATGCCATTGGTACTTCTTCAGAGTAGAATATTGAGTTGATAGTACCAGTGAAATGTTAAATTTGTATTTTTGCTGCATATAGTATAATTTAAGTTCAGTCTAGATGTTGGCCTGATGTTTTTCATGACTGATATACCGTTTTCCCAAATTTAATAGTGGAAACAAATGAAATGGTAGGACCTACAAGCTTGATGTGTTACTTTTGTTTTTTTTTTGGGGGGGATGAAGTTTCGCTGTGACCCCCAGGCTAGAGTGCAGTGGCGCGATCTTGGCTCACTGCAACCTCCGCCTCCCGGGTTCACGCCATTCTCCTGCCTCAGCCTCCCGAGTAGCTGGGACTACAGGCGCCCGCCACCGCACCCGGCTAATTTTTGTATTTTTAGTGGAGACAGGATTGCACCATGTTAGCCGGGCTGGTCTCAAACTCCTGACCTCATGATCTGTCTGCCTCAACTTCTGAGAATGCTGGGACTATAGGCATGAGTCACTGCGCCTGGCCAAGATATGATATTTTTAAGTCATATCATCAGGTCTCTTTTCACAGTGTAATTTCTGTTATTAATAGGCCCACCCAAATTCAATGGGAAGTTATATAGACCTCACCTTTTATCAGGAGGGGTGTGAAAGAATTTCTAGCTATCTTCAGTCTACATGGTCTGTAAAAGCACATCTCTCTTCCATATCCATGCCCGTCTCACTTTCGTGCTTTTCCTAAGGAGATGACTTATTTTTTTTACAACATCCATGAATGTGATTGACTTTAGGGAATGCTTTCTAAGTAATAGGTAATATAGTGTGTAGAATACAAAACATTTACTGCTATGCCGCAAGACTTCTTCAGTTGTTTGTCTTGTTCCTTCTCAAAATTCATGATGGAGGGAAGTTACCCATTTAGGACTCCGAATGTGTTTTCCTGTGGTATTCAATAAATGTTTCTTGGGTGACCAAGGTTATTAATGACAGTATGTGAAATGAAACAACATGGGTGTTACAGCATAAAAGAGTCACTGCTTATGAGCTCTAGGTCTTGGTTTAATGATTTCTCTGTGCTTCATTTTCGTTTTTGTAAGATGGGAATAACAGTACCACCCTTCTTGTAGAGCTGTTGTGGTAATTAAATAATACATGCAAAAGTTTAAGAACAGTTTTTGGCACATACTAATGGCTCAATAAGTTATTATTAATAGAACTAGATGTAGTAAATAGGACTGCTACTACTACTCTTTGCTTTGGGTTCATTGTAATTATAATTTTGTGTGTGTGTGTGTGTGTGTGTATACTCACCTGGAAGCCTAACACTAACCAATATAAAAATTAATGAAACACATTTGATTAATTGGTGACTTCTTACTAGCAAATGTCATGCTTGTTTATACAGAAAGACTTGATAAGTGATAGTCATAATAGTTTTTATTAAATATATCTTTGATCCTGTTTTTAAGATAAATTTATATAGAAAACTCTTGAAACTGTTAGTAGTTATGTATTAGGCACAATGCTTTACAATTTCGGTTTTTAATATTAAATTTCACACCAGGAATATTTATACAGGTACTTTGTTTTTCGTTGTAGGTAATGTTTTCAGTGGTATTTTAGAAATCATTTTATAGGAATCACCAGTTTTGCTACAATTAAAAAGAATTGATTATCTTATGACATGTATTAAGAGAATTAAAACATTTTTTGTTTTTAAGGAAATTAACAGTAGAGGAAAATTACCGGTTAGAGAAAGAAGAGAAACTTTCTAAAGTAGACGAAAAGATCAGCCATGCCACTGAAGAGCTGGAGACCTATAGGTATTAAATACGTTTTCCCGGTGTCTTTATTGGGATGGGAAGAGTATCTAAAAAACTTAATGCCAGAAAAAATAATAAATGAAAATAGAAAACATTTTAAAATCTGACAGGTGGTACAGACAAAAAAAAAATATTTTTGTCTCATCACTTTTCATTCAGATTTCTTGCTCAGCAATTATACAGAAAATATAAAAAGGAAAAATGTTTTTCTTTCAGGCTGTGTGATTTTTAAAATCTCTCAAAGTTGAATATGGACAATTCTATTTCATGTTAGTACCAATATGAATAGATTTTAATTTTAAGGTCTTTCCTCATTGGTTCAAATGGAGAAGAATGTATGTAATATTAGTGAATCAATAGGTGTGCCACAAAAAGAAGAGTGAGCCACAGAGCATTCTGAAGTATTTAAGACTGTAAATCTAGATTTTACCTTGGTTTGATTTACGAGATCCCAGGAAATAGAAAATATAGAGAAGAAAAGGGGCAAGATTCAGCAGTATCCCGAATAGTTGTGATACTTCATTTTGCCTCAGCAAGCTTGAGTTTTATCCAAAATAAGTTATCTTATTAGTCTCATAAAAGTAACAAGTAAAATTTTACTTCACAACGATTGCTAATTTCCTAGAATTCTATTAAGACTATCCACATCTGGCTGGGCACAGTAGCTTACGCCTGTAATCCCCGCACTTTGGGAGGCCGAGGTGGGTGGATCACCTGAGGTCAGGAGTTCTGAGACCAGCCTGGCCAACATGATGAAACCCCATCTCTACTAAAAATACAAAAAAATTAGCCCGTCGTAGTGGCAGGCACCTGTAATCCCAGCTACTCAGGAGACTGGGGCAGGAGAATCGCTTGAACCCTGGAGGCGGAGGTTGCAGTGAGCTGAGATTGCGCCACTGCACTCCATCCTGGGCAACAAGAGCGGCACTCCGTTTAAAAAAAAAATGACTACCAACATCTGAATGAATCTTCTAGGATCATTCTTCTTAAAAATAAAAACAACACAATATACCACATAAATATTTGCGTGCCTTTTGGTTTAGGTAAACTCAAGTACTAGTATTATGTTGTGATCAATGTTAAAATCACTTTAGGAAAAAATTTACTGTAGAACCTCTCAGAGGTGATTATTTCTTAATGTGGAATTCTGGAGTTTTTTTTTTTTTGTTTTTTTTTTACATGAAATAGAGCATTCCAGGTTTTCTAATAAATATTTTTTAGTAGAGAGTATGTTCTGTCATTTCATATTATATGTTAATAGTAGAATAATTATTCATTCCATTTAGAAAGCGAGCCAAAGATCTTGAAGAAGAATTGGAGAGAACTATTCATTCTTATCAAGGGCAGGTATATATATGTGTGTGTGTGTGTATATATATATGTATAATTGAAAACAATTCTGATTTGTTTGAATTGATGCAGGAATATAATTACCAGTTGCACACCTCTTTTGAGGTGTTGCATGTGGCGGTGGGACACTTCCCAGGAGCCAAAGATTCTGGGATAAGAAATCTTATTTAAAATTGCCATATTGGCTGGGTGCAGTGGCTCACGCCTGTAATCCCAGCACTTTGGGAAGCTGAAGTGGGTGGATCACTTGAGGTCAGGAGTTCGAGACCAGCCTGGCTAACATGGCAAAACCCTGTCTCTACTAAAAAAAAAAACAACAAAAACAAAAATCAGCCAGGTATGTTGACACATGCTTGTAATCTCAGCTACTTAGGAGGGAGAGGCGGGAGAATCGCTTGAACCCTGGAGGCAGAGGTTGCAGTGAGCTGAGATTGCGTCACTTGCACTCCAGCCTGGGTGACAGACTGAGACTCCATCTCAAAAAAATAAAATTGCCATATCTCCTGCTGCTTTGAGAAGGTGGAGTGCATCACATAAACATGTATCAACAGTGGGGTCTCATACTCAGTCAGGCTAGTTATATGTTAACTGGCAATTCCTGTTGATTATTGCATAAAGTAAAAGTTTACTAGACAAAAAATGTAATTGTCTTTACATTCAGTTTTTATTTTAAAATATAATAGATTATACATGAAAATTTGCTTTGAAAATGTTGCCTGCTCTTCAGAGATGCTTGGGATATTTTTGAGTTGTGTGCTACATCATAGTGGTAGATATGAATGTCTTTTACTTAAGAAAAATAATTGTTAGTGGCATTTTAATTACTTTCTTTTTCAGATTATTTCCCATGAGAAAAAAGCACATGATAATTGGGTAAGTTTTAAATTTCCTTAAGTCTCTTTTGTCAAATTGTATTTTTTTTTCAGAAGATATGTTGCTTACTTAAATTAGATGAAAATATAGTATTCTAAAAAATGTTTCTTTTAATTTTACAAGTAGTGAAATTATGTTCCTTGTGAACTAAACAGTTTGTTCCAACACAGTTATTCAAAAAATTTGATTTTTCCTTCTTTGCTTTTATCACATTGCTTCTTTGAAAGGAGTTTATGCTCCATAGGGAAGGTGATATAATCATGGATTGATTGTTTCAGGGCACTAAATTGCCACTGATTAGTTGTGGACAAGCTACTTAAAATTCTTTGGGCCTATTTCCTCGTTTGTGTAACAATGGGATTAGATTAAGTGATCTTCAAAGCCCCTTCTAGTTCTAAAATTCATAAAGTTCTGTTACCTGATTCTCAGTGTTGAATTACTGGGTACACATTAAGAAAAGGGTCATTATGAGAAATAGTGTATCTGTGCTCCAGAGGAACTGACTGTGTGGGGAAGTGATAAGGATGCAGATTTTGACTAATTATAAGAAAGACACTCTAACATATAGGACTGTTGTAATAGCTGGCCTTTGGAGTACTTGGCATTAGGAGTCTTCAACAGTAGGCAGTTTGCACAGTGGGTGAATACATGGAGTCTGGAATTAGGCTGTCTTGGCTGGTGTCCTGGCTCCATCACCTATCATCAGTTTTCTTATCTGTAAGATAGAGATATCAGTAGTACCTATTTCATAGGGTTATTGGGATGATTAAATTCATGTAAGGTTATTGCCAAATGCCTGACACACAGTATACATTCAGTGAACGTTAACTGTTGTTATTGTTATAGTGAAACTTGGTAGATGTTTCTTAGACATGTTGAAGTGGAGATTCCCGCCTAGGGTGAGAGATTAGGTATGTTGAGAGGTATCTCACCTATTAGGTAGGGTGAGAGATTAGGTCCTCCTCAGTTGTAAGATTCTGTATGCTTTGGTATTGTGGGTTCAAATGAAAATTTGTTACTAACTTAAGCTGGGCTTGGAGATGAATTTAGTTAACCACTCCTCACCACTTGTAAAATACTTAGATGTAGATTACTCTTTGAAGATGGAGAGGTCCACACACAGTCCCAGGGTAAGTTGGTAAGAAGGCTGTTTCTGGAAGGGCAGCAGGAACATCTTACAGATCTTAGAGGGACACTGACTTGTAGAGATTAGAATAAAAACCACAAACAACAGTGGCCAAGAAGGGAATATGCTGAGACCCAGAGGCAACAATTCCACATCCCTTCCTCACCCCTGCATATTTAGTAAAGTCTCCTAAGGTAAAGGTTATCTCAGACGACATGGGTAGAGGCTACAAAGAGACAGTTAAGCAGCTGGATATACAGATCCGGGACAGCCAGATGACAACCTAGGATATATCTGTCCTCACGTGTTCTAGAGCACAGGACAGGCAGGAAAACCCAAGGAACCACACAGGCTAAAGAATTATGTATCAGGAAGGTCACCTGGGAGAAGCTCCACAGACAAGGTGTGTTTTTAGCTGAATTGGGATTGGTAGAGGGAATGAAAGTGACACTGAACAGTAGCTTGTCACACGCTCCAGAGCTGAGCTACCCATAGGAACAGACTGGGGTCTGGGCAGAAGACAGTTAAAAGGAGAGGCTCATATTAGTTTCTGAAAAGTCATGTGGTAACAGAGTTTAACTTGTTTTTTAGGGAAAAAGTGTTCATTTCAAGGAACTAATCACCCAATCAGATAGAACCCAGACTGGCTGAGTTTAGAGTCCATGAGGCTCTGAATGTTTGACCCCAGGATGGATGGGGACAAGGACATGGCTCAAACTGTCAACTTTAGAGATTTGAGGGTAGGGGGATAATAGAGTCTCAACTACAATAATAAAAAGATAGGATGTTTATTAAAATCTCTTATGTTCTAGGCACTGTACTTAAAGGCCTTTTACATACATTACTTGTTCAATCTACTCAGTAACTCTGTAAAGTAGGTATTATAATCCAGATTTATAGATGAGGAAACAGCCTAAGATCATATGACTAGAGGGTAAAGAGTAGATACAGAAATTCTGATCTTTCAGAGTCCAAGTCTTACACTTTTTCTTACTTAAGTGATTATGATTTGTATACCATTGTTGTGATATATATATATATATATTTTTTTTAAAAAAATTTAATGAGTGTTTATATTGACATGTTTATGCTTATGTTTTAAGTTTATATAAATGTATTTTTAAAATTTGTTATTTTCTTGAAGTTGGCAGCTCGGAATGCTGAAAGAAACCTCAATGATTTAAGGAAAGAAAATGCTCACAACAGACAAAAGTAAGTATGTTAGTGGGAACATTTAAAATTAGTTATTATTCTTACTGTTATTTCATTAATTAGGTAATACTTTTATAAGGTTAAGTAAGAAAACTTACAGTGAATCCAGCATATCTCGTGAGATATCTATTAGTTTTACTAGGAATGTCTATTTTTTTTTGTTTGTTGAAGTACTTGTCCCAGGTCGCTGAAGTGGCACTTGGAGGAAACTGTTAACAGATCCTTCTGCTATTATAGCTAAAATTTTTTTTTAAACCAGTGTAGATGGATGGAGGTAAAAATGGATGGAAAGCGAAAGGATGAATCTCTCTGACTTAGTAATGCCGAGAATTTCAGCCTCTTTTAATGGATAAATAGATAGGATAATATTCACTAATTTCTGTCATTTCCTGGTTTTGTAGTATTGGCTGACATTGTTTTTCAATAATAAAATGAAACGTAGAATAAAAGTCTACAATATAGAATAGCAGGGAAGAGTAAGTGCTTTTCTATGAAGATTATAACAGTCTTCCTAGAATGTTATAATTTCTTGTCACAATATACTGTTAACATTATCCAATATTAGTTTTTAGTCCTCTTGCTTGTCTTTTCTAGTCTCAGAAATTAAAATCAAATTATTAAATGTTTTATATCTCATGATTAAGAACTAGAAACAAGATTCTTTTAAAATGTCACATTTGTAGGATAAAACGTTTATGAGTAAGATAGTAGGACAAATTATTGGAATTTCCAGTGTTATAACTGGAATCATGAGTGTCACATTACAATGGAAAGCATACATGACTTAAAGCCAGGAACTCTATGTCTTAATCCTGGCACTTTCATTGTGAATAAATCATTTAAACTCCTAGCCTTAGTTTCCTTAGTTGTAAAGTGATAGACTTGAACTGGTTGACCTTGGAGGACTCTTGCATTTCAAAGATTTGGATTCTGTGATATGGTACTCATGGTAGTCTAGTTTTGAAGAAGAAATAAAACAATTGTAAGGCTCCATAAAACATCACTATCCCTAGGGCAGCAAGAAACTGGTTACCCTAGTTAATAAGCAGTGGGAAATAAAAGTGTTTTGGTCAGAATAATAAATTTTAGAGGATCTGTTTGTTCTGTGTAGATATTAAGATAGTGAAGAGTAGTTTGTACTTGGTAGAGGCATTTTTTTTCTTGTGGTGCTTCTCTTGGATGAGTAACTTAGAGATGTTTGTTCTTTATTTGCAGATTAACTGAAACAGAGTTTAAATTTGAACTTTTAGAAAAAGATCCTTATGCACTTGATGTTCCAAATACAGCATTTGGCAGAGGTAGTCTTTTTTTTTTACCCCTCATTTAAAATACATATTTTTATATATATATATATATATATTGCACATATAGTTTCTATTAGTGTAAGTTAACACTGTTATTTATATAAATATTTTAGATTTTAGAACCAAGGTTCTAGTCTGAGCTTTCTCATAGACTCACAAGTTTCTAGGTTTTGTTTCCTGTGCAATAATGAAAATTATTGTTGCTTTTATTTCTCAGTGGGATTTTGTGAGATGATATATATTTAGTGCCTTGAGCTTGAAAAGCCAGGTGCTTGGCACATAGTAAGGTACTCATTAACAATTTTCTAGGAGATTGAATGAATAAGGAGTGCTTAGTTGGAATAGCATTGTGACTGTTTATATATTAACTATACTTGGAATTTGCTTGTTTGATAATTAAAAAATAGTTTTTAATTATTTAAAAGTATTAATTTAAAATGTGGGAAAAACTCAATCTGAGTTTTTATTGCTTCAATTACCTTCAAGGGAGGACCAATTTTTTTTGTAAGATATATTTAATATTTCTGTCCATTGTTGAGTTAGGGTCTGCAATGATCTCAGACTATCGCAAACAGTTTAAATTTTTTCATAATAATTTTGGTTGAATTGGAATGAAGCTTCTAAGGTAGTGAAAAATAAATATATATATATGTAGAATTCCATTTTAATAACCTTGGAAAGTTATAAAAATCACTTTTGAGAGTAAAATTTCATTAAAATAAAAGTCTATTTCTACATTTAAAAAATATTAGATTATTACGAATTTCAGGTAGTAAAGTTTGGATTGGGGTGAAGTACACAGAAGAATTTTTTTTTTGTCTGAATCCAACACAGAAGTTTCAAGGAGGGTAAATAATGCTTTGATCTTTTCTTGTAGCTGGTTTGAATATGATACCAGCTACACTCATGTTTTACATTTAACATGTTTTAGAAATGTTATTTTGGTGGTTTTTGTTTGTATTTTGTTTTTGATTTTTGACTTTGGAAACAAAACCATTATTTGAGAGTGGTGAAGTTTGTAAAGTGGTAGGTGTCTTGGCTGTATAGATTATAGATAAAGTGATTTATTTGATAATTAGTATTTGTAAACTGACTGGTAATGAATCAAAAGTAAATTGTAATCTTGTTTCAAAGTATTTTATGCATTTTTCTCCTCTTTGTAATCTGAGCATTATTTAAACAATTTGTGGCCCAATACAGCCTACCTGGCCCTGATTTAAACTGAGTACTTCTGTGTTGCAAGTCTCACTAGCTAAAATGTGCGGATGCATACTGCCAGTAAAAACAACCCCCAAAAGATCTAACTTTATGCTCCTGTAACTCTAAAATATATCTCCAATATCCCTTCTTAATATAAGTGATTATTTAAGTGTATTAATTCCCAATGAGTTGATGTTTTTATTGGTTAAAGTGTCTGGTAGACAAATATTGAAAACACCAGGGTCTGTATTTAATTCTGTGCTATATTAGCAAAATCAAAGGATACATTCAGGACATAGATCAAACTTAAATTGGCAATAGGATGACCTAATGGTAATTGTTGAAATGGGATTCTAACTCTGTAGTGTAGCTAAGTGAAACTATGAATTTAAATATGCTGTTTTAATTATTCCAGAGCATTCCCCATATGGTCCCTCACCATTGGGTCGGCCTTCATCTGAAACGAGAGCTTTTCTCTCTCCTCCAACTTTGTTGGAGGGTCCACTCAGACTCTCACCTTTGCTTCCAGGGGGAGGAGGAAGAGGTATATTGTTTAAACATGTTTATTACTCTAGATTTCTTCCTTACTTTATATTTTCATTTCAACTTACCTTAAAAATGATCTGTAAAATAAACATTTGGAAAATACAGGCATTCCTTGCACTTATTGTAAATAACTTTTATTTGGAAAAGGATCTCTATGATATCTAATTTTGATGTATTTTTCTCTTAGAAACAGTGCTATATTAGATAACGTTTTGATCAAGGACTTGATATGTATCTTTTTAAACCATATTTTTGACTTCTTAAAAACTATATATTACATGATGTAATATAAAATTTTATAAGACCACATGAAATAAAATAACAGTATAACCTAGCATAAAATTATATATGTGTATGTATATATATGTAATTTTTTTTTTTTTTTGAGACAGTTTTCGCTCTTGTTGCTCAGGCTGGAGTGCAGTGGCGCGATCTCAGCTCACTGCAACCTCCGCCTCCCAGGTTCAAATGATTCTTCTGCCTCAGCCTCCCAAGTAGCTGGGATTACAGACACATGCCACCATTCCTGGCTAATTTTTTTTGTATTTTTAGTAGAAATGGGTTTTGCCATGTTGGCTGGCCAGGCTGGTCTCGAACTCCTGACCTTAGGTGATCCACCCGTCTCAGCCTCCCAAAGTGCTGGGATTACAGGTGTGAATCACCATAAAATTGTGTTTTGATGAAACATTAGAATTTTGTTGGGAACCTTTACTGTGGTCTACATCATTTGTTAATACACTGGGGGCCGGGCATGGTGGCTCATGCCTGTAATCCCAGTATTTTGGGAGCCAAAGGGGACAGATCATGAGGTCAAGAGATCAAGACCATCCTGGCCAACATGGTGAAACCCTGTCTCTACTAAAAATACAGAAATAAGCTGGGTGTGGTGGTGGGCGCCTATAGTCCCAGCTACTCACGAGGCTGAAGCAGGAGAATTGCTTGAACCGAGAAGGCAGAGGTTGTAGTGACTCAAGATAGTACCACTGCACTCCAGCCTGGCAATAAAGCGAGACTCCATCTCAAAAAAAGAAAAAAAAAAAAAAACGTTGGGAAACCAAGCCACAATTGTCTGCTGTCACCCACTTGTATGTTGTTGAGAATTTCTGTAGGTACCTCAGGCCTAATCATTAGCTATTCTACATTTATCTCATCAACATCACCCTGGTGTTACAAAAGGCCCTATTACCTTTGAAAACTCCTGTGTACCTGGAGTTTTCCTTTTTTGATCTCTCACCATACTTTCTTTGTCAAGTTGCTTTAAAGTTTTCCCTTAATTTGTGTCGAAATTCAAAGATATAGAGCCCTATTTATTTCAAAATCAGAAGTCTTACATTTTCAGTTCCAAGTATGTGTTTTATAAGAGTTAATGGCATTCTTCACCAGTGAAACATTCCCACCCTTTGTATCAGTGATTTTACCAGATTGAATTTGAGATAAGAACATAAATTAATCTAAACAAAAACACCAAATTAAATACAACAAATCAAAATTTGTATACTCAGATGGATATTGCTCATCTAAATAGTATCTCAGGAAGTCTGTGTACTTGTTAGTTGAAGCTGCCATTATTCCAAATATTTTTGGAACTTTTCCTTTGGAATTGCCTTCAAATAATATGAGAAAATCAACTTTCTACTCTATGTTCATGAGATATTCTCCCTTTGCCCGTATCCTGTTTGTATCCTCTTTCTCCACCCTCATTGTGCTTCACTTAGAACTGTTCCTGTCCACCTCCCAGTCCCCCTGGTAGATTGGGCCACAGCCTGGGGTCCCTACAGAGCCTTTGCTTGTGTTGATTTTGAACTGGAAGCTCCTAGGGAAAGGGACTGCCCTATAGACTGATACTTAGTGCCTTAGGGAGGCTTTGCATTGAGCACTTCAGGAAAGGGACTGATTTTGAGATTGACATGTCTGCTGCAAGCTTAGGACTTAGTTATCTAAGTCCACTCCCACCTCTCCATTTTTTACCTTGACTTACATTAAGAAATGTATTTTATATCATATCATATTGTACACCAACATAAATATGATCGAAATGTAATTGAAACCAGCTACATGAAATAGTACTTACCATTACAGTTTTGATGCTTTCTATTCAGTTTTATCCCATTTCATTAATTTAATCTTAATTAGCATTATTTTTTAAACTTCACACATCACAAATGAGTAAGAGCTAACAGTCTGAAAAAACAGTGCCCTAGAAATAAGGGTATAATTGGCTAAACTGCAAATATGAATCACTGGAAATTGAATTACATAAGTCAAGGATTGCTTGTAGTCAGTTGAATATATGGAATGATTAAAATTTACATTTGATTTCTCCTCTTTCCTCTTCTATTTAATTTAAACATACAGTGTGTTTAGATTATCTGCAAGGGTGTTTTACTATTTGTTTAAAAAGCTACAGAAGTTCTAGGTAAGTTGTCATCGGGTCTTACAGAGTTGATTTGAACTAAAACTTTCTATGATCCACCAAAGGAGGATGGAGAGTACCTGTTGTTTTCCTTACTTTTATTATCTTTTTAATTTGAAGTTTGGATGAGTGGTATATTTGAATAATATTGAGTACGAGTAAAACAATTTCTTCTTAGAGTAAATTGTGTGTAACTTGGTTTGAATAGAAAACTTTAACCATTAGCATTTTTAGGTTTGTAATTTTCACTGGGTAATCAGTTGGTCTGTAACTTTGGTCTTCTGGAAGTAAGCAATCAGGAGGGAAAGCCTTTGAATGTCTCCTTTAAATCTCTGTGCTTCATTCCAGATGAACTCAGCCTAACTGACAGCTTGCGCATTTTCTGCTTTCCCAGCCTTCTTCTTCTAATGAGCTAATTATTAGGATGAAGAAGCGAGAAGGAAAGATTTGGGGAATTTGATAGAACGTATACTCATAAGGCAAAATGATAGTTTACCTCCTGGTGTAAAAGCCAGTTGATCTGATTCTACTAAAGGGAGTAGACGGAAAATTTGTTTTAAAGATTACTATATATTAAACTTGACTGCTTATGCTGATTTGTACTAGTTACCAAGAAGAGTTAAAATTAATTTTGGTTTGTTCTCTTAAAGGAGGTACTGAAATAGAGTATGCATTTTTGTTAGACTTCTTTTTTTATTTTTTATTTTTTTGAGATAGAGTCTCACTGTGTTGCCCAGGCTGGAGTACAGTGGCACGATCTCGGTTCACTGCAACCGCTTTCTCTCAGGTTCAAGTGATTCTTGTTCCTCAGCTTCGTGAATAACTGGGATTACAAGCATGTGCCACTATACCCAGCTAATTTTTGTATTTTCAGTAGAGATGGGGTTTCACCATGTTGGCCAGGCTGGTTTCGAACTCCTCACCTCAGGTGATCCACCCACTTCAGCCTCCCAGTGTGCTAGGATTACAGGCATGAGCTGTTGCACCTGGCTATTTTAGTTAGGCTTCTATTGAAAAAAAATTGTCCGCTGGGTGCAGTGGCTTACACCTATAATCCTAGTACTTTGGGAGGTCAAGGTGATGGGATTGTTTGAGCCCAGGAGTTCGAGACCAGCCTGGGCAACACGGCAAAACCCTGTATCCGCAAAAAATACAACAATTAGCAAAGTGTGGTGGCGCATGCCTGTTGTCCCAGCTACTTGTAAGGCTGAGGTGGGAGAATTGCTTGAGCTCAGTAGGCGGAGGTTGCAGTGAGCTGAGAATCGCATCACTGCACTCCAGTCTAGGCAACAGAGTGAGACCCCGTCTCAAAAAAAAATTTTTTTTTAAGCTATTCCTTGAGAATAATAAGCTTTTGTTTCCTGGACAATATAATTTTGAGAAGACCCCCCCTTTTCCCCCTCAATGACACATAAATGAGGTATTAATATATTTTATTGAATGTTAAATTTTTTTTTTTTTTAAGTTTTTGAGACGGAGTCTCGCTCTGTTGTCCAGACTGGAGTACAGTGGCGCGATCTTGGCTAACTGCAAGCTCTGCCTCCCGGGTTGACGCCATTCTCCTGCCTCAGCCTCCCAAGTAACTGGGATTACAGGTGCCTGCCACCATGCCCGGCTAATTTTTTGTATTTTTTGTAGAGATGGAGTTTCACCATGTTAGCTAGGATGATCTCAATCTCCTGACCTTGTGATCCGCCCGCCTCCATCTCCCAAAGTGCTGGGATTACAGGCATGAACCACCACCCCCGGCCAAAATTTTTTATTTGTCTTTTCCATTTTAACTGAATATGGGTTTTGTTTTTTGTTTTTTTGAAATGGGTTCTCACTCTGTCACCCAGGCTGGAGTGCAGTGGCACGATCTTGGCTCACTGCAACCTCCTCCTCCTGAGTTCAAGCCATTCTCCTGCCTCAGCCTCCCTCATAGCTGGGATTACAGCACCTGCCACCATGCCTGGCTAATTTTTGTACTTTTAGTAGAGACAGGATTTCACCACGTTGGCCAGGCTGGGCTCGAATTTCTGATCTCATGTGATCCACCCTCCTTGGCCTCCCAAAGTGCTGGGATTACAGGTGTGAGCCACTGCACCCCGCCCTGAATGTGGGTTTTTAATTAAGGTACTATCTTTTCTGTAGTCATTAAGAAGGGAACTTTAAAATTACCACCCTTTATAAATGTAAACATACCAGATTTTCTTATCCAAAATGGATGTTAGCTCATTCAAAGTGATTATTTCAACAGTGCTGTTGTTTTTGAAACTATTATTTTAGACTTGTCTTCAGAACTTATGAATTCTCCTTTTGAATGTGAATTTGATATTTAGAAATTACTAAAAGCCATTTAATGCCAATTTATCTATTGTACATAATGGTTTAAATCAGGCTACTTAAAATAATTTTTGGGCAGAAGTATTTATCTTTTTTATCTTCTCATTGACTCCTAACACTATTCAGTGAATTTGGACAGAAGTAGAGAGTCATGTTTTAACTTTGAGATGCAGTTTTTTACATGGCTCTTAAGTTAATCTGAGTGCATTTCCAAAAGAGTTTTTCTGAAAAATACTTTAAATAGTAGCAAAATTACTAAAATAGATATAGAACTGCTAAGATGACTGTTTTAAAGGAATCATGCTCATTTGGACTATGACATACTAGTTTAAGCAACAAAATCATTTATATTTTTATTTAATCATTTATTTTTATATTTATTTTAAATATTTTATATTTTATTTATTTTATATTTTTTATTTAATAATTTCTTATAATTACTTTATAATTATCCTGTTACATCTGGCATAGGAATCATAGCAATTTACTTTCTATACCCTTATTTTTCAGACTTCGTATTTATAACTTATGATTTAACCACTGATTTTATGTGTAAAACAAGCATATAAGACTTTTTAAGATGAAACAGATTTGTATGTTTTTTTCTTTAATTAGGCTCAAGAGGCCCAGGGAATCCTCTGGACCATCAGATTACCAATGAAAGAGGAGAATCAAGCTGTGATAGGCTAACCGATCCTCACAGGGCCCCCTCTGACACTGGGTCTCTGTCACCTCCATGGGAACAGGACCGTAGAATGATGTTTCCTCCACCAGGTATGTAAAGACAATAGTTATTATTTCTCTTTGAAAGGCAGCTGGGATGTGGAATACACAGGAATGGAAGAAGAGAGGAGTATATGTTTGTTTTCTCTTAAGAAAAATCATCATACATTTTTGAAAACAACAATGATAAGTAATCCAAACAGAATGATTGGAGGTAATTGTCCATATTATAGAAAGCTGTTTTCTCCCTCAATGGAATGTTTTTATTGTTTTTGTTGCTTATAGAGGTAATAATGCATGTTTACTTTAGAAAATCCAAACAACACAGAAATGTATAAAGAAGTGAAAAATCCCTTTTGTCATCTTAGTGTGTCCTTCCCAGAATTTAGTTGTAGGTATATATCTTTCAGATATTTTTTTGGGTATGCATTTATACACATAGCTATTCAAATTCTTTTAATCACTCTATGCAGTTGTACCATTCACTCTCTTTTGTAATTGTCTTTTTTCACTGACCATTTTATCTTACCAAAATAAATATATTTACCAGAAGAGTGACAGCAGAATATCTTGAAATAAGATAATAACTGCTGTTCTAATAGCTGCATCATCTACATTAGGTATTTCTCCTAATGCTATCCCTCTGCTGGCCCCCCACCCCCACACAGGCCCCGGTGTGTGATGTTCCTCTCCCTGTGCCCATATGTTCTCATTATTCAACTCCCACTTATGAGTGAGAACGTGTGGTGTTTGGTTTTCTGTTCCTGTATTAGTTTGCTGGGAATCATGGTTTCCAGCTTCATCCACGTCCCTGCAAAGGACATGAACTCATTCTTTTTTATGTCTGCATAGTATTCCATGGTGTGTATGTGCCACATTGTCTTTATCCAGTTTAACATTGATGGGCATTTGGGTTGGTTCCAAGTCTTTACTATCGTGAGCAGTGCTGTAGTAAACATATGTGTGCATGTGTCTTTATAGTAGAATGATTTATAATCCTTTGGGTATATACCCAGTAATGGGATTGCTGGGTCAAATGGTATTTCTAGTTCTAGATCCTTGAGGAATCACTGCACTGTCTTCCACAATGGTTGAACTAACTTACACTCCCACCAACAGTGTAAAGTGTTCGTATTTCTCCACATCCTCTCCAGCATCTGTTGTTTCCTGACTTTTTAATGATTGCCATTCTAACTGGCGTGAGGTGGTATCTCATTGTGGTTTTGATTTGCATTTCTGTAATGACCAGTGATGATGAGCTTTTTTTCATATTTTGGTGGCTGCATAAATGTCTTCTTTTGAAAGTGTCTGTTGGCATATCCTTCGCCCACATCCTTCACCTACTTTTTGATGGGGTTGTTTGCTTTTTTTCTTGTAAATTTGTTTAAGTTGCTTGTAGATTGTGGATATTAGCCCTTTGTCAGATGGATAGATTGCAGAAATTTTCTCCCTTTCTGTAGATTGCCTGTTCACTCTGATAGTTTCTTTTGCAGTGCAGAAGCTCTTTAATTATATCTCATATGTCAATTTTGGCTTTTGTTGCCATTGCTTTTGTTGTTTTAGTCATGAAGTCTTTACCTATGCCTATGTCCTGAATGGTATTACCTAGGTTTTCTTGTAGGGTTTTTATGGTTTTAGTTCTTACGTTTAAATCCTTAATCCATCTTGAGCTGATTTTTGTATAAGGTGTAGGGAAAGGGTCCAGTTTCAGTTCTTTGCATCTGGCTAGCCACTTTTCCCAACACAATTTATTAAATAGGGAATCCTTTCCCCATTGGTTGTTTTTGTCAGGTTTGTCAAAGATCAGATGCTTGTAGATGTGTGGTGTTATTTCTGAGGCCTCTGTTCTGTTCCATTGGTCTGTGTATCTGGTTTGATACCAGTACCATGCTGTTTTGATTACTGTAGCCTTGTAGTATAGATTGAAGTCAGGTAGCATGATGCCTCCAGCTTAGTTCTTTTTGCTTTGGATTGTCTTGGCTATATGAGCTATTTTTGGTTCCATATGAAATTTAAGGTAGTTTTTTCTAATTCTGTGAAGAAAGTCAGTTGTGGCTTGATGGGAATAGCATTGAATCTGTAAATTAATTAGGGTAATATGGCCACTTTCGCGATATTTATTCTTCCTATCCATGAGCATGGAATGTTTCTTCTTCTTTTGTTTGTGTCTTCTCTTATTTCCTTGAGCAGTGGTTTGTAGTTCACCTTGAAGAGGTCCTTCACATCCCTTGTAAGTTGTATTCCTAGGTATTTTATTCTCTTTGTAGTACTGTATCGAATGGAAGTTTGGTCATGATTTGGTTCTCTGTTATTGGTGTATAGGAATGCCTGTGATTTTTGCATATTAATTTTGTGTCCTGAGACTTTGCTGAAGTTGTTTATTAGCTTAAGGAGTGTTTGGGCTGAGTTTCTAAATACACAATCATGTCATCTGCAAACAGAGACAACTTGACTTCTTCTCTTCCTATTTGAATATCCTTTGTTTATTTCTCTTGCCTAATTGCCCTGGCCAGAACTTCCAATACGATGTTGAATAGGAGTGGTGAGAGGAGACATCCTTGTCTTGTGCTGGTTTTCAAAGGGAATGCTTCCAGCTTTTGCCCATTCAGTATGATACTGCCTATGAGTTTGTCATAAATAGCTCTTACTATTTTGATATATGTTCCATCACTACCTAGTTTATTGAGTTTTTTTTTTAGCGTGAAGGGATGTTGGATTTTATCGAAGGCCTTTTCTGCATCTATTGAGATAATCTTGTGGTTTTTGTCATTGGTTCTGTTTATGTGATGGATTACGTTTATTGATTTGCATATGTTGAACCAGCCTTGCATCCTAGGGATGAAGCTGACTTTATGGTGGTGGATAAGCTTTTTAATGTGCTGTTTGATTTGGTTTGCCAGTATTTTATTGAGGATTTTTACATCAATGTTCATCAGAGGTATTGGCCTGAAATTTTCTTTTTTTGTTTTGTCTCTGCCAGGTTTTGGTATCAGGATGATGCTGACCTCATAAAATGAGTTAGGGAGGAGTCCCTCTTTTTCTCTTGTTTGGAATAGTTTCAGAAGAAATGGTACCAGCTCCTCTTTGTACTTCTGGTAGAATTCAACTGTGAATTCATCTGGTCTTGGTCTTTTTTTGGTTGGTAGGCTATTAATTACTACCTCAATTTCAGAACTTGTTATCGATCTATTCAGAAATTCGACTTCTTCCTGGTTTAGTCTTGGGAGGGTGTATGTGTCCAGAAATTTATCCATTTCTTCTAGGTTTTCTAGTTTGTTCACATAGAGTTGTTTATAGTATTCTCTGATGGTAGTTTGTATTTCTGTGGGATCACTTTATGATTTTTTATTGTGTTTATTTGATTCTTCTCTCTTTTCTTCTTTATTAGTCTGGCTAGTGGTCTATTTTGTTAATCTTTTCGGAACACCAGCTCCTGGACTCATGGATTTTTTGAAGGGTTTTTTGTGTCTTTATCTCCTTCAGTTCTGCCCTCATCTTAGTTATTTCTTATCTTCTGCTAGCTTTTGAATTTCTTTGCTCTTACTTCTGTAGTTCTTTTAATTGTGATGTTAGGGTGTTGATTTTAGATCTTTCCCGCTTTCTCCTGTAGGCATTTTAGTGTTATAAATTTCCCTCTAAACACTGCTTTAGCTGTGTCCCAGAGATTCTGGTATGTTGTGACTTTGTTCTTGTTGGTTTCAAATAACTTATTTATTTCTGTCTTAATTTTATTATTTACCTAGTAGTCATTCAGGAGCAGGTTGCTCAGTTTCCATGTAGTTGTGTGGTTTTGAGTGCGTTTCTTTCTTTTTTTTTTTTTTTGAGACGGAGTCTTGCTCTGTTGCCCTGGCTGGAGTGCAGTGGCCGGATCTCAGCTCACTGCAAGCTCCGCCTCCCAGGTTTTCGCCATTCTCCTGCCTCAGCCTCCCGTATAGCTGGGACTACAGGCGCCCGCCACCTCGCCCAGCTAGTTTTTTGTATTTTTTAGTAGAGACGGGGTTTCACCGTGTTAGCCAGGATGGTCTCGATCTCCTGACCTCGTGATCCGCCTGTCTCGGCCTCCCAGAGTGCTGGGATTACAGGCTTGAGCCACCGCGCCCGGCCTTTTGAGTGAGTTTCTTAATCCTCAGTTCCAATTTGATTGCACTGTGGTCTGAGAGACTGTTTGTTATGATTTCTGTCCTTTTGCATTTGCTGAGGAGTGTTTTACTTCCAATTATGTGGTCAATTTTAGAATAAGTGCTATGTGGCACTGAGAAAAATGTATATTCTGTTGATTTGAGGTGGAGAGTTCTGTAGATGTCTATTAGGTCTGCTTGGTCCAGAGCTGAATTCAAGTCCTGAATATTGTTGTTAATTTTATGTCTCGTTGATCTAACATTAACAGTGGGGTGTCAGTCTCTCACTATTATTGTGTGGGAGTCTAAATCTCTCTGTAGGTCTCTTAAGAACTTGCTTTATGAATCTGGGTGCTCCTGTATTGGGTATATATATATTTAGTATAGTTAGCTCTTCGTGTGGCATTTATCCCTTTACCATTATGTAATGCCCTTCTTTGTCCTTTTTGATCTTTGTTGGTTTGAAGTCTGTTTTATCAGAGACTAGGATTGCAACCCCTGCTTTTTTTTTTGCTTTCCATTTGCTTGGTAAATCTTTCTCCATCCCTTTGTTTTGAGCATATGCGTGTCTGTGCACGAGATGGGTCTCCTGAATACAGTACACCCATGGGTCTTGACTCTTTATCCAATTTGCCAGTCTGTGTCTTTTAATTAATTAAAGATTAATATTGTTATGTGTGAATTTGATCCTGTTATTATGATGCTAGCTGGTTATTTTACCCATTAGTTGATGCAGTTTCTTTATCATGTCGATGGTCTTTACATTTTGGTGTGTTTTTGCAGTGGCTGGTACCGGTTTTTCCTTTCCATATTTAGTGCTTCCTTCAGGAGCCCTTGTAAGGCAGGCCTGGTGGTGCCAAAATCTCTCAGCACTTGCTTGTCTGTAAAGGATTTTATTTCTCCTTCACTTATGAAGCTTAGTTTGGCTGGATATGAAATTCTGGGTTGAAAATTCTTTAAGAATGTTGAATATTGGTCCCCACTCTGTTCTGGCTTGTAGGGTTTCTGCAGAGAGATCTGCTATTAGTCTGATGGACTTCCCTTTGTGGGTAACCCGACCTTTCTCTCTGGCTGCCCTTAACGTTTTTTCCTTCATTTCAATGTTGGTGAATCTGACAATTATGTATCCTGGGGTTGTTCTTCTCAAAGAGTGTCTTTGAGGTGTTCTCTGTATTTCCTGAATTTGAATGTTGGCCTATCTTGCTAGGTTGGGGAAGTCCTCCTGGATAATATCCTGAAGAGAGTTTTCCAACTTGGTTCCATTCTCCCTATCACTTTCAGGTACACCAATCAAACCTAGGTTTGGTCTTTTCACATAGTCCCATATTTCTTGGAGGCTTTGTTCATTCCATTTTATTCTTTTTTTCTAATCTTGTCTTCATGCTTTATTTTAGTAAGTTGGTGTTCGATCTCTGATCCTTTCCTCTGATTGATCAATTTGACTATATTGATACTTGTGTATGCTTCATGAAGTTCTTGTGGTGTGTTTTTCAGCTGCATCAGGTCATTTATGTTCTTCTCTAAATTGGTTATTCTAGTTTGCAATTCCTCTAACCTTTTATCAATGTTCTTAGCTTCCTTGCATTGGGTTAGAATATGCTCCTTTAGCTTGGAGGAGTTTATTACTCACCTTCTGAAGCATACTTCTGTCAGTTTGTCAGACTCTTTGTCTGTCCAGTGTTGTTCCCTTGCTGGCGAGGAGTTGTGATCCTTTGGAGGACAAGACGCATCTTGGTTTTTGGAATTTTTAGCCTTTTTGCCTGGTTTTTCCTCATCTTCATGGATTTATTTACCATTTGTCTTTGCTGTTGGTGACCTTCGGATGGAGTTTTTGCATGATCAATCATGGCACAGTCCCTCACACTTCCCTTGGCTAGGGGAGGAAATTCCCTGAACCCTCGCACTTCCCGGGTGAAGCAACGCCAACCCTGCTTCTGCTTGCCTTCCGTGGGCTGCACCCACTGTCTAACCAGTCCCAGTGAGATGAACCAGGTACCTCAGTTGGAAATGCAGATATCACCCGCCTTCTGCGTTGGTCTCACTGGGAACTGCAGACCGGAGCTGTTCCTATTTGGCCATCTTGCCTGGGAATCAACAATTTCTTTTGATCTATCTTCAGGTTTACTGACTCTTTCCTTTGTCATTTCCATTCTGCTATTAAGCCTGTCTAGTAAAAGTTTTACTTTAGATGTATTTTTCAGGTCTAAAATTACCATTTGATTCCTTTTTTATAACTTGATTTCTCTGCTGAGTTTTTAGTCTTATTATTCATTATAAGCATTTTTTTTAAACCACTGAGTATATTAGTTTTATAATAACTGCTTTAAAGTCATTGTATGGTAATTCTAACATCAGGGTCATCTTGAGGCTGGCCTCTAGTGATAATATTTTCCCTTAAGGATGGGTCACATTCTCTTTCTTGATGAGTTTGTATTGGATACTAGACACTGTGGCAATTCTAGATTCTATTCTATTCCTCTAAGAGTGTTATTGATCTTAATGTAGAAGACCATTAACTTGGATGGGCTCAGACTGCAGCCTTTTCCCTTCTGTGGTGGGGAACAACTCAAGTATTGGTTCAGTTCTTTTTGCTTTAGCTGAAAACTGCTTAAATTTGCCATACATATGTGTTGCTCAGGAATCAGCCATAGACTAGGGCAGAGATTGTACCCAGAATATTGGGCTGTACCTTTCCAGCTTTCTCGTTTCTAGGATATCCCAATCCTATTGCCTCGGGCTTGGGCTCTGTGCACTTGTTCTTCAGGCAAGAAAGTTTTTTCGAGTTTTGACTGCTGTGTGCTGCAACTCACTGTGGTCTTCCATCAGGCTAAAACATAAAAATGGAAAACTCACCCCATACCTAGTTGTTATTCCTTTCTTCTTCCAAGCTCTCTCTTCTTTTCTAAGTCTTCCTGCTTTTGTTCATGCCCAAGGGCTTCAGGCAGTTATTTTTTTGCATATCGTCTGGAATTTGTAGTTATGTGTAGGAGAGTCAGTCTGAGTTTACCATACTAGAAATGGAACCTGGTCTCCAACTTTTCATTAATTTTTCAGCTTCTTAATTGATACCTTCATCAAAGAGATATGTGTCCATTCTACAGAGTATCTCCAAATAATGAACCTGATCCCTTTGGTTTGACAGAGGGCCAACCTGTGTCAACTGTAATCTCAATGTCATAGACGAGTAATTCTACAGACACAGTAAAGGAATTTTCTGTATTGTTCCAAAATTTATGATGAGTGAGAACGGCTAAATGACTCCTGAGGCTCTAGCATGAATTAGAATAACGCTGATAAATGTATTTCTCAGTTAGCTTCATTCCTACCTAAAGTTACAAAAATATTCTGTGTTTGCTCTTGGTACATTGGTACATGCTATTTAAATAGTCACTGAACAGGATGGGTGTGGTGGTTCACGCCTGTAATCCCAGCACTTTGGGAGGCTGAGGCAGGTGCATCACCTGAGGCCAGGAGTTTGAGACCAGCCTGGCTAACATGGCAAAACCCTGTTTCTATGAAAAATACAAAAATTAGCTGGGATGGTGGCAGGCGCCTGTAATCCCAGCTACTCGTGAGGCTTGAGGCAGGAGAATTGCTTGAACCTGGCCTGACGACAGAGAGAGAGACTCTGTCTCAAAAAAAAAAAAAGTCACTGAACAGATTTCAGGGTTCTTTTCTTTTATGTTGTGTTTCAGTTAACAAAATGATAATGAATGAGGGGACTTAGGCCTTTTTTTTTTTTTTTTTGAGATGGAGTTTCGCCTTTGTCGCCCAGGCTGAGGTGCAGTGGTGCTGTCTCGGCTCACTGCAACCTCCGCCTCCTGGGTTCAAGCGATTCTCCTGCCTCAAGCCTCACGAGTAGCCGGGATTACAGGGCATGCACCACCATGCTTGGCTAAGTTTTGTGTTTTTAGTAGAGACAGGGTTTCACCATGTTGGCCAGGCTTGTCTCGAACTCCTGATCTCAGGTGATCCACCTGACTCGGCCTCCCAAAGTGCTGGGATTACAGGTGTGAGCCACCATGCCCGGCCTAGGCTTTTTAAATCTTATCATTGCTATTACTTTTTTGTGTAACTTTGAGCAGTAAATTTTACCTGTCATGGTTTTCTCTCTCTCAAAATAATGGTCTCCTGGCTGGGTGCAGTGGCTCATGCCTGTAATCCTAGCACTTTGGGAGGATGAGGCAGGAGGATTGCTTAAGGCCAGGAGTTCTAGAGCAAGCTGGCCAAAATAGTGAGATTCTGTCCCCACAAAAAAACAAACAGAATAGTGACTTCTGTAAAACAGAGATGGTGATGTTCTAAAGTAATCTGCCTCTCTTTTATGTATGGTTGACTTATTGGGACTCATGAAGAGTCTTTCTCACTAATAATTGTCTTTAAGATTTTTCTTCAATTTTAAAATATTTTAGTTTAAAATACTTAATGTTAAAAAATAATATGACAACTAAAATAACTAAGTTTCTGAAGAATATGGATTCTGCATTTGAGATTATCTGTCATTTAGTCTGTTAGGCATAATTTATAAAATGTATACATTTTCTTAACATGTTACTACCTGGAAGAAGTGTTTTAGATTTCCATTGACTTAGCGTGGAAGTCAATCTTAGCATCTTAGCATGCTAAGATGAGTTAGCAGAAATTATTTTAAATAGTTCCATAATTACAAGGTATAATTTATCTTTGCACCATTAAATACTTTGAAAAAGGAGAAAACTTTACTTAGCTTATGTAGTCAGAAAAAACTGCTCTAACTTACCTTTTTTCTCATGTGCTCTATTCCAGACATTCTTTTAAAAAATATTTTAATAATGTTAACTTTTATTTGAGATTCACAAGGTACATGTGCAGGTTTGTTACATGGGTATGTTGTGTGATATTGAGGTTTGGGGCGTGTCTGAATTCATCACCCAGAAAGTGAGCACAGTACCCACAGTTTTTGAGCCCTTGCCTCCCTCTCTCTCCTCGCTCTGCTCTGGTAGTCCCCAGTGTCTCTTTTATATCCTTGTGTACCCAGTGTTTAGCTACCACTTATAAGTAAGAATGGGTTAGTTTTATGTTTCTGCATTAATTCACTTAGGATAATGGCCTCCAGCTGCATCCATGTTGTTGCAAAGGACATGATTTTATTCTTTCTTATGGCTGCGTAGTATTCTATGGTGTATATGTACTGCATTTTCTTTATCCAGTCCGCCGTTGGTGGGTATCTGGGTTAATTTCATGTCTTTGCTATTGTTAATAGTGTTATGATAAACATATGAGTGCTTGTGCTTTTTTGTAGAACGACTTAGTTTCTTTTGGATATTACCCAGTAATGGGATTGCTGGGTCAAATGGTAGTCCTGTTTTAAGTTCTTTGAGAAATCTTCAAACTGATTTCCACAGTGGCCTAACTAATGATTTACATTCCCACCAACAGTGTATAAGCATTCCCTTTTCTCTACAACCGTGCCAACATCTGTTATTTTGACTTTTTAATAGTAGCCATTCTCACTAGTGTGAGGTGGAATCTCACTGTGGTTTTGATCCAAACATTCTTATTACTTAAAGGTTTTATTAGCAGGTATACACCTAGTTTCTTCAAGTAATCAACATTTTATTCTCATTATTTTCAGTAGCAGACTCAATCTTATAAACTAATAAGGATTTTAAAACGTTTAAGTTTTCTTTTAAAACTCTGTGGTATATAAATGGTTATTAGGAATCCTTACGCGTCCCGTTGGGTTTAGCACGATGAGCTCAATCGGCACCGGGTATGACCTGTCAGCCTCTACATTCTCTCCTGACGGAAGAGTTTTTCAAGTTGAATATGCTATGAAGGCTGTGGAGAATAGTAGTACAGCTATTGGAATCAGATGCAAAGATGGTGTTGTCTTTGGGGTAGAAAAATTAGTCCTTTCTAAACTTTATGAAGAAGGTTCCAACAAACGACTTTTTAATGTTGATCGGCATGTTGGAATGGCAGTAGCAGGTTTGTTGGCAGATGCTCGTTCTTTAGCAGACATAGCAAGAGAAGAAGCTTCCAACTTTAGATCTAACTTTGGCTACAACATTCCACTAAAACATCTTGCAGACAGAGTGGCCATGTATGTGCATGCATATACACTCTACAGTGCTGTTAGACCTTTTGGCTGCAGTTTCATGTTAGGGTCTTACAGTGTGAATGACGGTGCGCAACTCTACATGATTGACCCATCAGGTGTTTCATACGGTTATTGGGGCTGTGCCATTGGCAAAGCCAGGCAAGCTGCAAAGACGGAAATAGAGAAGCTTCAGATGAAAGAAATGACCTGCCGTAATCCCAGCACTTTGGGAGGCCGAGACGGGTGGATCACGAGGTCAGGAGATCGAGACCATCCTGGCTAACACGGTGAAACCCCGTCTCTACTAAAAAATACAAAAAAAAAACTAGCCGGGCGAGGTGGCGGGCGCCTGTAGTCCCAGCTACTCGGGAGGCTGAGGCAGGAGAATGGCGTGAACCCGGGAGGCGGAGCTTGCAGTGAGCTGAGATCCGGCCACTGTACTCCAGCCTGGGCGGCAGAGAGACACTCCATCACAAAAAAAAAAAAAAAAAAAAAAAAGAAGTTGCAAAAATAATTTACATAGTACATGATGAAGTTAAGGATAAAGCTTTTGAACTAGAACTCAGCTGGGTTGGTGAATTAACTAATGGAAGACATGAAATTGTTCCAAAAGATATAAGGGAAGAAGCAGAGAAATACGCTAAGGAATCTCTGAAGGAAGAAGATGAATCAGATGTTGATAATATGTAACATTTACTCCAGCATCTATTGTATTTTAAATTTCTACTCCAGTCCAATGTAACTATTTAGCCCTGGATTATACATACTGTCCAATTTTCATTAAATTTTTGTCTTATTAAAAACAAACAAAACAAAACAAAACAAAAATATAAATGGTTATTAAAGGTTAGTACACAAATTTGGCTACCTTATTAGGATAGAGCTAATTCTGCTGAAGCATAATATATGTACAAAATTTTATACAGTGTTGAACAGTCTACAATGTATCTGTTCATCTAACATTCTTATATGTGCTTTTAGTTAGTTTGCATGTTTAGAACAAGACTGGCTTAGGTGAAAAGGCATTTGGACTGGAGATCAAGAAATTTGCTTTCTGGTTTTCACTCCTTTATATTTTAGTGTGATTTAAAAAATTTATTAAAAAATTTTTTAGAGACAGGATCTCACTTTGTCACCCAGCTGTAGTGCTGTGGCGTGATTATAGCTCACTGTAGCCTTGAACTCCTGGACTCAAGCAATCCTCCACTCTCAGCCTCCCAAGTAACTGGGACTGTAGGCCATGCCACAATGCCTGGGTAATGTTTATTTTATTTTAAATTGTTTTTGGAGACAAGGTTCCTCTGTGTTACCCAGGCTGGTCTCAAACTCTTGTCCTCAAGCAGTCCTCCCTCTTCAGCCTCCTGAATAGCGGGGGATTACAGGCACGACCCTTTGTGCCTGGCTTTTAGTGTGATTTTTAAAACATGTTTCATTTATTTGGACCTTATATGTTATATAGTGACATAACTATATACAGTCTATAAGAAACTCATTCAAATATAATAGTATAAGTAGGTGGAAAGTAAAAGGATAGAAAAGATACACCATGCAAACATTAATCGAAAGAAAATGAGGTCAAGAAGATATAGCAAATGTTAAATGTCTATATGCCATCAGCAGCTACAAAGTATGGGAAACAAAAAGTGATAGCACTGAAAGGAACAAAGACAAATCCAGTTATAATTGGAGATTTCAACATCCCTTTCTCAGCAAGTAACGGAACAACCGAAGAGAAAATTCAGCAAGTATGTAGAAGAACTGAACAGTGTCCTCAACCAATAAGACCTAATTGACACTTACAGTAGAACAAGTTACCCAACAGCTGCAGAATACACATGCTTTTCAAGTAGCAGTGGAACATTTTACAAGATAGATTGTATCCTGGGCCATAAAACAAACCTCAACACATTTAAAAGAAGTGAAATAATATAGAGTATGTTCTTTGATCACAATGGAATCAAACTATAAATAATGAACTATTGAAATGTGCAACAATTTGGATGTATCTCAATGGTTGAGTGAAGAAAACCAGTCTCAAAAGTTTACATACTGTATTATTGCATGTATATAACATTCTCTTTTTTGAGATGGAGTCTCACTGTGTCGCCCAGGCTGGAGTGCTGTAGTGTGATCTCGGCTCACTGCAACCTCTGCCTCCCGGGTTCAAACTGTTCTCCTGCCTCAGCCTCCCAAGTAGCTGGGACTTCAGGCACATGCCACCACGCCCGGCTAGGCTAATTTTTTTATTTTTAGTAGAGACAGGTTTCGCCATGTTAGCCAGACTGGTCTCGAACTTCTGACCTCAAGTGACCCACCCACCTTGGCCTCCCAAAGTGCTGGGATTACAGGCGTAAGCCACTGTGCCCGGCCATATATAACATTCTTGAAATGACAGTATAGAAATGGAAAACAGATTGGTGGATGCAAGAGTTTGAGATAGTAGTGGGGAGGGGAGTAGGTATGACTATAAAGGGGTGGCATGAAGGAGGTGTTTTTGGTGGTACAATAATTCTGTATCTTGAGAGTGGTAGTGATTACATAAATCTACACATGCAGTAAAATGTCAGAACTGTACACATGAGTTGTACCAGTGTCAATTTTCTGGCTGTTACAATACACTATAATTATGAAAAATGTAAACATCGTGTAAAGGGTATGCAGGACCTCTCTGTAGTATTTTTGCATCTTTCTGTGAATCTCTAAAAAAGTAAAAATCTCTTATTGTATATCATACACATACAGGAAAGTGCAAGTATTAAGCATATAATGTGATTTTTTCCCACAATTTGAGCACAGTGATATAACTAGCACTCAGATAAAGGGATAGTTTTCAGTTTGGTTTTTCATAAGTTTAATTAGAAGTCTTATTCATAATTTTAGCAGAGAAAGTGTTCTTGAATAATATAAGTAAGTTGGTAATATTCACATAGTAATCAGAATTAAAATTTTAACACAAATATGTCCTGGGAATAACCAGTTCATTATAAATTCCTTATAAATACTAATCTGCAACAAACATTTATCAATGTGACTTACCTTGCTCAGCACTTCAGTCGATAAGAAAAAATGCAAAAGTGTTTTCATATGTAGAATGAGAATATTATAGATCAAAGAGACCTGGTAAGAAAGTAGTTTAGATTGTTCACATAATTCTTTTGCCAGGGTTAACTGTAACAAAGGTGATTCTCATAAAAACTTTCAAGTTGTTACGTGTTGGCTTGTTTTGTTTTCACTTTTGAAAATGAAAGTGAGGTATCATAATTTATTAAGTAGATAACGTCACTCTCCTGTACATCAGCCGTCCCTAACCTTTTTGGCACCAGGGACTGGTTTCATGGAATCCAGTTTTTCCATGGAGGTTGCGGGGAGGGGGATGGTTTTGGGATGAAAGTGTTCACTTCAGATCATCAGGAGTTAGTTAGATTCTCATAAGGAATGCACAGGCTAGATCCCTCACATGCATAGTTCACAGTAGGGTTTGTGCTCCTATGAGAATAGAATGCCTCAGCTGAGCAGGTGGAGCTCAGGTAGTAATGCTTGTTTGCCCTACTCACCTCCTGCTGCGCAAACAGCCAGCAGCCCACGGAAAGGCACCGGCCCACAGCCTAGGGGTTAGGGACCCCCGCTGTAGATGACGACATACATACATACATGCATTTATTTATTTATTTCCCTGTCTTATGGTGCTGATTAATGACTACTTCTAACTGTAGCTCAGGTTGGGATATATAGTTTGAAAATTGTTGGCATATATTTAGATAGAAAGATACAGTGGGTTAGCTTTCCCAAGGAGAAGGAGTTAAAATGTTAACTCTGTATTTTTAGTTCTAAATATATTTTTAGAATCTATGTGCTATAGTTTGTTTCATTTTTACAAGAATTTCTACTGAACATCTTATTCAAGATGTTGGGACAAAAAAAGAATAAATTATTAAAAATGTATAGTTATGTATTTCAATGATGAGTTAATATAATGAAATGAATGTAATACTGAAACAGATCTTTTTCTACAACAGCTCTGTCCAATAGAACTTTCTGCAATAATAGAAATATTTTATATCTATACTGTCCGGTACAGTAGCCACTAGGCACATGTGGCTAGTGAATTCTTAAAATGTGTCTAGTACAACTTGAGAAACAGAATTTTACATATTATTGAATTTTAATTGTCAGTTAAAATTTATTTTCTTTTCTTTATTATTTTGTTTTGTTTTGAGACAGAATCTCACTGTCATCCAGGCTGCAGTGCAGTGGCAAACACAGCTTACTATAGCCTCAACCTCCTGGACTCAAGTGACCCTCCTGCTTTAGCCTCCCAAGTAGCTGGGACTATAGGCATGCACAACTAATGCCTAATTTTTAAATTTTCTGTAGAGACAGGGCCTCGCTATGTTGCCCAGGCAGTTTCAAAATCCTTGGCTCAAGCAGTCCTCCCACCTTGGCCTTCCAAAGTGCTGGGATTACAGGCATGAGCCACCATGCCCTCCTCCATACCTTTTTCAGCTTTATTATTCCTAGTTTTGATTGTTTAAAAGAACAAGGAGTGTGTATGTGGTTTCTCCTTATTTTTGTCGGTGCTTATCTTTTACTGATTTGGATAATATATTTTATGTAAGCATAGCAAAGAGACTAAGCAACTATACCTTGGTGGTGTAATCATGAGTTAAGTGTGGTCTGTAGCCTGGCATGTTTAAAAATATTTTTCTTAAAGAGCTGAGCAAATAAGAGACATATGGTGTACAGCTAAATTGATGAGAACAGTTTTGACTTTTTCCTTGGCAAACAAGGCTGCGAAGCAGATCAAAATACCTTGCATAGCTTTGAATGCACAGGCATAGATTTTTACTTCACTGGCTCTGATTCATAGACATTTATGCTGACCATTGTCCTACATTTATGCTGACCATTGTCCTACATTCTGAATAGTTTTTTCAGACAAGACTCATTTGGTAGAATTATAGTTTGTCTTAATTAAGGCTCATTTTGATCTTCCTGATGAAAACTTGTGGTCTTCACAAACTTAATAAGGTGTTCTAAAGTCTTGGTATATATGCTTTTATGCTCTCAGAGGATGATATTTACTTAAAGTTGTTCCCAAATTTTAGGCTACCACTTTTTTGGGAATATATATATCTTAATCACTTATGTCTTATATAATGATCCTTTATACATTCTCATGGTTATTTGGTTGATAAATTGCCACTGTATATGTTTTTATAAACATTAAAAATCTGTGTTTAATTTGTCAGTCTTCCTGAAGAGACTAGGTTGAGGAGAGATTAAGGTCTAGGGACAAATGTGGACAACTTTTTGGAAAATTTTGCTTTGAATGAAAAAGAGATGGTAGCTGGAGGGAGAGGGTTTTGGTTTTTAAAGATGGATAATATTGGCTGGACATGGTGGCTTACGCTTGTAATCCCAGCACTTTGGGAGGCTGAGGCGGGTGGATCACCTGAGGTCAGAAGTTCAAGACCAGCCTGGCCAACATGGTGAAACTCCGTCTCTACTAAAAATACAGAAATTAGCTGGGTGTGGTGGCATGCGTCTGTAGTCCCAGCTGCTTGGAAGGCTGAGGCAGGAGAATTGCTTGAACCTGGGAGGCAGAGGTTGCAGTGAGCCGAGACCACACCATTGCACTCCAGCCTGGGCAACAGAGTGAGACTCTTTCTCAAAAAAAAAAAAAAAATATGAAAGATGAATAATATAATATTTATTTGCTGATGGGAATAATTCAGGCTAGAAGGAGAAATTAATGATGTTTGGGAGAGGGTCTGGTTATAAAAGTGAAACCCTGGAATATTAAGTACAAAAGATACTATCCAGAGTGTAATTGCGGAAATTGTGGTAGCTGGGTCACTTTATCCATTCTAAAAAGAAGGAAGGCAGAGCAAGTGAGCACAGATGTAGCGATTGGGTGGAGGGTGAGTGGAGGTGTCCAATTGTTTCAATTTTCTTGATGTGGCAAGATCATCAGCTGAAGCAGGTGGTAGAGGAGAGGCTTGTGAGATTTGAAGAGAAAAAGGTATGGAGTAGCTATTTAGGAGAGTGGAAGAATTCGATCATTAGTAAAGTGTAGTATGATTATAGGGCATTGTTGAGCATCAGTTTGAAATTTATGGTCATAAATTTGAAAAGCAGTCAATACTATATTTTTAATATAGTTTATAATCATAACAACAAGCTTAATTTATCAGATATTTATAAAGCTATATGTAAAATTATTTGTGTCAGACTAAATGCCTTTTAATCATTCTAACACTCTTAAGAGTATTATTCTGTTATTCCCATTTTACAGATGAAGAAATACAAGCACAGAAAGGTTGGGTAACTTGGTGAACATCACAAATTGAGATATTATAGCACAATCCTGGATATCACCCTTGAGAATTTACATATTAATATTTGCTTCAGATGTATATGTATTTGTGTGCGTAAATGTGTAAATAAAACATAAAAAGAAAAAGCACACTATATAAATGAATTGAACACTATTACATTTCCTTTCCTGGGCATATTACCTTCCTTTCCTAGAAGCAGCTATTCATGAGTTTAGTGTGTGTAAACTTTCAGTTCTAATAATGATTTTTAAAAAATTAAAGTTCTCAAAGACAAAAACCACATGATTATCTCAATAGATGCAGAAAAGACCTTTGACAAAATTCAACAGCCCTTCATGCTAAAAACTCTCAATAAATTCGGTATTGATGGAACGTATCTCAAAATAATAAGAGCTATTTATAACAAACCCACAGCCACTATCATACTGAATGGGCAAAAACTGGAAGCGTTCCCTTTGAAAAGTGGCACAAGACAGGGATGCCCTCTTTCACCACTCCTATTCAACATAGTGTTGGAAGTTCTGGCTAGGGCAATCAGGCAAGAGAAAGAAATAAAGGGTATTCAGTTAGGAAAAGAGGAAGTCAAATTGTCCCTGTTTGCAGATGACATGATTATATATTTAGAAAACCCCATTGTCTCAGCCCAAAATCTCCTTAAGCTGATAAGCAACTTCAGCAAAGTCTCAGGTTACAAAATCAGTGTGCAAAAATCACAAGCATTCTTATACGCCAGTAACAGACAAACAGAGAGCCAAATCATGAATGAACTCCCATTCACAATAGCTTCAAAGAGAATAAAATACCTAGGTATCCAACTTACAAGGGATATAAAGGACCTCTTCAAGGAGAACTACAAACCACTGCTCAGTGAAATAAAAGGGTTCACAAACAAATGGAAGAACATACCATGCTCATGGATAGGAAGAATCAGTATTGTGAAAATGTCCATACTGCCCAAGATAATTTATAGATTCAATGCCATCCCCATTAAGCTACCAATGACTTTCTTCACAGAATTGGGAAAAACTACTTTACAGTTCATATGGAACCAAAAAAGACCCTGCATTGCCAAGACAATCCTAAGCCAAAAGAACAAAGCTAGAGGCATCACGCTCCCTGACTTCAAACTATACTACAAGGCTACAGTAACCAAAACAACATGGTACTGGTACCAAAACAGAGAGAGAGACCAGTGGAACAGAACAGAGTCCTCAGAAATAACACCACACATCTACAACCGTCTGATCTTTGACAAACCTGAGAAAAACAAGAAATGGGGAAAGGATTCCCTATTTAATAAACGGTGCTGAGAAAATCGGCTAGCCATAAGTAGAAAGCTGAAACTGGATCCTTTCCTTACTCCTGATACAAAAATTAATTCAAGATGGATTAGAGACTTAAATGTTAGACCTAAAACTATAAAAACCCTAGAAGAAAACCTAGGTAATACCATTCAGGACATAGGCATGGGCAAGGACTTCATGTCTAAAACACCAAACGCAATGGCAACAAAAGCCAAACTTGACAAATGGGATCTAATTAAACTAAAGAGCTTCTGCACAGCAAAAGAAACTACCATCAGAGTGAACAGGCAACCTACAGAATGGGAGAAAATTTTTGCAATCTACTCATCTGACAAAGGGCTAATATCCAGAACCTATAAAGAACTCAATCACATTTACAAGAAAAATACAACTCCATCAAAAAGTGGGCGAAGGATATGAACAGACACTTCTCAAAAGAAGACATTCATACAGCCTGCAGACATGAAAAAATGCTCATCGTCACTCGCCGTCAGAGAAATGCAGATCAAAACCACAATGAGATACCATCTCACACCAGTTAGAAAGGCAATCATTAAAAAATTGGAAACAACAGGTGCTGGAGAGGATGTGGAGAAATAGGAACACTTTTACACTGTTGGTGGGACTGTAAACTAGTTCAACCATTGTGGAAAACAGTGTGGCGATTACTCAAGGATCTAGAACTAGAAATATCATTTGACCCAGCCATCCCATTACTGAAGATATACCCTAAGGATTATAAGTCATGCTGCTATAAAGACACATGCACACGTATGTTTATTGTGGCACTATTCACAATAGCAAAGACTTGGAATCAACCCACATGTCCATCAGTGACAGACTGGATTAAGAAAATGTGGCACATATACACCATGGAATACTATGTAGCCATAAAAAAAGGATGAGTTTGTGTCCTTTGTAGGGACATGGATGCAGCTGGAAACCATCATTCTCAGCAAACTCTCGCAAGAACAGAAAACCAAATACGGCATGTTCTCACTCATAGGTGGGAATTGAACAATGAGATCACTTGGACACAGGAAGGGGAGCATTACACACCGGGTCCTATTGTGGGAAGAGGGGAGTGAGGAGGGATAGCATTAGGAGATATACCTAATGTAAATGACGAGTTAATGGGTGCAGCACACCAACATGGCACAAGTATACATATGTAACAAACCTGCACGTTGTGCACATGTACCCTAGAACTTAAAGTATAATAATAATAATTAAAAAATTATTAAAGTTCTGTTTTATCAACTTTCCTTACCAGCCTTACATACTTGAATTCTTTCCATGTTAATATATAGAGAGTTTATTACCTTAATTGTGGTATGGTATTTCAGTATATAAGAAACCACAATATATTTATCCAGTTCCTGTTGGTGACCATTTAGAGTGTCTCCAATATTTCTCCATTACTAACAATGCTGCAGCTAACACGCTTTTTGTACATATGTTCTTTCAAGATTAGTCCAGGAAATGGAATTACTAGGTAATAGGATATGCACATTTTTGGTTTTATTTTTAATTTTTTTTGTGGGGGGTAGGGTGTTCCTTTGTCGCCCAGGCTGGGGTGCAGTGGCGTGATCTTGGCTCACTGCAATCTCCACCTCCTGGGTTCAAGCGATTCTTGTGTTTCAGCCTCCCGAGTGGCTGGGATCATAGGCCTGTGCCATCACTCTTGGCTCATTTTTTTGTGTTTTTAGTAGAGATGGGATTTCACCATGTTGGCCAGGCCGGTCTCAAACTCTTGGCCTCAAGCAGTCCACCTGCCTTGGCCTCCCAAAGTGCTGGGATTACAGGCGTGAGCCACCATGCCTGGCCTGTTTTTGGTTTTAGTAGATATCTCCCCATCGTCCTCAACAGAAGCTGTGAATGAAGTATATGAGAGTAGCTTATTTCTGCGGTATAATCCTTAGTTTGCAAAACTGCTTCAGAATGCCCTGTGCACTTATTCTCACTCCTTATTCATTTTTTTCTTATATTTTTTTTCCTTCCATTCTTCCTTTCTAATCATGTTTTCTATTATAAGGGTAGAATACTATTATAGAAAACAAAAGTTTGAAAGCAAAAAAGAAAGGGACCTTTCACGTCCTTCTTTTCTGTAGTTCAGTTTAGTCTTTGGTCATGTGCTTTCCACATAGCTGTATCTTATTACGTGTATATGTGTGTGTGTATATGTGCATATGAGGGTGTGTGTATATGTGTGTGTATATGTGTGTATATGTGTATGTGCATTTGACCAGAATACCCTTGATTACTTGTTCATCATTACTTTTCTTTCAGGGCAAGCTTTACTGCCTCTGACTCCATTTCTGATTCCTGCAATCAGAAATAGATAGGCTGCCTCTTATATTATGTATATTTCCTTTTATTAAGACATTAATCACATTGTATTTATGTGTTTCTATCAGAATTAGACTGTAAGGGCAGGGTGTGTATCAAGACCAACATTGTATTGTTTGTGCCTGACACATAGTAGGCCTTGGTAAGATTTAAGGAATGAATTGCTTTTGCCAGTGGAGGGCAACATAGCCATGTAGTTTATAAAGTAGTACATTTGTAACAAAATTTTTTATTTCTGAGATTGCTGGTGTATGGGGATATAATTTAGAAGCAAAATAATGATGTAGTATCTTGAGACCTAGTTAAAAAAGAGTTGGTGTTCAGATTTCCTTATTTCATCCCCTCGTCCACCTCCACCATTTAATTAATCCTATGTTTGAAGTAGAAAGGGAAAACTGAGTTTAGATCTCAGTGGTTGGTACTGACCTTTTCTTTCATTAGGCTAACTCAAACCCGTTGAAACAGCTCCTCCCTAGGATTTTGAAAGGGAGTGTAAATGAGCCTTCAAACTATTTGGATCTTTCTCTCCTCAGTCACATTTCCCGACCGTTGGGAGCTCATTAAATATAATCTCTTCATTGACTCTGGTTGATGCCAGGTGGTTTCTTTGGTTTTGTGTAGGAGAGATGATGTGTCAGTAAGGTCCTCTGTAGTGGTAGAGATAGGGTTTCACCATGTTGGCCAGGCTGGTCTTGAACTCCTGACCTCAAGTGATCCACCCACTTCGGCCTCCCAAAGTACTGGGATTACAGGTGTGAGCCACCATACCCATCTCTTTCCATTTGGTTTGGAATAGATACTAAATTCCAAAATGTCAATATTACTAAAAGTTTGACAGTGATGACCTCTGAATACTCTTTCTGCTTTGATGACAAATTATAACCTATTCTGGTAAATTTCTTGCTGCGCTTACGTTTTTTCTCTTTACTTTTTCCCTATGTTAGTAGTTGTTTCCTGGGTCTTTTTTGATATATGGATGTATTTACTTCCATCTATTCTTAAAATGGAAAGTTAAATGAATTTATATGTAATATATATAAATTATATAAACTATATGTATATAAATATATATTTTTATATACATATAGTTTATCTAAGCTGTATATGTAGCTTATATATAGTTTATATATATAAACTAAATTCTGTTTTCACATGTTCTAATTTACACATAGTAATTGAAACTTTCAAAATTCAAAGTAGCAGATTATGCTTGTGTTTACTGTAAAAGTTATTGCCTATAGTAAAATAGGCAATTCTTCTGAAATTGTCTACTATTGTCAACCAAGAAGATGAATTTAAGTTTTAGAATGCAGGTCAAAAGTCTTAAGTTCAATACATTAAACTTAAGTAAACTTGATTTATATTAAGACATTTAAAAAACTTATTTTCTAGGACAATCATATCCTGATTCAGCCCTTCCTCCACAAAGGCAAGACAGATTTTTTTCTAATTCTGGTAGACTGTCTGGACCAGCAGAACTCAGAAGTTTTAATATGCCTTCTTTGGATAAAATGGGTAAGAAGTACTTTGTGCTTTTCTTCTTTAAAAATGTTGGTGGCACACTAAAGAACTGGAAGTTAGAATAAAGACCAATATAACTGCTATCTCTAGTAGTTCCTAAGGCCAAAATCTCTTTCCTGAAAATGTCCTGGTTTTATGTTTCTTGTTATATTGTACACAGACATGGCATCCAAATATATGTTGGTGGGTTGGTTTGAGCACCATGGAAATAGGTTTACTCCATATACCTATGATGATAAATTTTTCTCTGCTCTATGACTAATTTTCTAATTTTTCTAGTCCACTTACATGTGTCCTGTTTAGTAATCAGGGAAATAAGCCAGGCAAATGTGAATGGATACATAAAAACCCACCAAACAATTTAGATGCATGCTCTGTTGATATTGTGATCAGTTATATTATTTAAACATTTCAAACTTAGATATAACTAACATATACTGAGCAATCTATTTGTCCGGCTCTCTTTTACTTAAACTACCTCATAGCAACCCATTAAAGTTGGGAAATAGATGTATGCAGTATATCAACCAGAAGTATATAACATTAAGAAAATAAATTTTTTTTTTTTAAAGTCAAGATTTAAATGTATTGGTAAAAGGTTTCCTCAGGAAAGGAACTATATTTATATTTTATTAAATATATATATGTATATATTAACATATATATATAATTTAAAAAATAATATTGATTTTCTGAAATAGTAAACTATATAGTATAGCTGGGACTACAGGTGTGCACCACCACACATGGCTAATTTTTTGTAGAGATGAGGTTTTGACATGTTGTTGAGGCTGGTCTTGAACTCCTGGGCTCAAGCAATTCACCTGCCTTGGCCTCCCAAAGTGCTGGGATTACAGGTGTGAGACACCTTGCTCAGCCTAGAAAGTCAGTATTTTATTTTATTTTTTTTATTATTATTTTTGAGACAGAGTCTCTGTTGCCCAGGCTGGAATGCAGTAGCGCCATCTTGGCTCCACTGCAACCTCCACCTCCTGGGTTCAAGCGATTCTCGTGCATCAGCCTCCCAAGTAGCTGGGACTACAGACACCCATCACCATGCCCAGCTAATTTTTTGTATTTTTAGTAGAGATGGGGTTTCACCATGTTGGCTAGGCTGGTCTCGAACTCCTGACCTCAAGTAATCCACCCTCTTTGGCCTTCCAAAATGCTGGGATTATAGGCATGAGCCACTGCGTCTGGCCAAAAATCAGGTTGTAAAAGTAACAAGCAAAGAAAGCAGTCCCAAGGTCCTTACAGAATTATAATTAATTCTTTCTGTTTGGCTTTAGAAATTGTTTTCCCCCCATTAAATCAGGTTGAATGGAATGAAAGTAATGGGTGATTAAACATCCATTTCTACACTATTTAAAAATTTTTACATTTGCCCATTTTTTAATACTGGTTGACCAGTACCTAATATGGCATAATAATATTTAAGTGCTACCGTGTGTAGTTGAATGTTGTCAAGCACAAGTGAAAAATGACTAGTAAAGACAAGGACATTTATAACTGGCTGAAGTCATGGACTTTGGAGTCTAGTTAATTGGGGAAGGAAGTGAGGGAGGAAACTCAGTGGTCAGAAGCATCAGTGACTTCTAAGGACAGATGTAGTGAGAATAAATGAGAAAGCTACAAGAGGAGAGGTAGTTATGGTCAGAGAGGATTGCATTTCTTGATGATAACAAAGTTCAGGAACATTTATTTAGGAACAGTAGCTAAATTCCAGTGGCTAGTCTCTCTTACTTATTGCAGGAATAAGGACAGAAGGAAGAAGGGGAGGAAGGAGAAGAGGATAAGAGGGAAAAATAAAAGGAGGGAGGGGGAAAAGAAGGAAGGAGGGAGATGCTTCCTCCCAGATGTCGTCTTAGTATGCTGCTCCAGCAGGATTGCTTAGGAACTAGCCAGAGAAATCACTGCCACATGCCATCATGGAACTCTGAGTCTGCCAGAATTTCTAGGGACCTCAATCTGTTCTTATGGCCGCAATATACAATATTGGTGTCCAAATGGTTTATGTGCCAACCAGGGGAGTGGGAAAATACCAATTTTGTGATCTGGAAATATTCTAGGAATAAAGTGGTAAATCATGTACTTTTCATGGTTTAACTTTTATGTCTAGATGGGTCAATGCCTTCAGAAATGGAATCCAGTAGAAATGATACCAAAGATGATCTTGGTGTAAGTATTGAAAGAGTGGAATTGTATCCATGTATTCAATAGCCTTCTTTTTTTTTTTGAAATGGAGTTTCACTCTTGTAGCCCAGGCTGGAGTGCAGTGACGCTATCTCGGCTCACTGTAAGCCGGGTTCAAGCAATTCTCCTGCCTCAGCCTCCTGAGTAGCTGGGACTACAGGCACGTGCGACCACACCCAACTAATTTTTGTATATTTAGTAGAGACAGAGTGTCACCAGGCTGGTCTTGAACTCCTGACCTCAGATGATCTGCCCGCCTCGGCCTCCCAAAGTGCTGGGATTACAGGCGTGAGCTACTGTGCCTGGCCCTGAGCCACCGCGCCTGGCCTGAGCCTTCCAATCTCATGGTTTACTAGAATAGAAATAACAGCTAATAGTCTGGCTTTTTTTTTTTTTTTTTTTTGAGACGGAGTCTCGCTCTGCTGCCCAGGCTGGAGTGCAGTGGCCGGATCTCAGCTCACTGCAAGCTCCGCCTCCTGGGTTCACGCCATTCTCCTGCCTCAGCCTCCCGAGTAGTTGGGACTACAGGCGCCCGCCACCGCGCCCAGCTAGTTTTTTGTATTTTTTTAGTAGAGACGGGGTTTCACCGTGTTAGCCAGGATGGTCTCGATCTCCTGACCTCGTGATCCACCCGTCTCGGCCTCCCAAAGTGCTGGGATTACAGGCTTGAGCCACCGCGCCCGGCCTAGTCTGGCTTTTGATATAAAGCTGATTTTTTCTTTTTGATTAATATACTTTCTACTTAGCATTAAAGCTGTTTCTTTTGTAGATGGTAACCTGTGGTGATAAAATACAATTTGCAGACTAGGAGTTTGAGTTATTTTAGTAGTTAAACAAGATTTTAGTTCCCCTCGCCCTTGGATTTTTATTTGAATATTTTAAAATATATATTTTTTATTAAGATAATGATTTTTTGGAAAATATAAACATAGACATCTTGCTTTTTCTTTTTTTCCAGTATATATTTGATAAAATAATATATATTTTGGTGCTCTTGGGTTATATTTCTGTTTTATCTTTAGACAGACTATTACTTTGTTGGTTAAAGCTGTTTTCTGTTGACTTAATAAAATATTTGTGATAACTAAAATGTGATAGCTAATAGATTAATGTGGAAAGCTGTTTGAATCTTTCTCTAGAGCTTTCTAAGACTATCATGGAATGCTTTCTGTCTGGATGGTTTCTTTTAAGCCTGAGATTTTAAGGAAAACAATTGCAAACTTGCTGTTTTAGTGACTGCTATATGTCAATTTGTTGTAGAATTTAAATGTGCCTGATTCATCTCTCCCTGCTGAAAATGAAGCAACTGGACCTGGCTTTGTTCCTCCACCTCTTGCTCCAATCAGAGGTCCATTGTTTCCAGTGGATACAAGGGGCCCATTCTTGAGAAGAGGACCTCCTTTCCCTGCACCTCCTCCAGGAGCCATGTTTGGAACTTCTCGAGATTATTTTCCACCAAGGGATTTCCCAGGTCCACCACATGCTCCATTTCCAAGTATGCTTTTTTAAACTTTTTTTTAAAGCTCAATATGTGTTTTATTAATCAGAGATTTAATTTTACTATCTGTTAATGTAGTAACACAGTGGAGGAAACATTTTTCTAGCATTCTGTGAGTGTACCATTACTTTTCCGAATTGGGAAGGCAGCCAGCCATAAGTGGACTATAATGAGGTTTCACCTTGATTCATCTTAATAATATGGAATTATTTCTGTATTTTGGTAGTCAAGAAAATAATTGACTTTTTGCAGGTCTTATGATAAATATCAAATCATCTGTACCTTATCTGGTAGCAACTGGTCATTTTGGCACTTAGTGAAAATAATTAAAACTTATATTCTAGCATTACAATTACTGGCTATTTTTTAGTCCTTTTCATAAGTAGTTCTGATGTAGTCCTACTTATTTAAAATTTAAAATGTATTTAATATGTTTGACCTAATTTTTGGATTTATTGAATTCTTTTAAAGCTTCACATAAGAAAAAGGGAGTAATACATTGCTTTTATATTCATACTTTGCTGTTTTGAACTATAAGGTTCTGCAGAATAAATAAGTGGTTACCAAATACTAGGCTTTTCCTATGAATGTCTCATATAGTCATTCCTTTCCTTATTTCTCCTCTCTTTTTAAAGTTAAAGGTGAATTAAAATGAATTTTGTTTGGGGGAATTTTAAGGTGGCCTTTGATATTACTGGAAATGTTTCAGTATAATATCAAATCAGAGTCGGGAATCACTGATATGAATTTTAAGTTTGGTGAAAATATTACATGAAAATGTTTTTTGAGAAGGACTTTGATAATGAAAGATAAAAATGTTATTTTTACAGTAAGTTTTATATATTTTGAAATAATTCCTCTTTTTTTAAAAACAGGTGTTAAGATAGGACAAAAATTACATAAAAGATTAATGATATTTCCTTTAATCTTCTGTATTGGAAGAGGTACATTTTTCTCAATGTAAAAAGTAATTTGTTAGATGAAGTAATTATCTGGTGTCAATTTTCAAAGAAAAGAATAGGTAATGGAAGTTATAAACTTAATGATTTATTAGGGCACAGTACAGGTTCTTAAAGTTAAAAAATGTCTTTTACCAATCTCTTTGAACAGTGAGAAATGTCTATCCACCGAGGGGTTTTCCTCCTTACCTTCCCCCAAGACCTGGATTTTTCCCCCCACCCCCACATTCTGAAGGTAGAAGTGAGTTCCCTTCAGGGTTGATTCCGCCTTCAAATGAGCCTGCTACTGAACATCCAGAACCACAGCAAGAAACCTGACAATATTTTTGCTCTCTTCAAAAGTAATTTTGACTGATCTCATTTCCAGTTTAAGTAACTGCTGTTACTTAAGTGATTACACTTTTGCTCAAATTGAAGCTTAATGGAATTACAGTTCTCAGGATAGTATTTTGTAAATAAAGATGATTTAAATATGAATCTTATGAGTAAATTATTTCCATTTTATTTTATTCTAGGTGGTATAACTATTTTAATTTGATTGATCCACTATTACATAAACAATAGTGGGAGTTTTATATATGTAATCTTGCAGGTGGGGAGGCTTTAAATTCTAAAGGCTATGTCTTTATGCCAAGAACTGTATTTACTGTGGTTGTAGACAAATGTGAAAGTAACTTTATGCTTAAATAAATTTTAGTTGATTTAAAGATTTGTTTGGCATTGATAATAATAAAATCAGCTAGTTTTTCTATAAGTTTGACTCTATTAATTAACTTTTTTCCTTTTACCAATAACTTTGAGGTGCAAAACTCAAACTTATATGGGTCTTTCATGTTCAGTTATGTTATGACAAATGTGCCCTCTTTCTTGTAAATAGACATGAGTGGCCCAAAGCAACAAATTAATACACTCTTAAAAGTCAAAATTGATTATATTTTAAAGAAAACTGGATATTATCTAATGATCAGTTGTAGACTTTTGATCTTCTTATTCACTGAATTTCTTGCCCAGTTTCTTTATTGCTTTCCCTGCCCCCCCACCCCGCTCTTCTTTTGTAATGTATTTACTATTTTCTGTGGGGAATATTGAGATTTACTACAGGATAACTGTAGTGAGTGATGTGTCATCATTTTGCGCTTTGGACTCAATATCTTTAGTGTTTCCCTAAATCAGGTTTGTAGGTCATTTTAGGCTTCTTGCACATTAATATGATTATGGAGGAAAGGCAGTGAAGCATAGCTAATAAACATCACAATACTTATGTTGACCAGTTGGTTGTTATAGTATTAGACTTTTTTTTCAGTGCCAAAAGCTAGAAGATTAAATATTCTTGAATAAAAGCAGTGATACATTTGTAATTGGAACACTTCCCACCAGCATTTCCCCAGGTGTTCTTTGGAACACTGATCTTGTGAAGTATTTTTGCTCCCTTTCTGTTCTAACCCTTACCTCAAAAAAAAAAAAAAAAAAAGAAAAAAGGCTAAAAAGAAATACTGGAAGTGAAATGAATGCTTGATTAAAATACTAAGTAAAATGAGGACTGTGGAAATGTCATTACATTTCGTGCTTACCGTGGTCTGAATGTGTTCCCCAAAATTCTTATGTTGAAATACTAACCCCCAAGGTGATGTGTTAGAAAGTAGCCTTTTGGGAGGTGATTAAGTCATGGGGGTGGAACCTTCATGAATGGGATTTGTGCCCTTATAAAAGAGGCTCAAGGGAGCTTGTTCACCCCTTCAACCATGTAGGAGTATGCAGCAAGAAGGTTCCATCTCTGAGGCAGGGAGCTAGAAACCTCACCAGAATCCAAATCTGAGAATGCCTGATCTTGGATTCTCACCCTCCAGAGTTGTGAGAAATAAATTTCTTTTGTTTAAAAGCTGCCCAGTTTACAGTGTTTTGTAATAGCAGCCTAAGTGGACTAACACAGTGATTAAAAGATTTCAGAGGAAACAAAAGATTTTTAAAAGTATTAATTTTTAATTATTTATTATTATTTTTTAGAGAACAAAGTCTCACTATATTGCCTAGGTAGGTCTCAAGCTCCTGGGGCTCAAGCTATCCTGCTGCCCCTGCCTCCCTAAGTGCTGGGATTCCAGGTGTGAGCCACCATGCCCAACCACTTTTCAAATTAATTAATTAATTAATTAGAGACAGAGTCTTGCTCCATTGCCCAGGCTGGAGTACAAGTGGCACTATTATAGCTCACTGCAGCCTCTATCTCCTGGGCTCAAGGAATCCTCCTACCTCAGCCTCCCAACATGCTGGGATTATAGGCATAAGCAACCACACCTGACTAAAGACTGTTTTTTAAGTTGGAAAGTGAAAGAAGTAGGACAGAAGTTACACAGAATATTCCAATTAAATTAATTTTTTAATAAAATAATATTTGAGGATAAAGAGTAAGTTTTCTCCATTTATTCCTTATTCCCAGCTATATTTTCTGGATAGTTTGTTTTTAGACAATTTAAAATTGTTTAAAATGTAAAACAAATTCTTTTTCCTTTATTCTGGTGATTCTAGAATTTTAGGAGATATGCTTATACCTCTAATTCCTGATTTATCAACTTAACTTACTAAATATATTAATTTGTGAACTGATTTCTTGAGATGAATATTTAGATTCAACACACTTGTACTGTTTTTGTTTCCATTTTTCTTTCCTCATGTTTGATATTTATCAAAATTAAAGTTTTTGTTACCGTTGTAATTTTAATATATTTAAACCTCTGTTAGCACCCCTTCTTTTATTCCATCTTCCTTCTCCCCTACCCTGGCTAATATCCTCATTTCTATTAGCTGTATATTTATATTTTCAAATTTTCTAATAATTATGTTATGCCTACAAGTATAATCTATCTTCAGTACTTGGTTCATAGTTGATCTAAGATTTCAAAAGCAATGAGTAGCATTTACATTGCTATAATTATTTAAATACTGTTCACCATTTGGCCTAATAATGTACTCAGTTTTTATATATATATATATATATTTATTTTATTTTATTTTATTTTTTTACACAGAATCTTGCTCTGTCGCTCAGGCTGGAGTGCAGTGGCGCGATCTTGGCTCACTGCAACCTCTGCCTCCCGGGTTGATGCCGTTTTCTTGCCTTAGCCTCCCGAGTAGCTGGGACTACAGGCGCCCGCCACTATGCCCAGCTAAATTTTTTTGTATTTTTATTAGAGACGGGGTTTCACCGTGTTAGCCAGGATGGTCTCGATCTCCTGACCTCATGATCCGCCCGCCTCAGCCTCCCAAAGTGCTGGGATTACAGGCGTGAGCCACTGCGCCTGGCCAGTTTATATTTCTTTCTCAGTAAATCCAGTGTTATAATTCCTGAGTCACTCAGAAGTGAATGTTCTTAAACATCAAAGCCAAATGACCGATTTTTTTCTTACCTTTTATTCTTCCCTCATTTGGCAGTAATAGGCTAATGATACATTGTAGTTTGCTTTATACTTAGGCCAGGTATACAATTTCCCCTTCTTACTGTTCTGATGAATTTTCTTCTCCTTTTCTGTCTCCTCATATTTACCTTTGTTATATCCTGATTTAAAAAAAATTCAATATTGTTTTTGACTTTTTTTTTTTTTTTTTTGGTTGAATACTTTCATCATGGAGGCCTGCTGTAAACCATACTGGTTGCTCTCTTGGGCTGTGAACAGAGCCTGCCTTTTTACTGATTTCTTGGGATTGCTTCTCTGTTCCATGTGAATCATCTACCTTGGTGTTTTTATTTCTTTATTTTATTTTATTTATTTTGTCTTTGGTTTTGTTGGAATTTACTCTCAAGTAAAATCCTAAGAAAGAATTTATGCAATATAAAATGTGAATCCTTTGATGTCTGAAAATCTCAATTCCCCTTCATCCTTTTATTGATGTTAGTTTATCAGGGTATGAAATTGTAGGTCAGAATTTGGAGTATAGTCACCCCTTTGGTATCTTGGGGGGATTGGTTCCAGGACCCCCACAGATACCAAAATCCATGGATGCTCAGGTCTCTTATATAAAATGGCTTAGTATTTGCCTATAACTGCACTTCTTCCCATATATTTTAAATCATGTCTAGTTTACTTATTAATGCTATATACATAGTTATTCTACTCTATTTTTAAATTACATTTTTAAGGTTATTTAAATTGACTAGAAGTGTGTATGTTGTATACAGAATGATATTTTGAAGTATATATGCTTGTAGAATGGCTAAGTTGAGCTAGTTAACATATATATTACCTTGGATGCTTATTTTTTATATTGAGAATATTTCAAATTTAAACTTTTAGTGGTTTTTCAAGTATTAAGATATTGTTATTAGGGTCTTCAAATTGTGCAATAGATCTCTTGAACTTATTCCTACTGCCTGACTGAAATTTTGTATCCTTTGACCTGTATCTCCCCAGTCCCCCTTCACCCCACCCCTATCTTCTTCCACTGTTTCTTTTTCTTTTATTGGCACACAATATTTTACATATTAATGAGGTATATGTGAGTGTTACTTGCATAGACTGTGTAATGATCAAGTCAGGGTATTTGGGAGTATCCATCATCTTGAATATTTGTCATTTCTGTACGTATGGTATCATTTCAAGTCCTCTTTTGTAATTACTTTGAAATATATAAAATACTGTTACTAAGTATCATCACTATCAAAATTACCAAAGATAGGAATTTATTTCATCTAACTGTATGTTTGTACCCATAACCAACTTCTCTTCGTGTTCCCCTCACACCCATCAACCCTTTCCAGTCTGATATCTATCATTTTGTTCTCTGTGTACATGGGATTAAGTTTTTTAGCTCCCACATATGAGTGAGAACATGTGGTATTTATCTTTCTGTACCAGGCTTATTTCACTTAATTTAATGAACTTCAGTTCCATTCGTGTTGCTGTAAATGTTGTGATTTCATTTTTTATGACTGAATAGTATTCCATTGTGTATATATACCACATTTTCTTAATTTGTGTGTCCGTTGATAGACACTTAGGTTGATGATGTATCTTTGCTATTGTCAATAGTGCTGTGATAAATACACAAGTGCAGACATTCCTTTGATATACTGATTTCTTTTCCTTTTTATAAAGACCCAGTTAGTGGCATTGCTGGATCATACAGTAGTTCTATTTTTAGTCATCTGAGAAATCTCCATAGTCTTTGCCATAGTGGTTATACTAATTTACATTCCTACCAACAGTGTATAAAAGTTCCTTTTTCTTCAGATCCTCTGCAGCGTGTTTTTTTTTGGTCTTATTAATAGCCATTTTGGCAGGGCGTGGTGGCTCATGCCTATAATCCCAGCACTTTGGGAGGCTAAGGATGAGCTCAGGAGTTGGAGACCAGCATGGCCAACATGATGAAACCCTGTCTCTACTAAAAATACAGAAATTATCCGGGCATGGTGGTGCATGCCTGTAGTCCTAGCTGCTTGGGAGGCTGAGGGGTAAGAATCACTTGAACCTGCGAGGCAGAGGTTGCAGTGAGCCAAGACTGTGCCACTGCACTCCAGCCTGGGCAATAGAGCTGTCTCCAAAAGAAAGCCATTCTAACGGTGGTAAGATGATATCTCACTGTGGTTTTGATTACATTTCCCTGATGATTCGTGAGGTTGAACATTTTTTCATATACCTGTTGGCCATTTGTATATCTTTCAGAATGTGAATTCATGTCCTTTGCCCATGTTTTAATTTTTTTTTTTTCTTTTTTTGGTTGTTGTGTTTTCTTTTTGAACCATTGAGTGCCTTGTGTATTCTTGTGTGTTCTTTATATTAGTCCTTTGTTGAATGAATAGTTTGCGTATATTTTCTCCTATTCAACCAGTTGTCTCTTAATTGTTGTTTCTTTCTGCCCTTCTGCTGTGCAAAAGCCCGTTAGTTTAATATAGTCCCATCTGTCCATTTTTGTTTTCGTTATCTGTGCTTTTGAAGTCTTAACCATAAAATCTTTGCCTAGACCAATGTCCTATAGTGTTCCCCTTATATTTTCTTCTAGTAGTTTTATAGTTTTAGGCCTTATGTTTAGGTATTTAATCCATCTTGAGTTTAATACATATGGTGAGAGATAAGGGTCTAGTTTCATTCTTCTGCCTACGGATATCCAGTTTTCCCAACTCGATTTATTGAGAGTGTTCTTTCCTCCAATGTATGTTCTTGGAAACTCGTTGAAAATCAGTTGGCTGTAAATACATGGATTTATTTTGGGGTTCTCTATTTTATTTGTCTGTGTGTCTATTTTTATACCAATATTATGCTGTTTTGGTTACTACAGCCTTGTAATATATTTTGAAGTCAGATAATGTGATGCCCCCACCTTTATTCTTCTTGTTCAGGATTGCTTTGGTGAGTTCTGGCTCTTTATTGGTTTCATATGAATTTTAGGATTGTTCTTCTATTTCTGTGAAAAATTATGTTGGTATTTTGATAGCCATTGCATCGAATTTATAGATTGCTTTAGGTAGTATGGACATTTTAACAATATTAATAATTCCAATCCCATGATGGTGGGATGGGATCTTTCTGTTTATAGCCTCTTTAACTTCTTTTATCAGTGTTTTGTAGTTTTCCCTGTGAAGGCCTTTCACCTCCTTGTTTAAATTTATTCTTTGGTGTTTTACTTTTTTCTTTGTGGCTATTGTAAATGGGATTTCCTTCTTGATATCTTTTTCAGCTATTTCATTCATTGGTGTTTACAAACTACTGATTTTTGTATGTTGATTTTGTATCTTGCAACTTTGCTAAATTTGTTTTTGAGATCTTAAGAGTTTGTGTGTGTGTGTGTGTGTGTGTGTGTGTGTGTGTGTGGAGTCTTTGGGTTTTTCTAAACATAAGATTATTTCATCTGCAGAGAGGGATAATTTGACCTCCCTGTTTCCAGTTTAGGTGTCTTTCTCTTGCCTGATTGCTCTGACTAGGACTTTTAGGACTATATGTGTGTGTGTTTTTTTTTTTTCTGAGACAGAGGTTTGCTCTTGTCGCCCAAGCTGGAGTGCAATGACAACATCTTGACTCACTGCAACCTCCGCCTCCTGGGTTCAAGCGATTCTCCTGTCTCAGCCTCGTGAGTAGCTGGGATTACAGATGTTCACCATCACGCCCAGCAAATTTTTTGTATTTTTAGTGGAAATGGGGTTTCACTATATTAGGCTGGTCTCGAACTCCTGACCTCAGGTGATCCTCCTGCCTTGGCCTCGTAAAGTGCTGGGATTACAGGCTTGAGCCACTGCACCCGGCCTTTTACTACTGTATTTGATAGGAATCATAAAAGTGTCTTATTCCAGTTCTTAGAGGGAAGGTTTTCAGTTTCATTTTGGTATGATGTTAGCTGTGGGTCTGTCAGAAATGGTCTTTATGATGTTGAAGAATATTCTTTCTATATTTAGTTTTTTGAGTGTTTTTTATCATAAAGGGATGTTTAATTTTATCTGCATCTATTGAGGTGATCTGTTTTTTGTCCTTCATTCTGTTCATATGATGTATCACATTTATTGATTTGCATATGTTGAACCATCCTTTTATCTGTGGGATAAAACCCACTTGAATATAGTCTATTACTTTTTGATGTGATTTTTGATTCGGTTTGCTAGTATTAGTATTTGTTGAGGATTTTTATGTCCATATTCATCAGAGATATTGGCCTATAGTTTTATTTTTTTGTTGTGTTTTTGTCTGGTTTTGGTATCAGAATAATGCTGACCTTATAGAAGGAAGTTAGGGAGAATTTCCGTCTCTTCAGTTCTTTTGGGAATAGTTAGAGGAGAATTGGTGTTAATTCTTTATCAGTTTGCTAGAATTTGGCAGTAAAGCTGTCTCATTCTGGGCTTTTCTCTGTTTGGAGACTTTTTATTACTGATTTAATTTTGGTACTTGCTATTGGTCTGTCCAGGTTTTTGCTTTCTTTCTTATTCAACCTTGGTAGATTGTATTTGTCTAGGAATTTATCCATTTCCTCTAGTTTTCTCAGTTGGTCAGCGTATTGTTCATAATAGCCTCTGACGATCTTTTATGTTTCTGTCCTATCAGTTGTAATTTCTCCTTTTTCATTTCTGATTTCTTTATTTGGGTCTTCTTTTTTTTCTTGGTTAGTCTAGCTAGCAGTTTATCAATTTTATCTTTTCAAATATCCAACTTTTTGTTTCGCTAAACTTTGTAATGTTTTTCTAGTCTCTATTTTGTTTAGTTCTGCTCTGATCTTTATTATTTATTTCCTTCTAATTTTGAGTTTGATTTGTTCTTGCTTTTCTGTTTCCTTGAGGTGCGTTGTTAGATTATTTGAAATTTTTCTACTTCTTTTATGTAGATGTCTTTTGCTATAAAATTCCCTCTCAGCACTGCTTTTGTTGTATTACATGGGGTTTGATGTGTTGTGTTTCTGTTTTCACTTGTTTTAAGAAACTTTTTTATTTCCTTCTTAATTTCTACGTTGACCCAGTGGTCTGTCATTCAGGAACATGTCATTTAATTTCCATGTATTTGTATAGTTTCCAAAGTTCCTTTTCAAAGTTTCCATGTATTTGTATAGTTTCCAATCAAAGTATTATTGATTTCTAGTTTTATCCCATTGTGTTCTGATAAGATATTTGGTTCAAATATTTTAAATTTGTGGCCTAACATATGGTATAACCTGGAGAATATTCTATGCCAGTGAGAAGAATGTGTATTCTACAACTGCTGGATAAGATTTTCTGTAAATAGTCTGTTAGGTCTATTTGGTCTAAGGTACAGTTTACGTCTAATGTTTGTGGCCAGGTGCTGTGGCTCACACCTGTAATCCCAGCACTTTGGGAGGACAAGGTGGGAGGTTTTCTTGAGACCAGGAGTTGGAGACCAGCCTGGCCAACATGGCAAAATCCTGTCTCTACAAAAAATACAAAAATTAGCTGGGCGTGGTGGAATGTGTCTGTAGTTCCAGCTACTCATAGGCTGAGGCATGAGAATTACTTGAGCCTGGGAGGTGGAGGTTGCAGTGAGCTGAGATTGTGCCTTTGTTCTTCAGCCTAGGTGACATAGCGAGACCCTGTCTCAAAAAAAAAAAAAAAAAAAAAAAAAAAAAAAAAAAATTGATGTTTCTTTGTTAATTTTCTTTCTGGATGATCTGTCTGATGCTGGGAGAGCAATGTTTTGTTTAAGTCTGTAACTATTATTGCATTGGAGTCTGTCTCTCCCTTTGGATCTAATAATTATTTGCTTCAGGTATTTCTTCTAGGTGCTTCATTGTTGGGTGCATATGTATTTAGATTTGTTATAATCTCTTGCTGGATTGATTCCTTTATTGTTTTGTGATGTTATTCTTTGCCTCTGTATACTGTTATTTGACTTAAAGTCTGTTTTATCTCATGTAAATACTCTTGCTTGCTTTTGGTTTCTCTTCACATGGAGTATCTTTTTCCAGCTTAAAGAGCTGAAAAGTAAAGCTTTCAGTCTATGTGTCTTTACAGGTGATATGATTTTCTTGTAGACAGTATATAGTTGGGTTCTGGTTTTTAACTCATTCAGCCATTTCTGCTATACCTTTTAAGCAGAAAGTTTAATCTCTCTGTGTTCTAGGTCATTGTTCATATGTGGTAAACTTATTTTTGGCATTTAAAAAATTGTCTTCTGGGGCCGGGTGCGGTGGCTCATGCCTGTAATCCCAACACTTTGGGAGTCTGAGGAGGGTGGATAACAAGGTGAAGAGATCGAGACCATCCTGGCCAACATGGTGAAACCCCATCTCTACTAAAAATACAAAAATTAACTGGGTTTGGTGGCTCACGCCTGTAGTCCCAGCTACTTGGGAGACTGAGGCAGGAGAATCGCTTGAACTCGGGAGGCAGAGGTTGCAGTGAGCCAACATCATCGCGCTGCTGCACTCCAGCCTGGGGAGAGAGTGAGACTCTCAAAAAAAAAATGTTTTCTGGTTATTTTGTATATCTCATGTTTCTTTCTCTCTTGTTTATTGTAGTTTGTTGGTTTTTTTTTTTTTTTTTTGTAGTGGTAACATTTGAATCCTTTTTGTTCCTTATTTGTATTTGCTTTACCAGTAAGTTTTATACTTTTGTGTTTTCATGCTGATAGGTATTGTCCTTTACCTTCCATGTATAGGACTCCTTTAAGCATTTCTTGTAGGTCTGTTCTAGTGGTGATGAATTTTCTCAGTTAGTCTTTCCCTTAATTTACGAAGGAATACTTTACTGTGTATAGTATTCTTGGCTGATAGTTTTTTTTTTTTTGAGCACTGCAAATATATCACCTCATTGTCTCCTGGGCTATAAAGTTTCTGCTGAGAAATCTGTGGTTATTTGGATGGGGATTCCCTTTTATGTTACTAGATTTATTTTTTCTTGTTGTTCTTGGAATCCTCTCTTTGTTTTTAACTTTAAACATTTGACTGTAATGTGCTGTGGAGAACACCTTTTTGGGTTTTACATATTTGGAATCTCTGAATTTACTGTATCTGGATGTTTAAGTGTCTTGTTTTATGTGAGAACGTTTCAGCCCTTATTTTATTAAATAGGTTTTAGGTTTTCTTTTTCTTTTTTTTTAAATAATTTTTTTTTTTTGAAATGGAGTCTCATTGTGTTGCACAGGCTGGAGTGCAGTGGCATGATCTTAGTTCACTGCAACTTCCACCTCCCAGGTTCAAGCAATTCTCCTGCCTCAGCCCCCCAAGTAGCTGGGATTACAGGCATGTGCCACCATGCCTGGCTAATTTTTGTATCTTTAGTAGAGATGGGATTTCACCAGTTGCCCAGGTTGGTCTTGAACTTCTGACCTCAAGTAATCTGCCTGCCTCAGCCTCCCAAAGTGGTACAGGTGTGAGCCACTGCACCTGGCCATTAAATAGGTTTTCGGTGCCTTTAACCTTCTCTTCATTTTTCTGGAACACCCAGAATTCAAATATTTGGTTACAGTATGGCGCTCTGTATGTCACATAGGCTTTGTTCATTCTTACTGTTTTTTCTTTTTTTTGCATGTGTGTGTTACTGAGTTATTTCAAAAGGCCTGGGTTTAGATTCTGAAATTCGTTCCTCTGGTTAATCTAGTCTATTGTTGAAGCTTTCAAATGTATTTGTCATTTCATGTATTGAATTCTTTTATTTTAGGATATCTGGGTTTTTAAAAATACCTATCTATCTGGTAATTTCTCATTTACATCCTGAATTGCTTTTCTGATTTCTTAGTATTGTTCATCTGTGTTCTCTTACATCTCACTAAGCTTTAATAACATTATTTTGAATTACTCCAGCATCTTATAAATTTCATTTTTATTGGAATATAATGCTGGAGAATTATTTTGTTTCTCTGGCTGTGTCACATTTCCTCTCTTTTTTTATGTTTCTTGTCTCCTTTATATTGATATTTGCATGTCTGGTGTAACAGTCACTTGTTTTAATTTTTTGTATTGGCTTTTGCAGGGCCAGACCTTTTCCTAAAAGTGTGCCTATGTTGTTGGTTGGGTAGGGTGCTTTAGCTTTGATTCTGGGTGCATGCAGTAGTGTAGTCTCTATGCAGTTTCTTAGACTTGAAGCAGCTTCAGTGATGTTTGTCATTTCATCATTTGCTTAGGCTGTAGCTATTAGTGGAGGCTGTGGTGAGGTTTTGCTGGATATAGGGATGCCAGGTGGGCCAGGCTGTCTTCAGGGCCCAGTAGTGGGAACAGTGAGCTGAGTGTGCCTGTCCTTGGGCCTCTGGGTGGCCATACACAGATACAGGTATTAACAGGTCCCAAGTAGCCTGTTCTTGGGCTTCCGGGTAGCTTTCTTGGGTGCTGGTAGTTGCATTGGTGGGCCAGGGGGGTGGGTTGTTGGACCCCTGGGCAGCGTGTGTATCATGGGCAATGTCTGTAGTGGTGGTAAGACAACTTTTGAGTTTCCAGATGGCACACACTTGTGTTGGAAATGGCTGTGTTGGGCTGGGTGGGCCAGCCCCCAGGCCCTCGGGGCACATGCCAGTAGGTACCAGCTGTGATGTTAGTGGCAGGCTAAGTGAGCCCATCTTTAGGCCCCTAGGAGTAGTGCACAGATGCCAGCAGTGGTGGATGGGTTGGGGTGATCCCCACACCGCTGGATGGTGTGTTTGGAAATAGCCTGTCCTCAGTCTGTCCTGTGGTGTGCATGGGTGCAGTTTGTGGTGGACACATTGGGGAGACCCTTATGTTTCCTGGCAGAGCACTTGGATGGTGGCAGCTGCATTGTGGTGAGCGGAGAGAGCCCATCCTCAGGGCACACACTAGTACACTGTTGTCCTTTTGCTGGCGGGGATGGGATTGCTGTCAGTGCCCACAGCTGCAGGTAGGCAACTCTTAGGCTCTAGGGAGGACACACTCAACCTCTAGCATTGGTGGCAACAGCAGAAATAGTCTTCAGAAGAGTGTGTGCAAGTGCATGGCCGCTGTGCTGCTGAGGGGCGGAGAGTTGCTGCCAGTGGCGCACACTTGGGTCCCTGGTGGCAGCAGCAGTGGTGGCACACTGGAAAGCCATGCAGTTGTGTTGTGGCCCTGCTGCTGATGGAGGCAGGGTTTTTATCAATAGCAGTAGCTTTAGGCAGGCAGGTTTCAGGCTCTGGGGAACTTGTAGTATGGCGCCCTTTGTTCTGGGGACAGCCTCCCTTGTGTGCTACAGTACCCAGTCCTTGGGGTACAGGATACTGTATGTGCTAGAGTGTCGGCGACCGTGTCATTCCACTGAGTCCAGTTGATGCTGTGCCACTGCAGTCATCCTGGTGAATGCAGGGGAATCAGTGCTGCTTCAGGGATGTGGAGATGCAGGGGCTGTTGAGCCCTAGAGCAGAAGGCTTAGTCTGGCGGGGCTGGATTTTGAAGTGGTACTGGGCTGCAGCAGCTTGGATTTCAGGGGCTGTGTGGTACTCGGCATGAGCTCCCTCTCTAGAGCAACGCTAACGTGCTATGTCTAGGCAGCTCCTTATGCTAGTCTGAGGGTTCTGTCCTGTGGCTAATGTTGCAGGAGTTTGCAGTGGGAATGTGGATGCCTGGGGATCCCTCACCCTTTTCCCACAGTGGAGAGCCTCTTTGGGCACCCAGCTGAGCCGGCTGCCCGACTTCCTTCTCCTTCCATGCCTCAGGTATTTCCTGTCACTTCTCTGTTCAATTCCAGTGTTCTCTCTTAGGTGGTTTATTCAAAGTGTGATTATCTGCATGCTATTTTGGTTCTTTGTGGAGGAGGCAAATGTCAGATGCCTCCTAGTCTGCTGTCTTGAAACCCCTTCTCTTCTCTATTTGTATTATTTTTTATTGTTGTCTGTTTTCTTTCCCGCAAATATTGTGATCTGTGGTTGATTGATTCTGTGGATGCAGAACTCACAGTTACAGAGGAACTACTGCATATTGTTTTCTAAGTGTCAGTTAATATCAATATATCATCTTTTAATGTTGTTGGTGAGAAGTCTGAAGGAAATTTCATTTTGTTCCCTTTGTTGGTAACCTGATTTTTTTCTTATGGAAATTTGCTTTTTTCCCCCCCCTTTATCTTTGGTTTCTGAGAATCACAATATAATGCATTTACATGTGAGACTCTTTTCAATTATTGTTTTGTTAGTTAAGGTTCTCTGAGAAACAGGTTCCAAGATGGAATTAGACAATGAAGAGATTTATTGAGAAGAACACCTGTGAAGGATTAAGGGGCGAGAGTGCAGAATTAGGTTGAAGAGGACTTTCAGATAATGATTCAGGTCTGTCATCAGTGAGTGGAGAGAGGGAAGGAAGAAAGATTGGGTGTAAACAGTCTTAGTGCAGCTCTGAGAAAGTCTCAAGCAGGGCAATGGCAATTCCCAGGGTAAAAATTGCCTGTTAGAATAGTCCCTCATTAGGTAGGAATGGCTGTATTCTGGACCCCCTGCTGTGTTCTGTCCTTGGCTTGGAGAATCTCCCGGGAGGAACCTGGTATTTGTGTGAGTGCTGAAGGCTAAAGAACTATACCTCATAGCAGGCTTTTCTGCAGAGGAGAAACATGATTGGTGTACTGTGGCTGCCACCTTGTGTTCAGGCACTTACACCTGAAGACTTATGTTCTGAAATTCTGGGATTTTTTTTTTTCTTAAATCTTTTGAAAATTCCTTTTCTACTTTTCTTACATTTTTAATCTCTACTTTTTTTCTTTTTCTTCCTTTTTTTTTTGTAATTTTTTACCTATAGATAACTTAATCTTTTATCTTTTGTTCTGAAATTTTTTTTCAGTTATGTATTTCTCTTGAAATTTTTTTCAGTAAATGTGTTTAATCTTCAAGAACATTTTTATTATACTTTAATAAAGTATAATAGTTCATATTATGTTTCTTTAGTTCGTACTTTGTTTCATATATCTTGTCCTTTTTGTAAAGATTTATTATCTTCTTGAATCTCTCTGTATTAAATTAGGGCTTTCTAGAAGTTGTCTTCTAAATTATGTTCTCTCTGGAGTTAATAATGAAATTCCGTTTGCTCCTCTTGGGTCTTCTGTCCTCACCATGCTTGCTAAGCCTTCAGTTATCCGTCTTACAGAAAGACGAACTAGTTAACTGATACTGGCTCGTATTTTTTTTTTAATGTAAGATGGACTTTTCCTGTTAGATGGCTTTCTCAAGTGAGAATTCAGACTGGGAGATCTTTTTTCTTGTGGGTAGGGTTTGGGGAGGGGAGTCTGTGACTGACAGGGTTTGCTTTGGGATGAACAGATAGGGACCTGGCTGGCAGGGTGAATGCTGTTCAGATGCCAGAAAGAGATCTAGTCGCACTAGAAGCCTTTGCTTGTTCCAGTTTAATTTCTTTAGGCAAGATCTGTCCAGTGTTTTAGCCAGAGGCAAATCCAGGCTCACTGCCATGTGCCTGGGATTATAGGACTAGAGTGGTGGTACCAACAATTTAGGTATTCTATGTACAGATCTTTAATCTTCCTCTTTTCACACTCATCCTTAATTCTGTATATAGTATAGGGAACACATCTTCAGGTACCAGCAGATAGACTGGCGTCTAGCCCCTAGTAACAGATTCTGGACTGTGGCTTTCTCTAGTTATTTTATCTTCCAACCTAATCCTCACTGTTCCTCCTTTCCTCCAAAAAAATGGAAAACCTCTTATTCGTTGGTAGCCTCCTTTATTCTTTGTACTGTTACAGGATTTCAGTCAACTCTGTGTTTTTTTCAGTGGGGTCTCAGGAGGGGCAGATGGTAAATGCATGTGCTTTGTCTGCCATCTTGAAGCTTAAGTTTTCTACTGTTAATGGTTACCACCTTCTGAAGTGATAGTGACATGAATAGGTAAAAGTTCAACTGAGCATTATTTTGTTTTGTTTTGTTTTTCTCCCCCTGTGCTGGCAGTTGTTTTAAAAAACAGCACCCCGTTTATTACAGTTTCTTCTTTGTCCATCATTTTGCTTATCAGAAGTTACACAAAATTTGGGGGGATATATTGTCTTTGCAGACTGTCATTTGCAGAGGAGTCATGAATAATGATTCCAAAGCCCCTAGTTTAGTTCCTGAATCAAATAATAAATGGCAATATAAGAATGAATTTTTTACAGCAATATTATAATACAACATTGAATTACTACAGTGAAGTGGTTGCAATTTTCACAATAAAATAATACTGGCCCAAACACTAGACAAACTAAAATCACCCAACTGCTTACAAACCGAAGTGATCAGTGCAAGCAGTTGTTGCCTCAATAGCGAAAACCAAAATCGGTAAGGCTTTTCTGGCAGTCTCTGACATGAACACTCCATCTCTGCTCAGTGAGGACCCGGGCAGCCACACTTTGGTGTTTCTTTTTATCTAAAAAGGGTGGAGTGGATCCCCAGCTTTCTCAGTTCTGCCACCAGGTCCTCATTCTGGCACATCTGCGGAAGAATGTTACAGCCCCTCACAAACTCTCCATTGAGATATGCTTGTGACATGGTGGGCCACTTGGAAAAGTCTTTAATGCCTTGTCGGAGCTCAAGGTCATCCAGCACTTTGTAGGCCAGGTCGTCACGGAGGCTGTGCAGTTGGCAGGATATGCACCACCGCGTTGCTGAAGCCTCACTGGGACTGCTCTGGCGTCCTCTTGAGGAAGTCCAGCACCTTGTCCTTCACCAGCGCCTCTCCGCCAAGCCTCCATTGCCCGAGTCTGTCGCCCGTGCTGCATCCCCAGCACGGTAGAGCCACCACTTTTCGCCGCTCATCCCCACACATTTGCTGGAGCCCACAATGGCCCAGGCCCAGGCCCTCGAGCATTATTTTGAACTGATATACAGTAGACTTGAAAATTTCAAGAAAGACTACTTCTGGGTTCTATTTGGATAACTTTTCCCTTTGCTTTGATCTTATAACCTTTTAAATGGAAAACGAATACATGGTCCTTGAAGAAAAGTTGGAAAATGGTCAGAGATAGAAGAAAAATCACTCCAAGGCCATCACCAAAGCAGAGTTGCATTTTGCATTTACATATTTCCTTCAAGCTTTTATTCAAGTATCTTTTGAATTGTTGTAATTATATGTGTCTGTAATTTTATCTTTTTTCCTGAAACTTAATCCTCTAACATAAATCATTTTTATGTTACATACTCTTTTGTAAACTTCACTTTTAGTGTTTGTAAGTGGTCCATTTTGTGAGTATAGTTTACTTGACTATTCTTTTCTTGGTGAGCACTTAAGCTGTTTTCATTTTTTAAAAGGTTTTTTAAATAATTACATATGATGTAATATTAAATATCTTTATATATCCACTTTTGTTTTCTGGATTTAGGATAAGTTTAGGAATGTATTCCCAGAATTGGGGCCAGAATTTGGGGAAGGGGAGAGAGGGTAGTTAAGAAAAAAGGAGAAGATCATATTCTTTGTAACCAGGTTGATTGCAAAAAAAGACTTTTTAGGGCCAATTTGTAGATGCTATAAAATTATTTTGTTAACATAGTGAGTGATTTTTAGTCTGTTTTTGCAGATGTGGTTCAGGGTTCATCGTGTGTCTATTTAGACAAGCATCCAGTGTTATAATCATGACAAACTAAACCTTCTGGTTTTTCAAAGTAGCAGCTACTTTTACAAAATTTGATGTGAGTGCTACAAAAGATGATGGGTTTTTTGTGTAATAGAATGCTCTGATAATTTTCTATAAAGAGCAGTTAAGCGAATTATACATTGTGTTAGGTCTCTTGCTTGCAAGATGGAAATGTGACTGAAACTGCTTTGAGAAAAACAACTGAATTTTGTTTTTTGTGACTAAGAGTTTCAAGGTTTCACAGTTACATCTAATGACTTAAATTATATTATGAAAACATAGTCTTTCTGTCCTAGTCTCTTGGGCTCTGCTTTTTCTCTGTTAATTTCATTCTCAGGCACATTATCTTCCTGTGTAGGGGCAGCATCTCTAAGCTTATGTGGTATTTAGTATTTACTACTACTTCAGAAGGTGGAGAGAGTCCTTTTTTCTTTTTTTTTTTTTTTAAACTGGAAAATTTCAGTAAAAGTCTTAAAGATGGCTCTAAATTTTCTGTCTTGGGGTAAATTTCCATCTCTGAACCAATCCCCTTGGCTGGGCCTTGGGATCGGGAGCTTCCCCCTGTGGCTGGGCAGGGTAATCCTCATCTGAATTATGTGGGATAAATTTCTTGTAAGTAGAGGGATTCTGTTATAAAAATGGAGTACTGTGTAGGCAGAAACAGCAGGGTCCATTTCACATAGGAATAAGCTTATTCCTCTTTTCCTAGAAAGCCAGGTGTATGTTTTAAAGGTTCCCACTTGCTGAGTAGTATTGACTCAGTTTTGTGTGAAAACGTTAAAAAAAAAAAAAAAAAGTTGCTGCAGGATAAATATGAAGTCTCATTTTTCCATTTAAATTATTTTAGAAGTTGTTCTTACATCAAAGATCTATGAGTTATAAGTGAATAGAGCATAAGGTGAGTCAACAGTATAATGTGGGAGCTGAAGCAATTAAGGATGTATATAATAGAAGTTCAGTTTCCAAATTGGACCAGGCAGCAGTTTTTGGAAAACTTTGTTCATTCTGGGTGCCATATGTTAAATGTGCCTGCAGATTGCATGAACTTCGTAAATTTTACATAACTTGAGGGTATGTTTAGTTGAGAAGAGGAATCTAAGAGTATAGGAAAGGAAAATATCCTTGGTGCCAGAATTAAAAAAGGGATATTAAAACCTTTTAAATGAAAAGTGATAAAAGGATATTAAAACCAGATATAAGTTGTATGGACTAATGTTTTTAATGTATAAGTTGATATAGAGATTCCTGCACAAAGCTAGGACTCTTAAAGGAGTGCTAAAAACTGAATGTAACATATCTGGAATACTTGGCAGAAACTGTACTGTAGTAATACTTAAGACTAGTTGTGACTAACAGCTTGTCCATAGATAAGCAATTCCTACTGAAATTGAGGACCCAATAAAAAGTGTGTGTATTGTATATTTCAAAATAAATAGAATAGAGTAATTCAAATGTTCAAGGGGATTGGTTTAGAGATGGAAATTTACCCCAAAACAGAAGAGTTACAGCCATCCCTAGCACAAAGAAAAGACAAATATTTAAGGTGATGGATATCCCAATTACATGGATTTGATCTTGAACTGCATGAACATATTGAATTAGCACATGTACCCTAAAAATATGTACATTTATTGTGTTTCAGTAAAGAAGTGAAAAAGGATTTAATTATGGTTTTAGGGTATCACTAAGAAAATATTCCAGTATGTTATGTCTTTTTAAGTGTATGTATCTGTAATTGCTTTATTAGTGTAAATACATACTGGCTTTCTATGTTAAAAAGCAAAAAATTCTTGCCCCCCCCCCCCCCAAAAAAAAAGTAAGCATGCCACTGAGGGAAAACCAGAAGACATAATAGACTGGGAAATTAGCAACCTACCTAATTGAATTCAAAGAGCAACTTGAATGAGATTTTAAAGTATATTTAAAAAATAATTTGAAAGATAAAAGAATAAAAGCCACAAAGAGCAGAGCATTATGAAAAAGGCTGAGGCATCGTTGATAAGAATCAATTAGAATGTATGGAAGTGAGAAAATAGGGCCAGGCGCGGTGGCTCACACCTGTAATCCCAGCACTTTGGGAGGCCAAGGTGGTGGATCACCTGAGGTCAGGAGTTCGAGACCAGCCTGCTCAACATGGTGAAACCCCATCTCTACTAAAAACACAAAAAATTAGCTGGGCATGGTGGTGTGCACCTGTAATCCCAGCTACTTGGGAGGCTGAGGCGTGAGAGTCACTTGAACCTGGGAGGCAGAGGTTGCAGTGAGCTGAGATCACTCCATTGTACTCCAGCCTACGTGACAGAGCAAGAGTTTGTCTAAAAATAAATAAATAAATAAAAAGTGAGAAAACAGTCATTAAAAAAACGAACTCTTGCCAGGTGCAGTGGTTCATGCTTGTAATCACAGCACTTTGGGAGTCCAAGATGGGAGAATCACCTGAGCCCAGGAGTCTCTCCCAGCTTGGCAACATAGCAAGACTGTCTCAATAAGCAAACTCAAGGTGTGAGATTGGACCCAGCTAAAAAGAGAATATGTGAAATTACCAGAATATATTAACAGATAAATAAATGGGGGACGTTACGGGACAGAAGACAGAATGAAAAGTCCAATATGAGCCTTGTAGGAATTCCAGAGGGAAGACTGGAAGAGCAGCAACATTCAAAGAAATGGTACCTGAGAATTTCTCAGAGTTGATGACAAATGTAATTCTTCAGATTGCAGAAGCACTTTGAGTCCAAAGCAGATAAATAAAAGTATATCTACACCTAAGGTCATGCCATTGGAAATCTACAGAATACGAAGGAAATTTGAAAGGAACCAGCAGGAAAAATTACCTATAAACAGCAAACTAATAGCCTTCTCATCAGTAATGATACAGGTCCAAAATTATGTATATACAGATGCTAACACAATAAGTGATAAAATATTAACTTTGAGGGCAGGTATGATTATGGCTATCTTTTTTTGGAAAAAGGAAATGTGATCTTTCAAAAGGCAGAACATCAGAGAATCTTGGGGTTGGAGAAGACTGAAAAGTGACTCAGTTCATTTCTATAGATATGGAATAGATATTTTGCTTAACCAGGGCCAGTGTGTGTTCATCCCAAGAGATCTTGTCTAATATTCAAACAGGCAGTTAGAGGAGGCTGTCCTCTTCCTATCAAGGTATGTGTGCACATGGAAATTGGGCAGCTATTTAACAGGTCTGAAGGATGTTTCTGTATTGAGACTGACCCAGTAGCCTCTGGGATTACTTCCAAACTCCTATTCTCTGAATGTTAGTAATATGAGAAACTCATTTTTGCATGTAATACTTCATATTTTTCAAAACAATCCTGTGAAGCAGTTAAGGCAGGTATTTGAATTCTCATTTTAGACATAACCTTAGGACATAACCTTAGGAAGCAGCTCTTTCAAATTGGGTTTTATAACTAAAACTGACTCATGATGAGGTGCTTTAAAACTTACACAGTGTGCTTCATTTTTCACTTCTGAGTTATGAAGGTTTGGACGTGGCAAAGAAAACCAGGGATTAGATATGGATTGGTATGAGGTAAAGGAAATGTGTAATCAGGAAATAAGTATTCTTCCTGCTGCTTGTTAGTAAGGGGAGAAGCATGTGTTCCTGATTAAAACTTAAGAGGCTTCTGCTTTCTAAATTGTTTTTCATTTATGGAGAAAGCTATTCCTTCAATTCTAAGGAATTGACTAGGCAGATGAATAATTGGCTCTGTTGATTAAAGTTGCACTTCTAGTATTTTTACTGGTGTTACTGAAAATGTTATCATTAGTTCATACTTTATTCAGTATTTACCTTGGATAGAGTTTTTGCCATGTTAAGTTCAGCCTGAAATGGTAAAGCTTTTAGAAACTGTAAAATGAGAGCATTATTAAAGTTGTGGATCCAGGCCAGGCATGGTGGCTTACACCTGTAATCCCAGCACTTTGGGAGGATGAGGCAGACAGATCGAGCTCAGAAGTTTGAGACCAGCCTGGCTAACATGGCGAAACCCTGCTCTACTAAAAATACAAAAAATTAGTGAGACATGGTGGCGCACGTCTGTAATCCCAGCTACTTGGGAGGCCAAGGCAAGAGAATTGCTTGAACCCTGGAGACGGAGGTTGCAGTGAGTGGAGATCAGGCCACTACACTCCAACCTATGTGACAGAGCAAGAGTCTGTCTTTAAAAACAAAACAAAAAAAAATTGTGGATCCACTTGAGAGATGAGAAGTTCAAGAAAACAACCTGAAAATTAATATTTTGTTACTGCTTCACTGAACAAAATCATGTAACTGAAGTTCATCTTTCATAAGCTCTTGAAATTATGAATCTTGTTTAGAGAAAAAAAAGTCTATAGTCTCATGAGCTTTTTAAAGTAGGGTATTGTTATTTTAGTTATATAGCTTTTTTTGTAACCTAAAGCAAAAAGTGAAAAATTGATTTTTTTTTTTTTTTTTTTTTTTTGAGACAGAGCCTGGCTCTGTTGCCCAGGCTAGAGTGCAGTGGCACAGTCTCAGCTCACTGCAACCTCTACCTCCTGGGCTCAAGTGATTCTCCTGCCTCAGCCTCCTGAGTAGCTGGGATTACAGGTGCATACCTCCACACCCAGCTTTTTGTATTTTTAGTAGAGATGTGGTTTTGCCATGTCGGCCAGGCTGGTCTCAAACTCCTGGCCTCAAGTGATCTGCCAGGCTTGGCCCCCCAAAGTACTGGGATTACAGGTGGGAGCCACTATCCCCAGCCAAGTGGTTTTACATTTCTTTATCTATAAAGTGAGGGAATTAGACAAGTTGATTTCTAAACGATTTTTCAATATTATAATTACATGAGTTTAACATGATAAATTATTGTGTCATTTTATGCTGTGGGTTGATTTAGTGTTTTAAAAAGTTAAACATTTGAAACATTTTAATATATAAACATTTTTAAAGAAAATTAGCTTTAGCATTTAAAATTATGTTTAATATCAATAGGTTTCATATAATAAATTTATGAAAACAGAAAACATGGCCAATTTGAAATCTTTATTAACTGGAACATAAGAGAATGTACTATTTCAAGCTAAAGGTGAACTAAGTATTTAGGAGGAGAGTTTGTTTTTTCAATCTCATGTAAAACAAAAAGTATGTGAGACAAATCTCAATCAGTTTAGAAGTTTATTGTGCCACAATTGAAGACACACCCAGGAGACAGATCTGTGCCTGTCTCCAAAGATGATTTTGAGGGCTTCAATATTTAAAGGGGCAAAGCAGGCTGGAGGGGAAATAGGGAGTGCAGGGTCACATTACTGAATCCACACGTTGCAAGATAAAACCACATAGGGGAATAGTCAATTATGTCTTCGTCTTATGCTCAGTAAATCTGTGCTGTACACAAGATAAGGTGATAGAGTGGAGATATTTGACCTTTATCTGTAGCTCTCTGCTTAGGAACTAAAGGAAAGGCAGTTGCTTGCATGACTCAGTTTTTAGCTTAAATTTTTCCTTTTGGCCTAGTGAATTGGAGTCCCGAGTTTTTATTTTCCTTTCACATTTCTCCCCACTTTTCTTTTTAAAATCTTTCAGAGAAAGCATTTTAGAAGAAAACGATTCTCTGGTCTTGGGTTTTGTCTGATCTTTTGTGGCTAGGACAGTTTATTCCTAGACGAATAGTTCTCTATGTTGTTAGGAAGCTAATTTTTTGGCAGGTTGTGAAGTCTCATGTCCTACAAAGAGAACATAGAGGGAGGAAGAAAAACAAAAAAAGATGGAGAACAATCCTGGAATAATGACAAAGGCCATATTATATTACTCTGAAGTCCATTCATCAGTAGGCAGGTATGAAAGTGGTTTATGTATATAAGTAGGTTGCTGTTGTTTTCTTCTGAAGTTTAAGTTGTCTAGCTTCAGTTCACAGGGCTTTAAGAAAAGCGGAGTTTAATTTTCAGTGATTTCAAATCAGGAAAAAGTAGAAAACAAGAAGGAAAATAAATAAGGAAAAGAAATTGAAAACATTATTTTGGAGAGTCATAGCCAGCAAAATTTTTAGAATTCAGTCCAAATTGTAGAAAATAATAAAAATGAAAGCATTTAGGCAAGGCTGGAGTCTAATAACAGGTATACTGTAATTTAATTTGAACAAGATTTTTCTCTCTCCAATAACCCAATTTTATTTAAAATCATAGTAGGACCAACTTATTTGTAAAATACATTTTAGACCTATTGCACTTGGCTTGATTATTTGCATAAAGTACAGCAAGAATAATCATTTGTTATACAGGCTGTCTCCCTTTTTTTCTTTTTAATTGGCTTTGCTGGAAACTTTTTTTTATAAGGAATCTAAGATTCGACTTTCTTAAAAACCTTGAGCCCAGCCAAGGATTTATATCTGTGCCTTCAAATACCTGTGTGAATTAGGTGACTTTTTTCTCTTTTTGAGGTTCCAAGAAAACTTGGGGTTCCTGGGCCTGTCAGAAAGTGACATTCTTTACTTACCACAGATTAGGACCCTGTAAAGAACAAGGTATGAGGCCAGTTTTTCCAAGGGGCTCCAATTATACACTTGTATAAAAGAAAATAGCTTCTTATTGAAGTTATGCAAATAACTATATTTTCATATTCTCCTGGGTGTGTCTTCAATATTGGCACAAGAATTCTCACAAATAAGTTACCAAGTTTTGGAGAAATTAGGTTGAGCAAAAGGAATTATGTTTTAAATTTTTATCATAAGAGTATACATTACTGAATTGTTAAAAGCTGCAAGTAGCCTAAAAGAAAAAAAAGTTTTCTTGACTCTGAAAAACAAAACAAAAAGAATCAGCAAATGTTTTAAACAAAAAGTCATAAAAGATTATTTCCAGTCTGCTACTAGTTCAGCCCATGCAATTAACTCCCACTGTGCTCAATATTGGATCAGCAAACCTCATGAATACACAGCTCTCCATAAGAATCCTGGAAGTTTTCCTCTTTATTCCAATGACACCATCTCTACATTTATCCATAAATCTACATTTAAGAGTACTCCTTGGAGTTCTATAGCTGATTAGAAACTGCCTTATAAAAGGATCAAAGTAAAACAACAATTGTGGATGACAGAAGTCTTAGAACAGCCATGTTTAAAGACACAATTGACAAGGAAATTTAGTTACTTCTCTGGCATACAATAATTTTACATAATAATCATAATTACTACTGATAACATATACTAAAACATCAGAATCACAGGAATCTCTTATAATTTTGGCACACATACTAATAACACATTTATATAAATATAATCCAAAGAAGGCTAAACACAATTTCATATTTGAGAATACTTCCTGTATGAATTTATTATACCAAATAAGCCAAATGTGTCTCTTGGACTTAAGGGTACTTAATGTCAAAAAATTAATGAAGACTGAATTTAGAATTTGATTTTGGAAAGTTTGTCAAATATAAAGAGTTTAAAATACTTGATATCACAAAATAGGATCACAGATCATTGTAAAATAAGTCATTCATTTAGCCAAAGTGATAAAGATTTTGTTAAAAAGGCAAAAATCTTTATTCTTTGAGAGGGGAGACTTAATTCCTCAAACAATAAGCCAAAATAAAGACAGCATAAGGCCAATTAAGTCTGTCTCTCAAACCTATTAAATTTTAATCATCTTGACCATAAAGATGGAATTTCCATAAACCTTTTTATAGTCTTTTATAATTTTTTTTTTTTTTTAAAGTGGGTAAGTGCTCCAAGAAAAGCTTGTTAATCTGACGTGGGGGCCCAGATGCTGGTCCTGCATTAGTGTACCTTTGGTATTAATGTTTATAGAGAAACTTTGAACTAATTTTCTCTCTCAAAATCAGCCCTTACAATCTTATGCACCCACGTCTTTCAGGATAGTCCCTGAGCCTAGAGTGGTTGAATAGTTTTAATTTCTGGCCCTGTGCCTCATGAATGCAGTTCATGATGTAATAACCTTAATTTAAAACCTTAAATCACCTTAAATTTAAAAATGTTTTAATCTCAGTTTTCCTGAGACAAACTCTCGCCTCCCCCCATACAAAACTAACAAAAAATCCACCACCTTCTGCCGTGTGATTGCTTTTCAATATGGGGAGTACATTTAGATAACTTGCAAGCTAGGCTGGGCGTGGTGGCTCATGCCTGTAATCCCAGCACTTTGGGAGGCTGACGCAGGTGGATCACCTGAGGTCAGGAGTTCGAGACCAGTCTGGCCAACATGGCGAAACCCCATCTCTACTAAAAATACAAAAATTAGCCAGGCATGGTGGTGCGCACCTGTAGTCCCACCTGTCAGGAGGCTGAGGCAGGAGAATTGCTTGATCCTGGGAGGCGGAGGTTGAAGTGAGCCAAGATTGTGCCACTGCATTCTAGCCTGGGCAACAGAGTAAGACTCTGCCTCAATCCCCCCAAAACCTTAAATTACCTTAAATTTAAAAATGTTTTTATCTCAGTTTTCCTAAGGCAAACAAAAAACAACAACAAAAAACCCCCACCACCTTCTTCAGTGTGATTGCTTTTCAATGTGGGGAGTATGTTTAGATAACCCGCAAGTCAAAACGAATGAAATGAAAACCACTGTCTTCCACAATGGTTGAACTAGTTTACAGTTCCACCAACAGTGTAAAAGTGTTCCTATTTCTCTACATCCTCTCCAGCACCTGTTGTTTCCTGACTTTTTAATGATCACCATTCTAACTGGTGTGAGATGGTATCTTATTGTGGTTTTGATTTGCATTTCTCTGATGGCCAGTGATGATGAGCATTTTTTCATGTGTCTGTTGGCTGCATAAATGTCTTCTTTTGAGAAGTGTCTGTTCATATCCTTTGCCCACTTTTTGATGGGGTTGTTTGTTTTTTTTCTCATAAATTTGTTTGAGTTCTTTGTAGGTTCTGGATATTAGCCCTTTGTCAGATGAGTAGATTGCAAAAATTTTCTCCCATTCTGTAGGTTGCCTGTTCACTCTGATGGTAGTTTCTTTTGCTGTACAGAAGCTCTTTAGTTTAATTAGATCCCATTTGTCAATTTTGGCTTTTGTTGCCATTGCTTTTGGTGTTTTAGACATGAAGTCCTTGCCCATGCCTATGTCCTGAATGGTATTGCCTAGGTTTTCTTCTAGGGTTTTTATGGTTTTAGGTCTAACATTTAAGTCTCTAATCTATCTTGCATTAATTTTTGTATAAGGTTTAAGGAAGGCATCCAGTTTCAGCTTTCTACTTATGGCTAGCCAGTTTTCCCAGTACCATTTATTAAATAGGGAATCCTTTCCCCATTTCTTATTTTTGTCAGGTTTGTCAAAGATCAGATGGTTATAGATGTGTGGTATTACTTCTGAGGGCTCTGTTCAAAGACTTGGAACCAACCCAAATGTCCATCAGTGACAGACTGGATTAAGAAAATGTGGCACATATACACCATGGAATACTATGCAGCCATAGAAAAGGATGAGTTTGTGTCCTTTGTAGGGACATGGATGCAGCTGGAAACCATTATTCTCAGCAAACTATCGCAAGAACAGAAAACCAAACACCACATGTTCTCACTTATAGGTGGAAATTGATCAGTGAGAACACTTGGACACAGGGGGAACATCACACACCGGGGCCTGTTGTGGGGTGGAGGGATAGCATTAGGAGATATACCTAATGTAAATGATGAGTTAATGGGTGCAGCACACCAACATGGCACATGTATACATATGTAACAAACCTGCACGTTGTGCACATGTACCCTAGAACATAAAGTATAAAAAAAAAAAAAATTGATGCTGTGGTGAGGTGGCTCACACCTGTAATCTCAGCACTTTGGGAGGCCGAAGAGGGCAGATCATGAGGTGAAGAGATGGAGAGCATCCTGGCTAACATGGTGAAATCCCGTCTATGTTAAAAATACAAAAATTAGCTGGGCATGGTGGCACACCCCTATAGTCCCAGCTACTCAGGAGGCTGAGTGAGGAGAATTGCTTGAACCTGGGAGGTGGAGGTTGCAGTGAGCCGAGATCGCGCCACTGCACTCCAACCTGGCGACAGAGCGAGACTCAGTCTCAAGAAAAAAAAAAAAAAGATGCCAAGTCAAACATAAAGTTATAGAAATCTACCATAGGATTGTATAAGGAGACCAATTTTATTTAGATTGGTAGTTTCAAATTTAGTTTCTATCTTTTAACTGGATTTCTGAGCTCTGGGGAGAGCCCACACTGAAGCCCTGGTTCTCCAAAGAGGGAAACATCATGGGCCTGTTCTGAAGAGACGAGGCCATGTAGTGCTTTTACAGTGCACTTTGTTACAAAGACTTTTCTGTAAGTGTCTAAGCTATGTCCTGTCTTAAACACCCAAGAGCAGCCCCTGTGGTAATAACTATTCTAGTTAAAAACAAAACAAAACAAACAGGTAACAATACAAAAGCAAGCAGTTTAAAAATCTGAGAAACTTGTCTGTTTACACTCTTGGTGTCATAAGGAAAAACAGAGCTTCTCCCTAAAAAGGAGTCTGGAATCTTCTTTGTTTTCATTAAGGAATCCTAGGCTGTTAGAAACTGTTTTAGGTCCTTCATGCAGCAGAAGGTGGTAAGAGGAAGGAAAGATAGGTAGAAATAAATGGAAAAGGCAGAATTCAGTCTACTGAGAAGAAGAAAACCTTTTTCTCAAAAAACAAGATTCTAGGAGAGAAAGAAAGCATAAAGGCCTTTTAAATACACACACATCTTGATAGCCGCTTTTAATTAAGCTGACTTTCAACCATCAAACTGTTCAAAACATCCTTTTATATCTCATTACCACATTTTAGCTGGGACAAATTGCTTATATTTAAAAAGTAACAAATATAAAAATATGAAGCCAGAAAGGACTTGATTTAAGAACCAATCCCAGGTGTCATGGTGAAAAAAGGGCAAAAGAACGAACCACAGTGTGGGGTGGTGGCCGAAGTTCTTTTGGTTTCGCTTGGCTAGCAAAAGGTAGCCTTGTTACATAAATAAAGTCCCTGTGTTGTCAAATCTTTTTTTCTTTTGCTGGCTGTTTTTTTTTTTTTCCTCCTCTCTTTTTTTTTTTTCCCCCAGCTGTGGGAGTTTAACCAATTCAGAGGCCTTATTCCTTTTAATTTGGAATGTTCTTTTGCATTTGATCAGGTCAGGTAGAATTGGTCAAACCCAATGGGATAAAGACCGAAAAAACAAAAACAACAAAGAAACCAGAAACAAATCAACAACAACAACAAAAACAAGCAACACAAACGATGCTTGCACAATTTATATGACTACTGAACTCTTAATGGTAAGGAGAAATTAAGACCAGCTAGTTGTTAATCTTAACCTTTAGTTAATAAGGAGAATTTCCAAGACAAACCCTAGTTCAACTAACTAGGAATGGGGTCTAGGCTAAAGACACTAGGCTTCTAGTGTCCTAGAAGTAGGAAAACACTCAAACTTGCCTTCCCCGTTGGAAGCAAGCTGAAACTCCAGAAAGGTGTTGCCTGCTCTCCATTGTCATGGAAGCAGGCAAACTCACTTTTTCTTGTTGGAAGCGAGTAAAACTCCAGAAAAGGGGTTGTATAGCAAAGTAAACCTTAGATCCCAATCAAATTTTGGGAGATCAGTGATTCTCTGGAAGGGAGAGCTCACAAGCCTCAGCAAATCATCCTATTTGAGCAATAAAGATAGCCCAAGCTGGTACCAAGCATCGATAGGAAATTTGTTCAAGGTCAGGGGACCTCCACTGAGCCCCTTCCTGGTAACAAATTTGTAAACCAAAAAGTTCCTGAGACAAGTCTCAACCAGTTCAGAAGTTTGTTTTGCCAAGGTTGAGGACATGCCCAGGAGACAGCTTTGTGCCTTTCTGCAAAGATGATTTTTGAGGGCTTCAGTATTTAAAGGGGAAAAGCAGGCTGGAGGGGAAATTGGGAGGGTATGGTCACATTACTGAATCCACATGTTACAAGAAAAAAGGAGCAGGTAGGGGAATAGCCAATTATGCATTTGTCTCATGCTCAGTAAATCTGTGCTGTACACAAGATAAGGTGAACACAGAGTGGAGATATTTGACCTTTATCTGTAGCTATCTGCTTAGGAACTAAAGGAAAGGCAGTTGCTTGCATGACTCCACTTCCAGCTTCAGTTTTTCCTTTAGCATAATGAATTGGAGTCCAGACTTTTTATTTTCCTTTCACACTCATAAGAGATGTCTAGTAACAAAAATGTGTTCTAGTTTATTATTTGAAATGCTATCTATTTATTATTTATAATTCGGTGCAATAACCAAATAAGAATTGGACACTCTTTACTAATTGAATAGCTTTTAGACATGTATCTGCTATGGCCACAGTTTTTTTTTTTGTAAGAGATATAGCTTTTGTTTCTTACTATGGGTCCTGATACAATTCCCAAACAATGGTGGAAATTATAAAGAAACAGGTGATGTGACTATTACCTGTAAATCATGACCAGAAATATAATACAGACCTACTTCATTTTGTTACACTTCATTGTGCCTCACAGATATTGTGGTTTCTTGTTTGTTTGTTTTAACACATTGAAGGTCTGTGGCAACTCTGTTGAGCAAGTCTATCAGCACCATTTTCCCAACAGTTTGTTCTTGCTTTGTGTCTCTGTGTGACACTTTGGTAATCCTCGCAGTATTTTAGACTTTGCATTATTATTGTATCTGTTATGGTTATCTATGATCAGTCATCTTTGATGTTACTATTGTTATTTTGGTGGACCACAAACCACATCTATAGAAAATAGCTAACTGAATTGATAGATGTATGTGTTCTGACTACTCTACTTTCCCCATCTCTCTCCCTCTCCTTGAGCCTCCCTATTTCCTGAGATACAATCATTAAAATTAGGCCTATGGGTAACCCTACAACGACCTCTAAGTGTTCAGGTGATAGGAAAAGTCCCATGTCTCTCACTTCAAATCAAAAGCTAGAAATGATTAAGTTTCATGAGGAAGGCATGTTGAAACTAGGCCTCTTGTGCCAGACAGCCAAGTTGTGAATGCAAAGGAAAAGTCCTTGAAGGAGAGTATAGGTGCTACTTGATTGAACACATGAATGATAAGAAAGTGAAATGGCCTTAATGTTGATATGGAGAAAATTTTAGTGGTCTGGATAGAAGATGAAACCAGCTACAGCATTCTCTTAAGCCAAAGCCCTCACTCCAAGTCTATGAAGGATGAGAGAGGTGAGGAAGCTGCAGGAGAAAAGTTTGAAGCTAGCAGAGAATGGTTCATGAGGTTTAGATAAAGAAGTCATCTCCCTAAAAATGCAAGATGAATAAGCAGGTGCTGATGTAGAAGTTGCAGCAAGTTATCCAGAACGTCTAGCTAAGCTCATTGATGAAGGTGGCCACACTAAACAGCAGATTTTCAGTGTAGACAAAAACAGCCTTCTGTTGTAAGAAGAAGCCATCTAGGACTTTGATAGCTAGAGAGAAGTCAATGCCTGACTTCAAAGCTTCAAAGGACAGACTGACTCTCTTGTTAGAACTGGTCACTTTAAGCTGAAGCCATTTGCAATTCCAAAAATCCTAGAGTCCTTAAGAATTATGTTAAATCGGCCGGGCGCGGTGGCTCAAGCCTGTAATCCCAGCACTTTGGGAGGCCAAGACGGGTGGATCACGAGGGCAGGAGATCGAGACCATCCTGGCTAACACGGTGAAACCCCATCTCTACTAAAAAATACAAAAAACTAGCTGGGCGAGGTGGCGGGCGCCTGTAGTCCCAGCTACTCGGGAGGCTGAGACAGGAGAATGGCGTGAACCCGGGAGGCGGAGCTTGCAGTGAGCCGAGATCTGGCCACTGCACTCCAGCCTGGGTGACAGAGCAAGACTCTGTCTCAAATTAAAAAAAAAAAAAAAAAAAAAAAAAAATGATGTTAAATCTACCCTGCCTGTGCTCCATAAATGGAACAACAAAGTGTAGATGTCAGCAGATCTGTAGACAGCATAGTTTACTGAATATTTTAAGCCCACGACCTACGGCTCAGAAAAAGTTTCCTTTTAAAATTACTTCTGATTGACAATGCACCTGGTTATTAAAGAGCTCTGATGGAGCTGTGCAAGGAAATTCGTGTTTTCATGCCTGTGAACACAACACCCATTCTGCAGCCCATGGATCAAAGGGTAATTTTGACTTTCAAGTCTTGTATTTTAAATTTATTTTTTAGTTCAATATGGTTTTATTTAAACATGTGTACAGCTGAAGGGGGGATGTGATCTTTGGTTAGGTGAAACCAATTTTCACAGTTCATATTTGGCCATTTTAGCTTTGTAGTGAATAATAACAGAAGAGGAAGTTTCTGTTCAAGATCCTCACTCCAGCACACTCAGCCAGGTGCCTGGCAAGATGACACATTTCCTGGTCTAAAGTTCACAGCCAATCCTCTCACCCAAATGGAACACCAATTCTCCTCCCAGCATACACACACACATACACATCTTATTTTCACTGCTCTACACAGGGCCCTGAGAATCCTTAATTTTAAAGTTGGGAAAAACGTGAAAGGATTCCTTAACTCATTGTCTGTGACAAATTCAACTACCTTTTAACTCTTAACAATTGCAAGTATAAAATATTTGAAATTTATGAGATGCTCCACTTTATGGAACAACTCAAATGCTAAAAAATTAGGTCAAGTGACATGCTTTAATATTTTAAAATGTTACTTAAAACTTATTGAGACAAGATAGCAGCACATTCTTGGTATTATAAACTCCTACTGACGACTGCTACTTGATAGCCAAAAACATTGAAAAAAGAGAAGAAACCATACTGGTATACAACAATGTCTGCAGGGAATGTCATGTTTTACGTTTTGTTAACTGAAATTAAACCTGACAAACCCAAAGATCTACAAAACTGACACTCATGTTATTTTAAATGATGAGGTAGGTTGTTTCCTATGCAGTAAAGTGAAGATAACAAAAAAATCCACACAACTTCCAAATTCTCTTAAAAAAAAAAATTTCGGATTATAGTCACTTTCACAAACAAGACATTCATTCTTAAAGTAGAGAGGTTATACTCAGGCAGGTTCTGTACTTGATGTGTTACTTGGAGATTCAATAATCAGTCTTGGGTCAATCAACTCTCTCCAAAATACAGTGATTTTGCTCTCCTATGTCACAGCATACTCCACTACCTCGGTTCTATTTTCATTGTGATAAACCAAATCAAATTTCCCAGGTTCTCTCAAGGCAGGTAAGGATGGAAGAATTTGTGTATCTACTTGCTGGGTCTCTGGATTAGGGCTTAATATTCTTCTGGATGTTAGTTCTAAAAGCTTAAATGCAGTCTTTTCTCCAACTTGAGGGGCAGTTGCTTACAGTGGTAACAGACTATAGTCCTTGTGTGTCTTTACTGGATTCTGGATAATAGATGAATTTGTTACCATGTCACTTAATTGCTGTTGCCTCTGGTTGTCAGTGCTTCTATTTACAATACAGGAAACAGGATGCCATCATCCTCCACCTCTCCCCCGCATGCCCCGTCCCCTAGCTCCCTTCCAAGAAAAAAGGTTCTCTCCTCTACCCCATCCTCTTCCTAAACTAGTGGGGAGAGACACACTAGGAGAAGGACCAGGAGCCTGTCTGCCACCATTTGAGCCAGAATACCTCCATCCAGCAGCACCTGCAGTATGTGATGACAACTCTGGTCCTGGACAACCTCTTCCTGCAAAAAGGCCTACTGTCTTTAAGAAACCAGCAGCACACTCCAGGGTGCTTGATGACATCAAGCATTGGTCATCTGACTCTGAACGACAGTCTGAAATAGAAGATGTTGTTCCAGAAGTCTTGTCCTTGCTGGGGGTAAGGCTAAAGCCAGATTTTATACCCAGTTTGTCCGCAGTTGTATTTTTGGTAGAGGGTCCTTCCTTTGATAGCTCAGTTGATAATTTCTCTGAGGAATTTCTGGCCTCCAAAGTGACTTTGCTGGGACCATCACTAATAGATTCATCACAAGACTCAGGAGACTCCGAGAAGGAACTGGGACTCTCTTTTGAGCAAATGCTTACACTACCTTTCCTTTTGGCTTTAACAGGCTGTTTCTAGCAGAACCTTTTGGAGAACTACATCTCTGATTGGCCCAGTCTTTTACTGCCTGTACTTCTAGAGACTTGGGATTCTTGGCCTTTTTTTTAATATTCACTTTTCTCTTTTTTCTTTGCTGATTTTCTTTTGGTCTCTTTGTTATCACCCGCTGTGCCACAGGTTGCTTTATTTTTTTCTCTTTTTTTTTTTTTTTTTGGCTGACAGTCTGATTCGTAACAGCTTTTGGTTCCAGATCCAAGACCTTCTCATTATTGTTATTGTTCTCTTGCCTCTTCCGATGCTCCTTTGAATATTTGTAATCTGGTTCGGTTTCTTCATCCTCTAACTGAAATGCCTGCTTCTTGCTTTTCTAAGTGATAAATTAGTGTCACCATTACTGATGATTACAGAATTCTCAGCAACTCCTCTCTCTTCTAATTTAACTCTGAGGCAGCAGTTGTCTCTCACCAGGCGCACGCTCTCCCCCCGGGGCAGGAGCCCCCGCTCCAGGTAGGAGGTCCCCAGAACTGCAGCTGAAGCGCTGGTGGATGAGACTAGTGAGATCTGTGACGACTCGTCAGCTGTTCAAATCGACCAGAAGCCAGAAGGCCGTACAGTGCGGGGTAGCTGGCGGTGGGTAATCAAATTGAAGCCTTAGCCTGTTTCCGAGGCTGCCATCTTGCTCCGTGCTCAACGGAAGCTGACTTTCAAGTCTTATTGTTTAAGGAATACATTTTATAAGACCATACCTACCATAGATAGCGTTTCATCTGATGGATTTGGGAAAAGTAAAGTGGAAACCTGAAAAGGATTCACCATTCTAGATGCCATTCAGAGTATTTGTGATTCACAGGAGATCAAGGTCTCAGCTTTGTAAGTACTTTGTAAGGAGTGGATTCCATGGATGGAATCCATGGAATGATTTTGAGGGGTCTAAGACATCAGGGGAAGAGGTCACTGCATATGTGGTAGAAATAGCAGGAAAACTAGAATTAGAAGTGGAGCCTGACAATGTTGACTAAAGTGCTGCTGCAATCTCATGATAAAACTTGAACAAATGAGGAACTGCTTCTATGGATCGGTAGAAAAGTGCGTTTTTGAGGTGGAATTTACTCCTGGTGAAGATGCTGTGAACACTGTTGAAATAACAAAATACTTCAAATATTCCATACACTTAAGTCAATAAAGCTGCCGCAGAGTACAAGAGGATTGAGTCCAATTTTGAAAGAAGTTCTGTGGGTAAAAAGCTATAAAACATCATGGCATACTACAGGGAAAATGTCCACAAAAAGAAGGAATGGATGCGGCAAATTTCATTGTTGTCTCATTTAAGAAATTGCCAGATCCACTCCAGCCTTCATCAACCCGTACCTCCATCAGTCAGCAGCTATCAACATGGAGGTGATATCCTCCACCAGGAAAAAGACTGGCTGAAGGCTCAGATTGTTAGCATTTTTTAGCAATATTTTAAAAGTTAAGGTCTGTACATGTTTTAGACATAATGCTATTGCACACCTAATACATTTCAGTATAAACATAACTTCTATATGAATTGTGAAAAAAATGTGTGTGTGACCTGCTATATTGTATTATTCTCTTCATTGCAGTGGTCTGGAACTGAACCTGCAGTATCTCTAAGGTACAGCTGTACCCTAATGCCAAGTTCCCCCATCTGCTAATCATTTAGTGCCTTATGGAGAAACAACTGTTTTTATCACAAATTAGAATTTAACTTTGGTCAATATACAAAGCTGTTGATAAAGTAAGGCATACCCATGTATTTATTGACAGCTATGCAAACAATCTTACCTTTTTTTCTTCATGTTTCTTTTTAGAGAGGCAGTTTGTTTTATTTTGCTGCATTGTTACTGTAATTTCGAACTTTATAATTTAAACCTTTTTTTCACATCTTTCCACATCCCTTTAAATCTATAAATTTTATGTCCTTACCCAATTTCTCTCTGAAAAATGTTTTCCAGATGTAGCGATACTGTAATATTAATGCCAACCTAAATGTTAATATGCCATTCATTTGAGAAACATATTTGAGAGTCTTCTGTGTGCTAGTGTGTCCAGAATCGGTGGGTTCTTGGTCTCACTGACTTCAAGAATGAAGCCGCGGACCCTTGCAGTGAGTGTTACAGTTCTTAAAGACTGTCTGGAGTTTTTTCCTTCTGATGTTCGGACGTGTCCAGAGTTTCTTCCTTCTGGTGGGTTCATGGTCTCCGTGGCTTCAGGAGTAAAACTGCAGACCTTTGCGGTGAGTATTACAGCTCTTAAAGGCGGAGCGTCTGCAAGTTATTCCTTCCTTAAATCCGGAGTTGTTCCTTCCTCCCGTTGAGCTCACAGTCTGGCTGGCTTCAGGAGTGAAGCTGCAGGCCTTCGCAGGGAGTGTTACAGCTCATAAAGACCACGCAGACCCAACGTCTGAGCAGCAATAAGATTTATTGCAAACAGGAAAAGAACAATGCTTCCCCACCATGGAAGGTGAGGCTAGAGGGTTTCCGCTGCTGGCTCTCCCATCCTGCTTTTATTCCCTTATCTGACCCCACCCACAGCCTGCTCCTTTTACAGAGAGCTGATTGGTCCGTTTTACAGAAAGCTGATTGGTCCGTTTTGACATGCTGCTGATTGGTGCGTTTACAAAACTTTAGCTAGACCCAGAGTGCTGATTGGTGCGTTTACAATCCTTTAGCTAGACAGAAGATTTCTCCATGTCCCCACTAGATTAGCTAGACACAGAGCGCTGATTGGTGCTTTTACAAACCTTTAGTTAGACCCAGAGTGCTGATTGGTGCGTTTACAACCCTTTAACTAGACACAAAAGTTCTCCAAGTCCCCCCACCCATCCCAGAAACCCAGCCATCTTCATCTCTCACCCTCTGGGGCACCCAGCCCAGGCACGGTCCCCTCATCAAGCTCTGCAGGCGCCCGCTGGCCGCGGGGCCCACTGAGCCTGCGCCCACCCGGAACCGGGGCCGGTCCGAGAGCACCGCGCGCAGCCCTGGCTCCCGCCCGTGCTTCTCCCTCCACACCTCCCTGGGAGCGGAGGGAGCCAGCTCCGGCCTCGGCCAGCTCCAGAGAGGGGCCCCACAGCGCAGCGTCAGGCTTAAGGGCTCCTCAAACGCAGCCAGAGCCGGGAGAGATCGAGGGCTGCTGGCACGTTGTCACCTCTCACTAGGCATGTTCTAAGTGCACAGGAGACAATCAAGAACAAGACGGACAAGGTCTGCTCTTGTGGGACCTTACATTCTGTTAATAGCGGGAAGACAGATTTTAACAATGGATATGTTAAAAAGGCACTTGCAAATAGTGCATGCCAAAGAAAATGAAAACACTAATAATAGAATGTGCTCCAAAAAGCTGCTTTGAGGTGGTGAATTTTTTTAGCTGAGTTGTGAATAATAAAAAAGAATGTGAATATGGATAGGATAGCATTCCACAAATAGAAAACAAGTATAAATATGGCGCTGTGCAGAAAGAAATGGGCTTTCATTTTCAGGGAAAGAAAGATGGCTGGTATGATATGGAGTGGAGTGAGCACAGGAGAGCCTGAGAGATCAGGTCAAGAAGTAGACAGGGCCAGGTCGTGCCTATCTTTTTTTTTTTCTTTTTTCCAGTATCTGTATGAGAGATAGGTTATGCCTGTCTTGAAGACCATGTTAGGAAGTTAGTATTTTATTTTAAGAACAAGATGCCAGTGGAATATTTTTATATGACCTAACAACATGTAAAATGAAAAGCACTTTTATTTGTGTGTGGAGAATGAACTTTAAGGGGAGAAAGATGGAAAGTAAAGAAATAAACTAAAAGACTATTGAAATAGTACAGCTGAGAGACAATGGCGGCAAGAAGAGATGGAGAAGGAAGAGAAGTGGATGACCTTAGGATGTATTTTAAAGTTATAGCCAAGGAGTTGCTGGTGGATTAGATGTAGAGAGTGAGAGAAAAAAGGGATCAGGAGTTACTCTTGGGTTTTGATTTGGGCAATTGGGTGAACAATAATGCCATTTATGGAAATGGGAAAAACGGGGGAGAAAAGTTCTGGAGGGGGTGAAAATCAAGAATAGAGAATTCTTTTGAAGAATACAGACTAGAGATTGCCCTATTAAGTTGGAGAGGCCCATTTAGACATCCAAGTGGAGATTACTAAGAAGGAAGTAAACTCTGTGAGTCTGGAGCTTGTGGAGGAAGGCACTTTAGGGCTGGGGAAAATAATCTGGGAGTCATCAGCTTACAGGTAACCATGCCAGTGGATGAAATTATGTGGAGAGTGAATGTAGACAGAGTTGTGGAAATTTTCACAGTTTACATCAAGTATGTATGGAAGTCGCTTAACACTTTCAATTTAGAAACCTTTGCGATACATTTGGAAAGGCTAAAAAAAAAAAAAAAGTGTCCATGAAATGCCGAAAACCATGTCATCCCTTTCTGATAAATTTAAGCCTTGCAGTGCTTCTTCGAAGCCAAACATCCTCTGGCATGGTTTCCTCCTCCATGGGTCTAAAAGTTTTATGACAAAATAGAGAAATATATTTTTATTTAAGGGGATTAACCTCAGAGTGAGTGAGAACCTTCCTGCTTAGATTTGATGAATCTTTCTGGCATTGTTCTAGTAAGAGAAATTTTATCAAAAGGGAATGAGTATCAGTCTGTCTCAGACTATGTTTTACTTTTTTTCCTGTCACTTAGCTTTCTTGACTGATATGCTGCCGCTAAGTTTTAGGAGACCTTTGCATTAATCTGTTTCTCAGTAGGCTGTGCTGTGGGTATGTCTTACAAACAAGCAGCATAATTTGGCTACATACAAAGAGAATCCTTCTCTCAGGTTACTTTTCTGGATTTGAGTGTGACTTAGGAATCCTTGCATGAAATGCTATTTATCTTCCTTCAAAGGTGAGGATTTACTGGGAATGGGATTTTTCTTGTGCTAGAAAACACCCATCCTAGATTATCTTCAGTTCAAACTATTTAAAACAGCATTTCAGAAGATTTAAAATATTTTAATATTTGAAAATATTTAAAATTCTGTCTAGAATGCTCTAGTAAGCCAGAAAAATTCTAGTGACAATGTTGAAAAATTCTAGTGACAATGTTAACATTTATCCTATGAGGCTAAATGTGACCTGTATGTTCCAGAATATTCAGGCGCAGCAGAGCTTGGAAATACGTAAATTAAGATGATTTCTTCCTGTATGTTTCAACTCCAAAGCTAGTTTTGATGCTTTAATTTCATGTATATTCTAACAGATTACATGGTATTTAGTCATGTGTTGAATTTGTACAATGCATTATGCATTAGCTTTTAAAAAGTTTTCATACCTATTTGTAGTGGCTTTGTATCCAGTGATTAGGTAGGACAGCTGTTAAAATTCCTGCCACAGACAAAACTAGTAATGTGACTGGGCTGGAATCCAGAGTATATTTCTATAAGATAAGGACCCTTAAGCAAACAGCAAACATAAGTACAATACCAGTGTCCACCCTTTAAAATCCCAATAATTTCCTAATATCATCAAATACCATCTAACATCCAGGAACTTAATATCATAAAGATCCATTCATATTTTTGCAATTGTGCAATTGTCTTTAAATTTTTTTTTTGTTTGTTTGAATCAGTATCTAAATAAGGTCCAAATAGTATCCTCAGAGTGTCTGTTTTACTTTTGTCTTTAAATCCATGCAAAAAAAATCTTAAAGTCTAGCTTACATAGTGTTTTAGTAAGATTATAGTATACCTATATTATCAAAGAATCTACTATGTCAAAAGAGTATTTTGGAGGAAAAAAATAAGGTAATTATGTAGATCTGAAAAAGTTTGATCAGTCAACTTTTTTTTTTCCCCCCAGCCCAGAGGTCTTTTATTTATTTATTTATTTTTAACACCTATTATGCCATGAATTCATAAGGAATAGGTTCCAGCAGCTCAGGCTCCTTCCCATTGGTTCTCACAAAGCGTGCTTCTCTGGGTGGAACAGGCTGGCGCTTCAGTTGAACCCAGGTACCTTTCTCTTTGGCTTCTTTCTTTTTCTGATCATTTTCCTTCACGCGTTTCAGGAAGCTATCCTTGGCTCTTAGAGTGCTTAATGTGCTCAATACATACATTAATTCTCTTGGCAAGAATCTTGCCCTTAACTTGTTTGTTTACAACAATGCCAACAGCATGCTGGGTAACATTGTAGACTCTTCCAGTTTTGCCATGGTAACACTTGTGAGGCATTCCTTTTTGAACAGTACCCATTCCCTTGATGTCTACGATATCACCTTTCTTATAGATTCGCATATACGTGACCAAAGGAACAACTCCATGTTTTCTAAAAGGCCTAGAGAACATATATCGGGTGCCTCTCCTCTTTCCCTTTGTGTTAGTCATTTTGGCGAATTACTGGAAGATGGCGGTTCCGGCGGAAAGGCGATCTGTGAACTTTATGATACGATGCCAAAATAGTCTGTTGATTTTATTAATTTAGTGGAAAACATGATCAATTCAGTCAGCTCAGGTATTAACAAAACTGCAAATTAATTAGCCTTTAAAAAGTATCTTCTATTTGTTGGGTCCACATATACAGCCAAGATAATATTTATATAGGATCACAATTATATATTGACCACAATTATGTATAAGACCACTTCAGGTCAGGTGTGGTGGCTCACGCCTGTAACCTCAGCACTTTGGGAGGCCGAAGTGGGTGGATCATGAGGTTAGGAGATCGATACCATCCTGCCAACATGTTGAAACCCCGTCTCTACTAAAAATACAAAAATTAGCTGAGTGTGGTGGTGTGTGCCTGTAGTCCCAGCTACTCTGGAGGCTGAGGAATGAGAATCGCTTGAACCTGGGAGGCCCAGGTTGCAGTGAGCTGAGATCGCGCCACTGTAGTCCAGCCTGGTGACAGAGTGAGACTCCGTCTCAAAAACAAAACAAAACAAAACAAAACAAAAAACGCTTGAAAATCTTTAATAATGTCACCTCAGTTGAGTAGTTCTTAGCTTTCAGAAATAATTACAACTATAGTGCAGTGCCTATTCTAATTTTAGAGCTGTCTTGTCTAACAGTTGGCTAATCACATACCAACTATGTATTCTTTTTTTTTTTTTTTTGAGACGGAGTCTCACTGTCACCAGGCTGAAGTGCAGTGCTGTGATCTTGGCTCACTGCAACTTCTGCCTCCAGGGTTCAAGCGATTCTCCTGCCTCAGCCTCCAGAGTAGTTGGGACTATAGGCTTGCGCCACCATGCCCAGCTAATTTTTGTAGTTTTAGTAGAGATGGGGGTTTCACCATGTTGACCAGGATGGTCTCGATCTCTTGACCTTGTGATCTGCCTGCCTCAGCCTCCCAAAGTGCTGAGATTACAGGCGTGAGCCACTGCACCTGGCCAATTATGTATTTCTTATTAAAAATTAGAATAAAATTATAGGCATAGATTAGGTTATATAGTACACACACACTCTTTGTATGTGTTAGATGTGTTAGGCATAAATTCATACACTTATATGATGATCATTCTGTTGCTTTGTTATTCCATAGATTTGGTGATACTGATAAATATACCAAGGGCAGTTTCATATAATGAAGGCGTTCTATCATCTGGGTTTAAATTCTACCCAAACTCTTACTGGCTTTATGACCTTAGACACAATTGTTAATTTTTCTATGCCTGTTACCTTATACGTGAAATGAAATGATATCTACTCCAAGGTTGCTGTGAGAATTAAATGACAAAATACTTGTTTGTGAAATGCTCAAAATGGTGCTTTGCACATAGTAAATATTTAATACATATAAGTTATGGCATTTCTTAGCCAATTTATTAACATTGTTTCTTAGAGAATTAAGTGATTTTTTTTTTTTTTTTTTTTTGAGATGGAGTCTGGCTTTTGTCACCCAGGCTGGAGTGTAGTGGCGCGATCTCGGCTCACTGCAACCTCCGCCTCCCGGGTTCAAGCTTCTCCTGCCTCAGCCTCCTGAGTAGCTTGGATTACAGTTGTCTGCCACCATGCCCAACTAATTTTTGTACTTTTAGTAGCAGTGGGGTTTCGCCATGTTGGCCAGGCTGGTCTCCAACTCCTGACCTCAGGTGATCCGCCTGCCTCGGCCTCCCAAAGTGCTGGGATTACAGGCATGAGCCACCATGCCCGGCCTTAAGTGTGTATTTTGTAGCTAAAAGCTAGTCTTTTAAATACATACTTTTTATTTTAGCCATCTTCAGTAGAAGTATTTCTAAAATGTATTAAATGCTCCATTAATTTATCCCAATATTCTGAACACAGTGTAATATTTTTATATGGATTCAAGTTCATTACAAATACTTGCCATTGCCCTGTATTTTAGGCTTGTTATAGGGGTGTTGACGTCTGTTTCAAACACCAAAATGGCCTAAGACTGATTATGTTCTCGCTTTCATGAATGTGTAAGCTTCCATACCTTTCACAGTCACCTCCTTCTCTTCCCTTTCTAATCCACTGTAGACTGAGAAACCTGATGAACAGGTTTATTAGAATTATGCTGAAAAGAAGACAAAGTGAGCTAGAAGGAATTGGAAATGGCTCTTCTGAGTGTGACACCTTTACCCATTAGTCAGGGACTAATCCAGCGCCACGAGTCTTTTATACTTATTTCTGGATCCTTGGCTACACTTCAAATAGCTGAGGTTGTTGGATATAATGTCCGTATTAAATAAGTATTAATCTAATGACAATAGTGCTTTAAACTGAAATATGGTAGAGTCAGTTACAGTGCCATTTTGCAGCTTTATTGAGGTGTAATTGGCAAAACTTGCATATATTTAAGGTACACAATGTGTTTTGATATATGTATATACTGTGAAATGATTACAATACTCAAGCTAATTAAAATATCTATCACCTCATATAGTTACCATTTTTGGTGTGGTGATAACACCTGAAATCTACTCTTAGCAAATTTCAAATATACATTATTAACATGTCACCCTACTGTAAATTAAATCTCCAGAATTTATTTTTATAATTGAAAGTTTGTACCCTTTGACCAGTATCTCCCCTTTTCCCCCCCACAGTGACATATTTTGAAAAATCTATTTAGAACTTTCCTACAAACAACTAGGCCTTAAACTCTCAGTAGATCTTTGAGTCTCTTTCAAGTTACCGTGATTCAGTAATGCATGAAAGGATAGAAAGCAATACTCTGTCCTCCTGCCTTGGTCTCTGCTATGGTTTGAATGTGTCCCTCTCCAAAATTCATAATTTAATCCCCAATACAAGACTTGGAAAGTGGGGTCTTATAGGACAAGTTTAGGTCATGAGGGCTTCACCCTCAATAATGGATTATTGATTGCCCCTATAAAAAGTGCTTACAAAAGTAGATTAGCGCTCTCTCCTCTGCCATGTCATACAATGCTGCTTTGGAGGATGTTGCATTCAAGGTGCCATCTTGGAGGTGGAGATAGGGCCCTCACCTGACACCAAACATGCTGGTGTCTTGATCTTGGGCCTCCCAGCCTCCAGAACTGTGAGAAATCAATTAGTATTCTTTATAAATTACCCAGTTTCAGATCTTCTGTAATAGCACAAAATGGACTAAAACAGTTGACTTTAGACTCAGGATTATGAAACAAGTCAGTCCATGAACATTCATTTGTTGGCAACTTGGATCAGTAAATTACAAATTATTTTTAAAAATAGGAAATAACAAAATATAACGAATGCCCATGCCCAGTTACAGATAAAATGACCTTCATGCCCATCCATACTGATCCTTGTCCTCATGCCTGCCTCATAGGTAAGCACTCTTGTGAAGAGGGTGTGAATGTTTTTTGTTTTTCATTATGAGAGAGTATATATTGAAGGATGCATTCAGAGCTAAAAGGCAAATAAACTGATAACTGACAGAATATATAAGCTTAAGGAAGAAAATGAATGACAAAATTTCTAGTGATCAAGAGTGAATTGCTTTTTAAAAACAGATGGTAAGTAGGCTGGGTGCAGTAGCTCATGCCTGTAATTCCAACACTTTGGGAGGCAAAGGTGGGAGGATCGCTTGAGGTCAGGAGTTCAAGACCAGCCTGGCCAACATGATAAAACTCCAACTCTACTAAATACAAAAATTAGCTAGGCTTGGTGGCATATGCCTGTAGTCCCAGCTACTTGGTAGGCCCAGGAGGTGGAGGATGCAGTGAGCTGAGATTGCACCACTGCACTCCAGCCTGGGTGACAGAGTGACACTCTGTCCCAAAAAAAAAAAAAAAAAGATTGTAAACACTAAATTCCTATAGCATTTAGATTCCATTATACATATTTTAAGAAGTCATGTATATAATTTAAACTGCTAATGTTTATAGCTGCTAAGATTATGACTGTTATGTTTAACTTAAAAATATGCAAAGGGGTACATTTTTAGGGGCTAGGAAAACAAGTTAGAAAACATGGGATTACAGAATACATCTAAAAGTGAAAATTCTGGGTTACAGGGCACAGGCAACTTCAACTTTACAAGATACTGCAAGTTTGCTTTCCAAAATGGATATATCAAGTTCCAGCTGTGTTTCCTCTTCCTTGCCAACACATGGTGTATCTTGCCCTTTTAAAAAATCTTTCAGAAAGGATGATTCAAGTATCCTGAAAACTTACTTATGATACATCATCCATTTCTTTCCACAACCAGCAAACCAAATTTATTAGTATACTGTAATACCCCGCAAAGACACCTAATGAGTCCAGGGGTGGCTGGAGCCTGGGTTGGTTGCCTTCTGATGCTTTTAGGCTCTTCTGAGCAGCGGGAGTGGAGCTGAGTCTGAAAGTAGGCCCCAGACAGAGAGAAAACTCACTTACTCACTACTGCTGGCCAGATGAGAATCACTGTCCATCACAGAAAAGGAGGGGCGGTCTACAAAGCTGTGAAAGCAATACATTCCAGGTGTTCAAAGAGCAGGAAGGAACCCTAAGTGTGAGGCCCCCAGGTGTGGCTAGTTGGATTTGAAAGGGCTGGGAGGTGGAGGTGGAAGGAGGGCTCCCTGCAGCCTCTAATCGCCTTCACATATATATAAAGTTGGTGGCTGTTAACTCTTCAGTGGTGTCTCACCTAACAGTAGGATTATGTAAGGGAGATCACAAATTAGAGCATCATGATTTTAAAATAATTCTAACAAACATCAATTTGAATTTAAAATTAACTCACAACATTATTTCCCAAAGAAAGAAAAAGAAGCGCTAAATTTCTTAGTTTCAACTGCATAAATTATGGGTTATTTTTAAAAAAGACCTAAAAATTACCTGTTTGTGGGGTGTTTCTCATTGGTGACAGTATTAAAACATTTTAATCAAATGTTAATTAAATCAATTAAAACATCTGGCAAGATTTTACTTGAAAGTTCCAAATTCAGTATTTTTTCCTCAAATCTTCTACATTTTTCATCATTTAATTTAAAAAAAGTAATTTTTTTCTAATTCTTTCTGGTTTATACCAGTATGCTGTACAATATTTTCTATGTGTGCTACAACATGACAAGGTTGGGAAACATTGATACAATGTGGTATGTTCCCTGGGTATCATTCACATGTGCTATGTTACTCCATTAGCACTGTGTTATGTTACTGGCTTCATAAGAATCCAATCTGATTCATGCTCTAAGTCCCAAGCAAGTTCCTGCATCTTTGTGTTCAATTTCTGCATCTTTGTGGTGGGGAAATGGAAAGTAATTTTAGATAGATATGTATATTTCATATAGTTTAATAAGCTATGTCTTGAAAATATTTAATACCTTTGTTTAAAGATGATCTCGTGTATCTGTGAGCTACTGAGCTAACAGCAATGGAAAATTTCAATGAAGAATTGGAATTTTAGCTAGACAAGTCCAATCCTTCATTTTAGAGATAAGGAAACCAAAACTGAAAGAGGTGTTTGTGCTCAAGTAGAGCCAGAGCTTAGACTGGAAAACAGATGTCAAGCCTCCAAAATTTAGAGCTTCACTACAATGACCTTAACTTGCATGCTATTCACATTAGATTTTCCTTTTTCATACATTTTGGGTATGTCTTAAATATATACTTAAACATGTTGATTCATTCAAAGGAGTTAGATGTGGCCAGGAAGTAATGAAGTGGTAAGTATAAGGACAATTATTTGTGAACACCAGATTATTCCAAGATAAAGCAGTACCTGGAAGAGTCAATGTCTGGAATGATAAGGAAGGGAAGATGGAAGGAAGAAAAGAAGTCCTTTTGTTTCCTATAAATAAGAGCTGTGAGTCCCAACAACCAAGAACAGAGATTAGAATACCAAAATAAAGGAATATAGGGGTTTATGAAGAATTTAATATTACCATATCTAAGTATTTCTGCATTTGGTATCTTTTAAAAAACAGCCCCTCTAGTCTATAAATTTTTACCATATTGATAATGTATTCTAGGTGCATAATATATTGAGATTTTGGGCTAAGAAATCCAGTGTTTGCTTTTAAGCTTGTATTTTGTCAAAGTGAATTTTTGTAAAAAAATTCTCCAAACTATTCAGCTAAGACTTTTTATAATGTATTCTCAAATTTAAGCTTTGCTGCACCAGAATACAACCAGAATACTAACACATTATTATACACAATGTAAGGATTATTGCAGTTTATTTAACACTAAAAGTAGTCATGCTTCATATACAATAAAATATATTACAATGATCATTTTTAATGCTTTATTCATTGATTAAAAGAATATACATTTAACATAAACCATACAACATCAGTCATCAGGTCAAACATTCAGCTGGTTTCCTTACAGTTTCTGTCAGGAGTTATTTTATCTGATCACATTTATAAGATAAAATCTCACCACATCTGGCATTTACACACACTGTGCCAGTGGATTCACACTACTGATGTACATATAAAATCCGCATGGTATGTGCTCACTGGAGACAAAACAGTGCACACCTGTCAAAAGGTCATTTTAATATAAGATGGTAAAACCATTTGTAAAACACATATAAACTTTTTTCCATAAATAGAATCATATCTGGACATCTGTTGCATAAATTGTGTTTCCAAAGCTTACAATAGAGCAGCCAGGTCTCAGCACTGCTGGGCACCCAGGTTGGCTACTTACTTTATTATTGCAGACTGTCCTTTAACATTAAATGCACAACATTCGTACCACTTAAAACTGGGGTCAGGTGGAAGTCTCACAGAGACCACGTCTGTACCGCGGTTGCCCTGAAACAGTTAATAGGCTTTTAAAGCCTCTCAGATATAACAAGGTTTTAAAACATACTTCATGGAATGTTCTTCATGTATCATAGCAGCTCATACCTGTGATAGAACAAGCTTTCAGTTTTTCCTTTCTTTCCTTTACATTCACTATTCACAGTGAAACAGGTGCATGTTTTTTTTTTTTTTCTTTTTTTTTTGTTTTGTTTTTTCAGAGTTCTGAGGTTGCTGACTGAGCCACAGCACAGCTGTGTACCACAGGTCGAAATTCGACCTTAAATATTACAATCTAGCAGTATCTGGCTGGCCAGAGTGGGCCGGCCCCTGCCAGCATGTGGGCACTTCTTCATTAAGTCTATTCTTTGGCAGCTGACACGCGTGCTGACAGAGAAAAATCCAGTGACTTGTTGTTAGGGATTTCACGACTAATGTTTTTGCAAGCATGTGTATTTACAACTCTGTATTTTTATTTCCTTTAGGAGGTTTTACTCTGAAATACAGTTTCTTTCTTCCCCCACTATTTGAAATCTGGGCTAAATGAATGTGTAATGTAATTGATGAATAAAATTATGTCAGATATAGTTAAAAAAAATCCAACGATTTCAGTATTCATGTTTATGTAAATGCATTTTTTTTTTTTAAAAAACAATTAAGCAATGTTCTAGTACTATACAAAATTCAAAATGGTAACTGGTGATACCGACTATTAGATATGTAATGAAAGTTAAAGTCTTGGCTTTTGTGTTACAGATAATTCATTTGGGATATTATTTATCTTCCATTTGAAATCAAAATTAATGAAATGCTATCAGAATGCATGGATGCAGTGCATTGCATATAAATCTACCAGGCTATGGATATATATCTATGTATGTATAAAAATATTTTGGCTCCTGAGCTCTGAACTCTGACACACAAAGAATAAAAACGTCGAAAAGGCAGAGTAACTCAGTGAAAAATAAAGTTAGCCAGCAACCTCAGACAATCTTCGGCTGTATATCCTTAAGGTTTGGTAACAAGTCCATTAACCGTGAAAGCCCTATACATTGTCACTTTGAACTTCTAAACCAATACCCGACTACGTTCTTTGATCAAGAAGTAGAATATACATATATAATTCTATAAAGCTAATACTGATTAAACACAGCACAAAAGGATTAATTCACACTACTGAAAAAAAAAAAACATAATAGGACCCTACTTGCATATGTAACCACAGGAATTCTACATTTAAAAAAAAGCTAAATGTCTTCACTGAAGCTTTGCATCTCTCTGTAAAAATGACGATTTGGTTCAGTGAAGACACTGAGTGATTCGATGTCCATGACTGCGTGCCAAGGTTGACCCAGGCCCAGGGATACCTGCTCAATAAGGTTATGCACTGGATCTACATCCTGGTCGGCCAGTTCACCTTGGTCAAAATCAATGCTTTCTTCGGTGACTTCAAGCACTTTCAGATCAGAGCCCCGAAGACGAGCAATGGCAATGAGGTTATGTGCCCACACCGTGTAACCTGAAAAATAAACAAAAGACAACACTGTCATTTCCTTTTCTCTTTGATAAGTTTGTCTTTTCCTCATTCAAAGCTTCTAGGGAAGCTTCAAATTTGTATCTCACTTACCATTTTGGTCTTTTTCCTTTAGAAATACATTGAAATTGGAATAGGAAACATGGTTGTATAGCCCAGAAAAAAAAAAGGCTACAAGTTGTGTTCAAGAGTACCAATCTATGATTAGATCCTTTATGATACTACTTCATTCAGTAAAATAGACATTTAAAGTATATACAAATAAATTTTACAGCTTTGGGTAACAATGTACCATAAGGATGAAATTTTTAGTTCATATATACACGTATCTGTTAACCACATATGGTAAATGTATTTTTCATTTGTGAAAATACACATATCTGTTAACCACATGTGGTAAATGTATTTTTCATTTGCGAAAAATCATCTCTTATAATGCTTCACAAAGTTACAAAGTGACACTTTAAAGGTAAACTGTTAATTGTCAGTAGCAAATATGTAAATTATAAAACAATCATGGGAATGATATACACCAACTTCAGAATAATAACTACTACTGGGAAGGAATAAAGGGAGATGAATGTGGGGAGCTTTAGCTTAAAGAAGAAAAAGGCTTTAAAAAGACTGGCTTAAATTAACTTTTAAATAACCTGATATGTCTTTACCCCACTGTGTTTACCACTTTCAGTATTGATCTAGTCTTTTCTACCACCTCTGACGACTGGCATAAAGCAAGACTTGAAAAGCAAGACATACATTCCCAAATACAAAGGGACGCTAAAAAAAAATAATGAAACAGTGCTGGTAAGATAGCTAATAAGAGAGTTTAAGACATTCTTATATACTACTTTGTAATTATATTACAAGTATCCAAAAAGGAAGTAAATTTATTTGTCAGAATACCAACTCTCCATCCAAATGAGAACAGGTCACATTAAAATGAAAGAAGCATATCAATGGAACCATCGTTAAAAAAAATTACACACATTAATACTTTGATACCAAGAACCTAAAAGATGAGGTAGTGAGCATGAAAGAAATAATACGTTCTCTTCCCCCGTGCTATGTTTTAAGGGGTTGGGTGATTAGAGGAAATGTATCTACCACAGGTATGTGTGCTTTCTCAGACAGTTAATTTCACTGATTTTTTTTTTTTTTTAAATACCGCCATTCAAATGATGGACAAAAAAGTAACAGGGAAGCTGGAGCAGAACACTTAGGGTTAAATATGATTTTCCTTTTGTAAGTGATATATCTTGCAAGCTTTAGAAAGCATAAAAATCTGCATATCAAGTTGATACAAGATTTCTTGATACTATAAAGGTCAGTGCTATCTCTTTACTGGCATAAAATGTTTTCGGTGTAATTCCAGTATTAGATTATAATGAACAAAATCACCTACCATGAATTGCCAGAAGAGAGAGCTTTGTGCACCTCCATGCTAATAAAACCAACGGATCTTCATTTCGGTTGTCACTAAGATCTGGAAAACCAGACGTGTCAATCACATCATTCATTAAAATAAAATGAGTGAGGAACTTGTCATATTGCCTGGATATAAGATCAACAATAGCCCCTGAAACACAAGTGATATAGCTATCAAAATGAATCCTCTCTAGTGGTATACTGGGTTTCAGAATCTTTAACATATCTTCACTCTTGATATCAAAAGCCATTATATAGACCCGAAGGTTGGTGCTCTTTCGTGACAGGGCTTTCCAATGCTCATCATTTGGCATGTTGTCCAGAGACTTGTGCATTATGGAAACACTGTGAACCAGAAGAGACAGTCGCTGCAAAGGCACATGGTTGCTATCAGTTAAGACTCTTGCCATCTCAGCTGTAAAGTCACAAAAATCCAAGGCAAGTGAGTGCAGATTCACGAATCGCTCCAGTTCAACTGCAGTAATAAGAGTGCTGTTACCAGGAATATTATTGTCAAGTAAACTCAGGTGCTCCATGGTGCTGGCAACAGCATTAGAGAGAGATGACAGTGATGTTGGCGTTACTATTTCCAGCATAAACCCACAGGACAGCCATTTCAGTTGCCTACTATTACTCAGGATTTCTTCAAACAGTTGCTGAATTCTATAAGGAAAACACATGCCACGGTGATCCCATTAACATTCAGTTCTAATCTTTTAACACTGACTTTTGAAAATAGGCAATGAAAAGCATGCAATTTTGAGATCTATTTTTCCTCATTAGGTAATTTCTATTCAACCCACAGTAAATACCATTAAAATTCACATTAAAATGTAATGAAAAGGTATATTAAACACACAGATCTATTAAACACACAGAAATATGCTCCTCATCCACGAAAAGCACCACTTATACCCGTTTAGTAGAAAAGTATGATGACATACAATTTATGTTATAGCAAAGGCAAGTAGGGAAATAATTTTAAATAGCAATAATTATTCACTAAGTTATTTGATTTGTCTTAAAGATTTACGAGATGGAATGGCAGATGCTGATCACTGTATTTCATCATTAAAACATTTCCAGGACTTATGTTCCTTTCAGGAAAAAAATCATTACTCTTCTGTTGGTATCTCATAATTTATTAGAAAAACACATTATTAATAAATAGTACAACCTCCTTTCTATTAACCATGTAACTTACTGTTTAATTTTTTTGCCATCAGGGTCCACCTTGCTGAGGTATGTATTTGACAAACTTCCTTGCTGTTGTAGAACACTTATGTCTCCAAAAAGACTAAACTTCTGAAGGTTCCTACAAGAAAAATCATTTGAAATGATTTTCTACATAATTTATACTTAAAAAAATGTAAATATAAAAAATAAGAATATGCAAAGGGGATATTCTAGCAAGGTTTCTACTTTATAACTCACTTAGAATCCAGTTAAGTACTTTCAGATATCTTTATACATACATTCAGATTTCTTTATACATACAAAGCAACATGATACAGGAGAAGTGACAAAAGCTTTAAAGAACAAGGACTACGGTATAAAGATTAGTTCAGGAACTGAATATTATAATGACCATGGAAAAGTCTCTTAATGTGCCTGAGACTCAATTCTTCATCAGTAGTAACAATACCTACCTTATAGGGTTTAGGGATAAATAACACAATGACATACGACAAACTATATAAACTCTAAATTTTATAGAGATGATAATTACAATATAAACATTTCCTCAAACCAGTTAATTTAGTTAACATGTTAAATGCTCCAGGGTAAATCACTGCCCTGAAGATACCTACTCAGTAAGAAATATTCCTTAACTAAAATCTAAAGAGAACCTTCTCCAGTTTTATGATCAAACCATACAGCTTATGAACAGGGAAGTAGAAAACTCTGTAAGGCTAGATGCGGTGGCTCACACCTGTAGTCCTGGCTGGCACTTTGGGAGACCAACGCCAGGGAATCGCTTGAGGCCAGGAGTTCAAGACCAGCCTGGCGAACATGGCGAGACCTTGTCTCTACTGAAAATACAAAAATTGGCTGGGCATGGTGGCATACGCCTGTAATCCCAGCTGAACCGGGAGGCAGAGGTTGCAGTGAGCCGAGATCGTGCCACTGCACTCCAGCCTGGGGGGGACAGACTCTACCTAAAAAAGAAAATGATGTAAAAATCTTTTGGTTTTAGATAATTTTAGTTACAAAACATATAGTTTTCTAATAGTAAAATTGTAAATAAAATAGGAGAAAAACAAATAGGTAAAGATAAAACTCCTGAGTCCAATAATAACCAACTAGAGATTCCGTTTATAACATAAAATGGGATAATTTTAATTAAAAAAATATATCATCTACAACAGTGATACAAGATTTAAATAAATGAAAAATACCTTTTTTTTTTTTTTTTTTTTTTTGGAGACAGTGTCTTGCTCTGTTGTTCAGGTTGGAGTGTAGTGGTATGATCATGGCTCACTGCAGCCTCAACCTCTTGGGCTTAAGTGATCCTTCCAGTTCAGCCTCCTGAGTAGCTGGGACCACAGGCATGTGCCACAATATGTGGATAATTTGTAATATTTTGTAGAGATAAGGTCTTGCTATGTTCCTCAGGCTGGTCTTGAACTTGTGGGCTCAAGTAATCCTCCCATAATGGACTCTCAAAGGGCTGAGATTATAGGTATGAGATACCATGTCTGGCCCGAAAAATACCATTTCTTGACGGTATGTCACATTTTCTCAAGTAAATCACCTTAATTGCACTGAAAAGCCCAATGATTCTAAAATTTAGCTTGAGGAATTATCATTAATTCGTTTATTCATTTAACCAACAATTCCCTGAGGGCCTACGAAGTACCAGGAACTGTGCTATATATTAGAGACACAATAGTGATTCAGTGCTGTGAAGGACAAGTATCCATAAAAGTGGGTATTTGGCTTTGGAGAATATAAGGTTTTATATAAAGTAGAAAAAACATATCACACTCAATTCCTAATATAATACTCAGGCGAGTCATACAATCTCAGTTCTTTCCTCCTTTCAACTCAACTTTCATTTATTTGGTGGTATTAAAATACATATGGAAGAGACTTTTGTTTCTTTTACAAAGAATTAAACAAGGACAACTGCCTTCCCTCTGTAAACCACTATAAAACTAGACAAAACATAAAATAATTGTTTTCAGACACTGGACAATAAGCAATATAGGACTCTGATCCTGGAAGATGGGGAAAAAATGAAGTGTGTACTATAATTGCCTGAGATTATGGCCTGGAGAGAGTTTTCAGGTTACAACATAGCCTGGTAGTCTGAGTGGAGGAGACAGAGATTTTAGGGAGTTTGCAGTCTAGAATTTTAGGGCAGAGTACCAGAGACAAAGGAAATGTACAGAGAGAGCTTCACAGATTTGCAAAGACTTCATATTACCCAGGTTTTTGGCTGAGTAATGATTTGTACACATGTGGGGCAAAACTACAAGGCTGAAGAAGAGAGTACCGCTGGAAAGCAGTAGAGTCCACACAGTGGTAAGGAAACATGGCTCACAACTAGGAGAAAAATCCATCAACAGAAATATACTCAGAAATGGCAGATGAAGGATTTAGGGAACGAATTTAAATCAGCTATTAAAACTATACTCCATAAAACTATTTATCAATAAAAAGAACATGGATTAGAAAGGAAGAAGCAGAAGTGTCCTAATTTGCCAATTACATGATCATTTACACAAAAATTCTACGGAATCTAAAAAAAGCTACTATGAGTTTAGTAAGGTTAATGAGTTGAGTAAGGTCACATGATACAAGGTCAATATATAAAAATCAATTGTATTTCTACACGCTAGCAATGAACATTTGGAAATTAAAATTTAAAAAAGCACTATTTACAGTAGTATCAAAAATACAAAATATTTAGGAATCAACTGAACAGAAGTATCAATCCTATACACTGAAAACCACAAAACATTGTTGAAGCAAATCAAACAAGATCTAAGTAAATGGAATTCCACATCTGTTGGCTGGAAGTTTCAATACTGTAAACATGTCAATTCTCCCCAAATTGATCAACAGACTCAACACAATCCTAATAGGTACTATGCTTTACAACAGATCTCTAGAAATTTTTCATCTTGCAGAACAGAAATTTTATATTCATTAACAATTTTCCATTCTTCTCTCCTTACAGCCCTAGCAATCACCATTTTATTCTCTGCTTCTGGGAGTTTGACTATTTTAGATACCTCACGTAAGTGGAGTCATGCAGTATGTATCCTTCTGTGACTGACTTATTTCACGTAGCATAATGTCCTGTGGGTTCATCCAGGTTGTTGCATACAGTAGGATTTCTCTCTATTTTTAAGGCTTAATATTTTTCCATTGCATGTATATATCACATTTTCTTTATTCATCTTTTGATGGACATTTGGATTGTTTTCTTATATTGGCTAATGTGAATAATGGTGCACTGAACATGGGTGTGCAGATATCTTTGAGATCCTGATTACAACCTTTTTGTATTCATATCCAGAAATATTCCATTACTGGATCATACAGCAGTACTATTTTTAATGAATCTCCATATTGCTTCCCACAATGGCTGCACCATTTTACACTCCCATAAACAGTTGTATAAAAGCTCCAACTTTTCTACATCCTCACAAATGTCTATTTATTTAGAGACAGGGTCTCCGGTTGCCAAGGCTGGAGTGCAGGGCGCCATCTTGTCTAACTGCAGCCTCAACTTCCCAGGCTCAGGCGATTCTCTCACCTCAGCCTCCTGAGCAGCTGGGACTACAGGTGTGCGCCACCATGCCTAGCTAACTTTTTTTTGTATTTTTTAGTAGAGACAGGGTTTCACCATGTTGGCCAGGCTGGTCTTGAACTCCTAGACTCAATCAATCTGCCTGTTTCAGCCTCCCAAAGTGTTGGGATTACAGGCGTGAGCCACCAAGCCTGGCTTTAAATTTATTTTTGATAACAGATATGCTAAGATGTGAGTTGATATCTCACTGTGGTTTTGATCTGCATTTCCATGATTAATGATACTCAGCATCTTTCCATATACCTGGAGGCCATTTGTATGTTGTCTTTGGAGAAATATCTATTTGTTTTTTGCTTGTTTTAAGATTAGGTTAAATTTGTTTTTTTTGCTATTGAGTTATATGAGTTACTTATATGTTTTGGATATTAACCTCTTACCTTGATAGATGTTTTGCTAATATTTAACTTCTATTTCTCTTTGTTTTCTGGACATGGAGTCTCACTCTGTGGTCCAGGCTGGAGTGCAGTGTGCCATCTTGGCTCACTGTAACCTCTGGCTCCCAGATTGAAGCAATTCTCCTGCCTCAGCCTCTCAAGTAGCTGGGATCACAGGTATGCACCACCACACCTGTTTTTTTTTTCTTTTGTATTTTTTTTTTTAGTAGATACAGGTTTCACTATGTTGGCCAGTCTGGTCTTGAACTCCTGACCTCAGGTGATCTACGCCTCAACCTCCTTACTTTTATCTCACCTTTTTTTTTCTTTTAGACAGGGTCCTGCTGTTTCCCAGGATGGAATGCAGTGGCGTAATCATGGCTCACTGTAGCCTCGATCTCCTGGGCTCAATGGATCCTCCCACCTCGGCCTCCCAAGCAGCTGGGACTACACATGCATGTTACCACACCCAGCTACTTTTGTATTTTTTTGTAGAGATGGGGTTTTATCATGTTGTCCAGGCTGGTCTCGAGCTCCTGGGCTCAAGCAATCTGCCTGCCTCAGTCTCTTCAGCTTGCTTTTTAATTTTGTTGATTGTTTTCTTTTCTGTACAGAGCTTTTATTATGATACAGTCCCACTTGCCTATTTTTGGTTCTTTTGCCTTTGTTTTTGGTGTCAAACCACAAAGTCATTGCCAAGACCAATGCCAAGAAGCTTTCCCCCTATGTTTTCTGTGAGAAGTTTTACAGTTTCAGAATTTATATTTAAGTCTTTGATCCATTTTGCTTTGATTTCTGGCCATGGTCTACGATAGGATCCAATTTCCTTCTTTTGCCTGTGGATTTCCAGTTTACACAACACCATTTGTTGAAGAGCCTATCCTTTCCCCATTTTATGTTCTTGGTCCCCTTGTCAAAGATCAGTTAATCATAAATGAGTGGGTTTATTTACGGGGTCTCTCTTCTGCTCCATTGGTCTATACATCCATCTTTATGCTACCATGATACTGTTTTGATTACTGTAGCTTTGTAATGTATTTTGAAATTAGGAAGTATGATGCCTCCAGTTTTGTTCTTTTTCAAGACTGCTCTGGCTATTTGGGGTCTTATGTAATTCCATATTAATTTTAGGGTTGTTTTTCTATTTCTGTAAAAAATGTCACTGAGGTTTTAATAGAGATTGCATTGAATCTGTAGACTGCTTTGGGTAGTATGGAGATTTTAACAATATTATTTCTTCCAATCATGAACATGAGATATTTTTCCATTTATTTGTATCTGCTTTAATTTCTTTCATCAGTAAAACTGAAGACTTTCACCTCTTTGGCTAAGTTTATTCCTAAATATTTTATTCTTTTTGATGTTACTGTCAATGGGATTTTCTTAATTTCCAGTGGGATGTATAGAACTGCAACTGATTTCTGTATGTTGGTTTTACATCCACCAACCTTGCTGAATTTGTTTATTAAGAGTTTTTTTTCGGTGGTGTCTTTAGTGTTTTCTATATATAATGCCATGTCATCTGCAGACAATTTTAGTTTTTCTTTTCAGATTTGGATGCTTTTATTTTTCTTCCCTAATTGCTCTGGCTAGGACTTCCAATACTGTGTTGAATAGAAGTGGCAAGAGCAGGCATCCACATCTTGTTCTTGATCTTAGAGGAAAAGGTTCCAGTTTTTCACTGATGAGTATGATGTTAAGCTAAGGGCTTGTCATACATGGCCATATATGGACTTTATTATAATGTTGAAGTACATTCCTTCTATGGTTAATTTTTTGAGTGCTATATCATGAAAGAATGTTGAATTTCATCAAATGCTTTTTCTGCATCTATTGACATGGTCATGATTTTTATCCATTGTTACAATGTGGCATATTATATTTATTGATGTGCATATGGTGAACCACGCCTGCACTCCAGGGATAAATCCCATTTAGGATGTACGATCCTTTTAATGTGCTGTTGAATTTGGTTTGCTAGTATTTGTTGAGGATTTTGGTATCTATGTTCATCAGAGACACTGACCTATAGTTTTATTGTTAGTGTCCTTATCTGGCTTTGGTATCACAGCAGTGCTAGGCACATAAAATGAGTTTAGAAGCATTCCCTCTTCCTCAACTTTTTGGAAGAGTTCAAGAAGGACTGACATTAATTCTTCTTCAAATATTTGGTAGAATTCACCTGTGAAGCCATCCAGTCCTGGGTTTTTCTTTTTTGGGGGGAGGTTTTTAAAAATTATGGATTCACTCTCATTTGTTATTCGTCTGATGATATTTTATATTTCCTTCATGATTCAGTTTTGGAAGGTTTATATTTCTAGGAATTTATTTATTCTTCTAGATTATCCAATTTATTGGAAATGAAGGCTCATAGGAGTCTCTTATAGTCTTACTGTATTTCTGTGGCATCAGTTGTAATGTCTCCTCTTTCACTTCTTTGAGACTTTTGTCTTACTCTAAAGGTTTGTCAATTTTGTTTATCTTTTCAAAAAGCAACACCCGGCTTTGTTAGTCTTTACTACTGCTTTTTGTAGTCTGTATTTACTTCTGCTCTAATATTTATTATTTCCTTTCTTCTGCTAACTTTGGGCTTTGAATGTTGTTTTTCTAATTCCTTAGGGTTTAAAGTTAAGTTGTATGAATTTTTTTTTTCTTTTTTTGTTTTCTTGAGATGGAGTCTTGCACTGTCACCTGGGCTGGAGTGCAGTGGTGTGATCTCGGCTCACTGCAACCTCCGCCTCCCAGGTTCAAGCAATTCTCCTGCCTCAGCCTCCCAAGTAGCTGGGGTTACAGGCAACCACCACCACACCCAGCTAATTTTTTGTAGTTTTAGTAGAGACAGGGTTTCACTATGTTGGCCAGGCTGGTCTCAAACTCCTGACCTTGTGATCCGTGTGCCTCTGCCTCCCAAAGTGCTGGGCTTACAGGCGTGAGCCACTGCACCTGGCCTTTTCTTCTTTCTTAACATTTTTTTGCTATAAATTTTCCTTTTAGTATTACTTTTGCCACTTGCTATACGTTTTGGTAAGTTTTTATTTTTATTTGTATCAAAATATTATTTGACTTCCCCCCTTTTTTTTTTTTAGACAGTCTCACACTGTCGCCCAGGCTGGAGTGCAGTGGCGGGATCGTGGCTCGCTGCAACCTCCGCCTCCCAGGTTCAAGCAATTCTCCTGCCTCAGCCTCCCAAGTAGCTGGGGTTACAGGCAACCACCACCACACCCAGCTAATTTTTTGTAGTTTTAGTAGAGACAGGGTTTCACTATGTTGGCCAGGCTGGTCTCAAACTCCTGACCTTGTGATCCGTGTGCCTCTGCCTCCCAAAGTGCTGGGCTTACAGGCGTGAGCCACTGCACCTGGCCTTTTCTTCTTTCTTAACATTTTTTTGCTATAAATTTTCCTTTTAGTATTACTTTTGCCACTTGCTATACGTTTTGGTAAGTTTTTATTTTTATTTGTATCAAAATATTATTTGACTTCCCCCCCCCTTTTTTTTTTTGAGACAGTCTCGCACTGTCGCCCAGGCTGGAGTGCAGTGGTGGGATCGTGGCTCGCTGCAACCTCCGCCTCCCAGGTTCAAGTCATTCTCCTGCCTCAGCCTCCCGAGTAGCTGGGACTACAGGTGTACGCCACCACGTACAGATAATTTTTGCATTTTTAGTAGAGACGGGGTTTCACAATGTTTGGCCAGGATGGTCTCGATCTCTTGACCTTCACCTTTCAAAGTGCTGAGATTACAGGCATGAGCCACTGGCATCTGGCCTTGACTTCCATTTTAATATTATATTAATTGATATTAATATATCAATTATTAATAGATCGATTATATATTAATTAGTATATTGATATTAACATATCAATTATATATTAATTAGATATTAATATATCTATATGACTTCCCTTTTAATATTTATTGACTTCCATTTCCACATATTTGTAAATTTTCCTCCTTTTACTGATTTCTAGTTTTATATTATTGTGGTCAGAAAAGATATCTGACATGATTTCAATCTTAAATTTATTAAGACTTGTTTTGTAGCCTAACATGTGATTTATCCTGGAGAATGTTCCATGTGTGCTTGAGAAGAACGTGTATTCTGCTGTTGTTGGATGGAATGTTCTGTATGTATCTGTTAGGTCCATTTGGCCCATAGTTTGGTTAAAATCCAGTGTTTCCTCACTGATTTTCTGTCTAAATGATTTATCCATTGTTGAGAGTGGTGTCTTGATGTCTTCTTTTATTATTATATTGTTGTTTGTTTTTCCCTTCAGGTATGTTAATATTTGCTTTATGTATTTAGGTGCCCTGATACTGGATGCATATATATTTATAATTGTTATGTCTTCCTGACTGACCCTATCATTCTATAATGACCTTGTCTCTTGTGTCAGTTTTTGACTTAAAGTCTATTTTCTAAGATATAAGTATATAACTTATATACCCAGCACATGGTGGGTTCCTGTTTTTTAATTCATTCAGCCACTCAATGACTTTTGATGATGGAATTTAATCCATTTATATTTAAAGTAATAATAGGTAAAGACTTACTATTGTCAATTTGTTTGTAGTTCTTTCATTCCTTTCTTCTCTTGCTATCTTCCTTTGTGATTTGATGATTTTTTTGTAGTGCTATGTATTTATCTTTTGTGTATCTACTACAGGCATAACTTGGAGATATTGCAGGTTCACTTCCAGACCACTGCGATAAAGTGAATATTGAAATAAAGAAAGTCAAATAATTTTTTGTTTTTCAAGTTAAAAAGCAATATACATACCTTAACTAAAAAATACTTTAATGCTAAAAGATGCTAACAATCACCTGAGTCTTCAGCTAGTTGTAATCTTTGGCTGGTAGAATGTCTTGCCCCAATATCGGATGGCTACTCACTGATCAGGGTGATAGTTGAAGGTTGGAGTGACTGGCAATTTCTTAAAATAAGACAATGAAGTTTGTTGCATCTGCTGACTCTTCTTTTCATGAAAGATCCTCTGTAGCATGCTATGCTGCTTAATAGCTTTTTATCCACAGTAGAGATTGTTTTTACAATTGGACTCTATCCCCTTAAACTTTGCTGCTTCTGTATCAGCTCAGTTTATGGAATATTCTTAAAGCCTTTGTTGTTATAATTTCAACAACATTCACAGCATCTTCATTAGAAGTAGATTCTAATCTCAAAAACCACTTTCTTTGTTCATACACAAAAAGCAACTTCTCATGCATTCCAGTTTTATGATGAGATTGCAGCAATTTAGTCAAACCTTCAGGCTCCACTTCCAATTCTAGTTCTCTTGCAGTTTTTACCACATCTACAGTGACTTCCTCCACTGAAGTCTTGAACCCCTCAAATGATCCATGAGTGCTGGAATTCAACCTCTTACAAAGTCCTGTTAATGTTCATATTTTGATCTCCTCCCATGAATCATGAATGTTCTGAATGGCATCTAGAATGGGTGAATCCTCAGTTTACTTTTCCCAAATCTACCAGAGAAATCACTATCTATGGCAGTTATAATCTTATAAAATGTATTCCTTAAATAATAAGACTTGAAAGTCAAAATTACTCTTGGATCCACGGACTGAAGAACAGATGTTGTGTTCACAAGCATGAAAACAACATGAATCTCCTGGTTCATCTGCATCAGAGCTCTTGAGTGACCATGTACATTGTCAATGAGATGTAATTTCAAAAGGAACCTTTTTGTAAGCAGTACCTCTCCACAATGGGCTTAAAATAGTCAGTAAATTATGCTGTATACAGATGTGCTATCATCCATGCTTTGTTGTTCCACTTATGGAGCACAGGCAGAGTAGATTTAGCATAATTCTTAAGGGCCCTAGGATTTTTAGAATAGCAAATGAGCATTGGCCTCAACTTAAAGTGACCAGATGCATTAACCTCTAACGAGAGTCAGCCTGTCTTTTGACGCTTTAAAGTCAGGTATTGGCTTGTCTCTAGCTATCAAAGTCCTAGATGGTATCTTCTTGCAATAGAAGGCTGTTTTATCTACACTGAAAAATCTGTTGTTTACTGTAACCACATTCATCAATGACCTTAGCTAGATCTTCTGCAGCTTCCATGACAGCACCTGCTGACTCAGCTTACATTTTTGTGGAGATAACTTTTTTCTTTAAACCTCATGAACCAACCTCTACTAGTTTCAAGCTTTTTCTCCTGCAGCTTCCTTACCTCTCTCAGCCTTCATAGACTTGAACAGCATTAGAGGCTTGCTCTGGATTAGACTTTGGATTAAGGGAATGTTGTGGCTAGTTTCATCTTCCATCCAGACCACCAACACTTTATTAGCAATAAGGCCATTTTCCTTTCTTATCACTCATGTGATAGATGGAGTAGCACTTAGACTATCTTTCAAAAACTTTTTCTTTGCATTCACAACTTGCCTGTTTGGTACAAGAGGCCTAGTTTTTGGCCTATCTGGGCTCTTGAAATGCCTTCCTTATGAAGCTTAATCATTTCTAGCTTTTGACTTGGAGTGAGAGATGTGGGACTCTTCCTTTCACTTAGCAATTAGAGGTCATTGTAGAGTTACTAATAGGCCTAATTTTTTCTTTCTTTTCTGAGACAGGGTCTTGCTCTGTTGCCCAGGCTGCAGTGCAGTGGTGTAATCACAGCTCACTGCAGCCCTGATTTCCCAGGTTCAAGTGATCTTCCCACCTCAGCCTCCCAAGTAGATGGGAACACAGGTGCACACCACTATGCCCAGCTAATTTTAAAATATTATGTAGGAATGGGGGTCTATGTTCCCCAGGCTGGTCTTGAACTCCTGTGTTCAAGTGATCTTCCTGCTGCTGAGATTACAGGTGTGGGCAACTGTGAATGGCCAACTGGCCTAATTTCAATATTATTGTCTTACGGATTTGGGCGGCTCAATGTGAGGGCAAGAAATGGGGGAAGGGCCGGTCAGTAGTCAGAACACACACAAAATTTATAATTAAATTAGATATTTTCTATAGGTGTGGTTCGTGGGTTGCCAAAATGATTACAATAGTAACATCAAAGATTACTGACAACAGATCACATCAGATATAACAAGAGTGGGCTCAGTGTGGTGGCTTACACCTGTAATCCAAGCACTCTGGGAAGCCAAGGTGAGGATCTCTTTAGCCCAGGAGTTGAGGTTGCCATTAGCCATGATCATGCCACTGCACTCCAGCCTGGGTGTCAGAGCAAGACACTGTTTCTAAAAAATGACGACGATGACGACGACGACAACAACAACAACAACAAAGGTATAATAAGAAATACAATGTGAGCACATGATACTGGACAAATGGTGCCAATATAGTTGCTTGATGCAGGGTTGCCACAACCTTAATTTGTAAAAAACAAAAAACACAATACCTGTGAAGTGCAATAAAGTGAAGCATAATAAAACAAGGTATGCCTGTACATGTTTTTGCTTTATGATTACCATGCAGCTTACATAAACGATCTTATATATATAATAGTGCATTTTAAGATAACAATATAATTGTATGCAAAAACTGTACATATTTACTCCTGCATACTTTGCTATTGATGTTCTTATTTACATATTTTAATATTACATATCCACCAATTAATTATTGGAGTTATTCTTCATACTGTTGGCTTTTTCTTTTTTTGAGACAGAGTGTTGCTCTGTTGCCCAGGCTGGAGTGCAGTGGCATGATCTCGGCTCACTGCAACCTCTGCCTCCCAGGTTCAAGTGATTCTCCTGCCTCAGTCTCCCAAGTAGCTGGGTTTACAGGTACCCGCTACCATGCCCGACTAGTTTTTGTATTTAATAGTAGAGACAAGGTTTCACTATGTTGGCCAGGCTGGTCTTGAACTCCTGACCTTAGGTGATTCGCCTGCTTTGGCCTCCCAAAGTGCTGGGATTACAGGTGTGAGCCATGGTGTCCGGCCTAATCCTGTTGGATTTTAACATTTATACCAGAGTTACAGTGATTTATTAATCAGTAGTACAATGTTAGAGTATTTTCTATTTGTTTATATATTCACTAGTGAGTTTTTTACTGTCATGTGCTTTGTGTTATTTATTGTTCCTTTATTTCATATTGAAGAACTCCCATTGGTATTTCTTGTAAGGCAGTTCTAGTAATGATAAACTCCTTTAGCTTTTGTTTATCTGGTGAAATCTTTCTCTCCATTTTTGGGGGATAGCTTTGCTAGGCATACTATTTTTGGTTGACAGTTTTTTTTTTCTTTTCTTTCAGCACTTATCTCACTTACTTTTTGTCTTTGATTTTTGACAATTTGATTATAATATGTGTTGGTTTCATCCTGTTTGGTATTCTTTGACCTTCACATTTCCCTCACCAGATTCGGGAAATTTTCACTCATTGTTTCTTGAAACAGCTGTCTGCTCCTTTTCTACTTCTGCGACGTCCATTGCTTATCTTTGCTTGATTGAGTTCCATAGCTTCACTCCTTTTCATTCTTTTTATTTTGCTCCGCTAACTTGATAATTTCAAATGACCTGTTTTCAAGTTCACTGATTCTTTCTTCTGCTTGATCAAGTCAGCTGCTTGTTGAACTCCTGTAGTGAATTTTTCAGTTCAGTTACTGTATTCTTTCTTTTTTTTGTTTCTTTTTAATTGTTTCTTTGTTAACATCCTTACTTTGCTCATGTATTCTTTTCCTGATTTCATTTAGTTTCCTACCAGTGTTTTCATGTAACTCAGTGAGCTTCTATTAACAGGATTAATGTAAATTCTTTGTAGGTAATTAATACATCCACTTTTTTTAATTGGTTACTAAAGAATTATTTTCTTCCTTAGATTGTGTCATGTTTTCTTGATTTTCCATGTTTATTGTATGGCTGCATTGTTGTCTGTGACTTTGAAGAAACAGTACTTTTTCCAGTCTCACAGAGTACTGTTTGCTGTAGGGGGCACCCACCCATTTCCCTTTATTCCTAGCTGTCACAGGCATCCAGGCTCTGCCAGTCCTTTAGTACGTGGCATGAACTGAGATGGAAATCAGCCCTTTGCGTACCATACTGAAAGGCTAGAGACAAGGCTCCCTTCATTTCCCTCCTAAAGGGAAAGACTCTGTTCTGAGCCTTTTCCCAAACTTGCAGAACAGTGCCAGCTGTAGGAGGCCATTCACCCTTCTTTCATTCTCAGTTGTTCCAGGCATCTGGGCGCTATCAGTTTTTCAGCACCGGATATGAGGTGAGACAGAAATTGGCAAGAATGCACTAAGATGCCAGGAGGCCAGATGGCCAAGTGCACGCTCCATTCTTTCCTTTCCCAATGTGGGAGAAGTCATGGGTGATCCTCTTGGCTCTGAACTAAGCTAGTCTGGGGGAGAAGCTGATGTGGGCAAAGTGAATTTGCTCTCCTTACCTATCATGGTGTGGATTTTCTCAGTTATGTATGTGGCTGGGGTGCTACAACTTATTAAATGGATTCTGCATTTCTTATAAAGATATTTTAGTAGGAGTGTTGTCATTTATTTTTTTGAAACGGAGTCTTGCTCTGTTGCCCAGGCTGGAGTACAATGGCACGACCCTGGCTCACTGTAACCTCCACATCCCGGGTTCAAGTAATTCTGCCTCAGCCTCCCAAGTAGCTGGGACTACAGGCATGCACCACTATGCCCAGCTAATTTTTGTACTTTTAGTAGAAATGGGGTTTCACCAAGTTGGCCAGGCTGGTCTTGAACTCCTGACCTCGTGATCCACCTGCCTTGGCCTCCCAAAGTGCTGGGATTACAGGTGTGAGCCACCATGCCTGGCCCAAGTATTATTATCTTGATGTTTCTATGGGAGAGCAAAGGCTAGGACTTCCTACCCTCTGTCATCTTGCCCTCATGACAGGATTTTTAATTATGTGAAAAAATGCATGATCTAATCAATGAAAAAAGGAATAAAACCATACACAGACTGTTATTCCAATTTTGCAGAAGGATGCATCACATTTTACCAGTGATCATATCTGGTGGACTTTTTTTTTCTTTGTAATTTTCAAGCTCTCTATTATTATAAGCACACATTACTTAAGAATTCAGAAAAAAATGTTAAATTTGATTTACAGAGCCTCTAAGTTCATAAGAACTTAATTTACTTTAAAATCATTAAAAAAATTAACAAACTGCATTACAGTAAAACTTAACAAGTTAATGTAAAGATTCTCTCTGGAATAGTTCCAGCAATACAATAATTCAAAAATGTTCTAGCAGTGTTAGAAATATGCCATTCAGGCCGGGCGCGGTGGCTCAAGCCTGTAATCCCAGCACTTTGGGAGGCCGAGACGGGCGGATCACGAGGTCAGGAGATAGAGACCATCCTGGTTGACACGGTGAAACCCCGTCTCTACTACAAAATACAAAAAACTAGCCGGGCGAGGTGGCGGGCGCCTGTAGTCCCAGCTACTCGGGAGGCTGAGGCAGGAGAATGGCGTAAACCTGGGAGGCGGAGCTTGCAGTGAGCGGAGAGCCGGCAACCAAACCCCAGCCGGGGAAAAAAGGCAAGCTCGATAAAAAAAAAAAAAAAAAAAAAAAAAAAAAAAGAAATATGCCATTCAAAGGAAACTGAAAACAATTCTAATTGCAGCAACAAAATGGTAATAATCCCTTTACAGTATGGTACACAACACATGCACAAACTTTTCCTACATATGTAATGAGAGATATACTTTTAAAGCCAGAAGATTTGTGGGATTATCAAATTAATTCCTCTCCTGTTGTAGACAAAGAAATGGAAGTGACCTGTTTCAGACTACAACACTAGTTAAAGTACAGCAAGGTAGAGAACTGAGGTTTTAATTTCCACTTAGTGATGCTTCTTATAATTAAACCAGGTGCTTGAATACAAAGGTTTTATTCAAGTGATAGGAAAAATTACAACTCACATATTTTAGAGCAGTATAGGATGAACATTTGCAAAAAACACTTTTAAGTACTTATTTTTCAATTCAAAATGAAAATTTATTAAGTGCTATGGAAAACAATAATTTAAAAGTTAGAAAAAACAAAAAAAAAATGACAACTCAAGGGCAGCTTTCAAACGTATGGTGTTGAAACTAGATTACAGACCACATGGTAAAGCCACGAAAACTGCATGTAGCCTCCAAGTGGCACACTGTTTCAGATGGTAAAAAAAGAGACTGAAAAGAACATCTAGGCAGCAATACTGGAACAGAACCTACTGGGCTGTGGTAATAAATAGATGCCTCATTTTGAGGCCAGGAGACTATACCAGTAATAAATAAGGGAATTGTGCTACATAATCCTTTTAATTAAGGTGAACTCAGTAACCTGGGTTTAATTTGTTTACTCATTCATTTATTTATTGTTGAATAGCAAGTGAACTAAAGAAATCAACAGGGTTATTTCCTGCAGAATGTCACAAATAACACTTGCTTAAAAAGACATGTAACAAAAAACACTGGAAAAATATTACAGTTGGCTAGAAAGTTTCTTCAATGTACTTTGATTCCCATGGTAATACTGATAGGATATAACCTATTTACTAGTCCCTATGTAAATCCTAAAATGTGTTGTGAAATATCACAAAGTCATAAACAGTGCTTGATAATCTTTCTAAAGCATGCAAAAGGCCATATACTATCATCAAAAGAGAATGAATTTCTTCTACTTAATTTTGTCCTTAACAGTATTTTAAAGTAATGAGTTCCAGATCTAGAGCTAAAGCACATCCTTAAGCACTTACAACTTAGAAACAGCCTACACACCGCTCTCCTACAATTTGCTTATTTAATTACTAAAATATGCATATTGTGCGGCAATGACATGAAAAGTTATGGTGGTTAAGTTCTAAATATCTGTGGGCTTATTAGATTCTTAGAATAGAAACAAAGGTTTTAAAAACAAGTTTGTTTTTAAAAATTAGATGATACCAAGGAATTACTGATAACTCCTGTTAAGGTATCAATGGTATTGTAGAAATGTCCATTACATAGAATGGACATAATTTTCAGACCTGCATACTTTAGTAAGGTAAAATGGCAATGATATCTGAGATTTGCTTTAAAATACTTCAGTAAACAAGAAAGCGGCTGGGCGCCGTGGCTCACGCCTGTAATCCCAGCACTTTGGGAGGCCGAGGCGGGCGGATCACGAGGTCAGGAGATCGAGACCAACCTGGCTAACACAGTGAAACTCTGTCTCTAATGAAAATACAAAAAATTAGCTGGGCATGGTGGCAGGCGCCTGTAGTCCCAGCTACCCAGGAGGCTGAGGCAGGAGAATGGTGTGAACCCAGGAGGTAGAGCTTGCAGTGAGCCGAGACTGCACCACTGTACTCCAGCCTGGGGAACAGAGCGAAATTCCGTCTAAAAAAAGAAAAAGGCAAGCAAGCAAACGTGGTAAAATCTTCAAATTACTGAATCTGGGTGATGGTATTAATGGGTGTTCATGTGTCTAGTTTTTGTGTGTCTTAAAAATTTCACAAGTAAAATTAGAAAACAAGGCAGTCACTTCTCTAATTGTGTAACCCTAATAATTTCACTTAATTACTCTGTGCTTCAGTTTCACCATCTGTAAAATAGAAATAATAAAGAAGCCTAACTCCTAGAGTTGGTGAATACTGCTGTTAATATAGGAAAGCTAGCTTAGGATTTTAGGGGATGTCAAGAACACATCCACTCAGCCCTCTGAAGCATGGCACTATGAATGGGCATTACCCAGCCCTGTGACCCTGGTGGTGACTCCTGTGGTCTAGGTGTGGATTCTAATAGGACATTGGTATGAAGGTGGGTGGCTTGAGAAGGTGGGGTTAAGATCAAAGACTCTTGCCTCAGGTTACTATGTTTCCTCTTCTTTTCCTTGAACAAAAATTATCCTTTTGAGGTTTTGAAAAGTAGGTTTCATTTCTGAAGTTACCAGCAACAGTTGAGTAACAAACCAGATTAAAAGGTAGCCCAACTCTGGCCCTTATTTCCTCCCTTTTTTTGGTTTAACTTAAGGAGTACACGTGATGAGCATCTTCATGGAAAAACATAATTACCTTGGTCTAGTGTCACAGGTGATTAGACCACTGATTTGGATGCAAAGAGAGGAAAAAATCCACATAGGGAATACTATTGGCTTCTTCCTTTCTGCTCAGCCCTACCACATATGGACTTCATATGAGTCCACAGCTAATATGAAGGTTAGACCTAGGCAAATTTCAGGGAGTCATGAGTTTATATGAAGCAGAAAAGTGAAAGAGAAAAAAGAAGAAAAATGAAAATTTCAGGTGAACACAGTAACGAAGACCAGGAAGTTTCTGGGGGCAATTACACAGACTAAGCCAAATTTATATAACATGATATGAACAGAGCACTGCTGCACAAGTGCTTGGTGGTAAAGGAGTTAAACACCAAAGTAAGTTATGTTTTCAGATAATAAACTGTATCTAAGCCCTAGCTTTTTTTTGAGTACAAATCACACACACACACACACACACACACACACAAACACGCACGAGTAAGAACAACCAAAAAGCAGAAAAATATTTTTAGATGTATTTAGGGAAAAGCAACTAGAAGGGCATTGTAATGTTAGAACATCATATCTAACTTTTTGTACTTTATTCCACTTCTAGAAAACCTCCAGCTAAAAATAAATACAGACCAGGCACAGTGGCTCACGCCTGTAATCTCCGCACTTTGCGAGGCTGAGGCAGGTGGACTGCCTGAGGTCAGGAGTTCGAGATCGCCCTCGGCAACATGGTGAAACTCTGTCTTTACTAAAAACACAAAAATTAGTCGGCCTTGGTGACATGCGCCTGTAGTCTCAGCTACTCAGGAGACTGAGGCAGGAGAATTGCTTGAACCCGGGAGGCGGAGGTTGCAGTGAGCCAATATTGCGCCACTGTGTTCCAGCCTGGGCGACAGAGCTAGACTCTATCTCCAATAAAACAATAAAACAAAAAACAAAGTACAGAATCAGACTACTCATGATTTCTGTTGCTCACACCCTGGTCTAAGCCACCATTACTTCTTGCCTGGATTACTGCAACAATCTCCTAACTCTGCTTATTGCTTCCACCCTTGCCCTACTACAAGCTATTCCTAACACATTATAGACAGACTGATCCTTTTGAAACGTCAGATCACATCACTGTCTTGGCTCAAAACCCTCTGATGGCACCTCATCTAAGAGTATAAGTCAAAGTCCTTACAAGAGTCTCACAAATACCTACAGATTTCCATATCACCTTCCCCCTTACCTGGCTGACCTCTTCGATATTTCATTGCTTTCCGTGCTGTGTCTTTTTCTTTTTTCACCCTTCATAAGAATTTATTACCAGGTAGAGTGTAAAACAATAAAGCTTCTAAATGGTGACATAAGAGAATATCTTTTTGACTTTGCAGATATTTTTCTAACAAAGTTTTTGTTTCAATAGAACACAAAAATCTCTACCAATAAAGGAACAAAATGATAAACTGGAATTTTTAAAATTAAGAACTTCTAAATATTAAAAAATGCTTAAGGCTTGCGTGGTGGCTCACGCTTGTAATCCTAGCACTTTGGGAAGCTGAGGCGGGTGGACCACAAGGTCAGGAGTTTGAGACCAGCCTGGCCAACATAGTGAAACCCCGTCTTCACTAAAAATACAAAAATTAGCTGGGTGTGGTGGCACGTGCCTACAGTCCCAGTTACTTGGGAGGATGAGGCAGGACAATTGCTTAAACCTGGGAAGCGGAGGTTGCAGTGAGCCGAGACCACACCATTGCACTCCAGCCTGGGTGACAGAGTGAGACCCCATCTCAAAAAAAAAAAAAAAAAAAAGAGCTTAATATAATCATAGAGAGAATTTTGTAATAACTACAACTATCAAAGGACTCATTTAGGACATATAAAAAGTTACCGGAAAAATACAAATTAAAAGTACAATGTAATACACTTGAAATTAAAAACACTGACACTTGCTAACACGTTAGCAAGACTGGAAAAACTGGAACTCATATATATTACTGATGAGAGTATCAAATAGACAACTCATTTTGAAAAGTTTTTCGGTTATTTCTACTAAAGCTGAGCATATGTATATGTTATGATCCAGAAATTTCATTCCTAGTTATAAGTCCAATATGAATGACTACATTAATGCACTAAAAAGAAGTGCACAAGTATGTATATAGATAGCAGCAATGATCTACAAAAACTGGGAACAATTCATATGTCCATCAGCAATACAATAAATTACGGTCTACTCATCAATAAAAATTAATGAACAACTATTATTTTGAGGTCTCAGACATACAACATTGAGCAAAAGAGGTCAGACTCTAAAGATAACATACTGTATAATCTCACTTATATGAAGTCCAAAAAGAGGTAAAACTAACCCACAGTGTTAGAAGTCAGGATAATGGCTACCTTTGAAGTAAGGGAGTGGTAACTGGTAGGGGGCACAAAGGGAACTTCTAGGGCTCTAGCAATGTTCTATTTCTCTTTAAAAAATTACAACAACTTTTATTTTAGAATCAGGGGGTACATGTACAGGTTTGTTACAAAGGTATATTGTGTAATGCTGAGGTCTGAGGTAAAAATGAATCCATCACCCAGGTAGTGAGCATAGTATCCAACTGTTACCCTGCTGCCTCCCTCTCCACTCCTGTATTCCCCAGTGTCTACCGTTCCTATTTTTATAACTATGTGTACTCAGTGTTTAGCTCCTACTTGTAAGTGAGAACGTGTGGTATTTGGTTTTCTGTTTCTGTGTTAGCTTAGGATAATGGTTTTCACCATGCTGTCTTTAAAACATGGCAGTCGTACTTGCACTACAGAGCTACTCCACTTAGTGCTACTTCTGTCTGGAATCACTTGCTCCAAAGAGACACACGGCTTGCTCCCTCCCTACCTTCAAATACCACTTCAGCAGTTGAGACCCTCTTTAACTTCCCTATTTTAAATAGCAACACTCCTAAGTCCACCATTCCCATCTCCCTTCACTGCTTTATATTTCTTCGTAGCATATATTACCAACTGACATACTATAATTTCACTTAATGTGTTTTCTGTCTTCTTTTCCATAAGAAAAAGCTCTATGATGGCAGGGCCTTTTGATTATTGCTATATCTCCAAATACTAAAACAGGGTCTGGCATTCAAAAATATTTGTTGAATAGTATATTTACCTTTGTTCACAACAAAAATTAGTCTATTTAGCTACATCTCACACATCACAAATTTAGGGGGCAGACCAGTTTTCAGTTACATTATACATTAGGAATCTCTCTAAAACAATATATTTTCCCAGAAAACTAAAAATCCCCTTCTCAATTATTTCTTTGATGTAGTATATAGTACCAGTGGAAAACCGAAAAATGCAGCTACCTTATATTAGAGTTAATATAGCTAAGTCAAATTAGCTGTAGAAACAGAAAATAGAAACAAACAACTTAAGTCTGTATGTTAAGGCTGGGTGTGGTGACTCAGGTCTGTAATCCCAGCACTTTGGGAGGCCAAGGCAGGCGGATCATGAGTTTGGGAGATAGAGACCATCCTGGCCAATATGGTGAAACCCCATCTCTACTAAAAATACAAAAATTAGCTGGGCGTGGTGGCGCGTGCCTGTAATCCCCGCCACTTGGGAGGCTGAGGCAGGAGAATCACTTCAACCTGGGAGTGGGAGGTGGACGTGAGCCGAGATCGTGCCACCGCACTCTAGCCTGGTGACAGTGAGACTCCATCTCAAAAAAAATGTTTATTAAAATTCCACTGAAACGAGATATCTTATTTTCTGTGCTGCACAAGAATTTCCTTATGAATTAAACAACCATCACAATTTTTTATTGTCTTATTCTTCGTCTCGGACTCCTGTTGGGACTGTTTAGCACAATTGTGACCCAATGCTTGAGATTTCAGACCTGATGACCTTGTTCTCTCTTCTGTGGGTCAGAATTGGGGAACTTCATCTACGGTAGTAAATGTTGGTAAGTTTCTTTTCATTCCAGAGGATCCAAAATTATTTCTTTAATACATAGGAACAATAGAAAAATGCAAACTGCAGCCACCTTAGAGTTATTACAGCTAAGAAGAATTAAGTTATGGAAACATAAAAGAACATGGTTCTTTAAAAAGATGCTCTTAAAAACATTAAAATCTTTTCCAATGCCATAAAAGAGAACATGACATATTTTTTTTTTCCTTTTTTAAAGTAATAAAAGCTAAAATAATCCCCCATTATTGCATGAAATTATCTCAGGCTGGTTCTATTCTTCTTAGTCCACTTTCAGTATCATGTTTTAACATCCACATTGTACTCTTTTAATAACATTATTTCCTTTCCTCACAAATGCTAATGCTCATAGCCAAATCAAATGAACACAAATAATTTAGAGATGTGTTGTCCAGTAGAGTTTTCTATGGATGGAAGTGTTCTATTCTATGTTGTACAATATACTAGTCACTAGCCACATGTGACTATTGAGCACTCGAAATGTGGCTAGTGCAACTAATGGGATCTTTAATTTTATTTATTTAAAATTTAAATAGCTATCTGTAGCTACTGGCTGCCATATCTGACAGTATAACATTAGAATCTAGAAATAAGTCACTGGCCTACAACAGTATTCCTTATTAGCTTTATTAGGACCCGTTAACCAGAAGTTATTTCTCAGAACTTACAATTCCATCTAAGAATTGCCATCCCCCAATCTAAGAATAACTACCATCCCCAAATCCCAAAGGTTACACACAAAAGGTATATTTAAATAAAACGAACACTTAAGGTTGTTATTTAACATGCTATTAAAAGATAATTTTAACAGTAATAAGGACAAGAAAATCGAGTGAGAAAGAAATGATGAAAAAATATTGTTTTTTCCTTTTCTCTTACTACTCATATCCAACTGTTAAGTACTCTGGGCTATACTTCCAAAATCCATCCGCTTTTTTTCATCTCTCCTGTCTCCATTGTAGTTCAAGCTACCATCATCTCTTGCTTAGATTACAGCAAAAGCTTCCCAACCTGTCTCCCTACTTTCTCTCTTGGTCCTTAAGTCGCTCATAAAATGGCCAGGGTGATTGTCTTAAAATACAAATGATATCACATTATTCTTGTCCTTAAAAGTTTTTTCAGTGACTTCTTCTATGCTTAGAATATATTCCAAACTTCATTAAATAAGCCTACCTAAACCTAATCCTTCCTTCCTTCTGCTTCTCAGAACTCATCATGGCACCATTTTCATCCTCACTTGCCACAGCCCTCTCACACTTTCTTTTCTACTGCTCAAACAGACCAAAGATTTGTCTGGCTAAAGACCTTCGTGCTTACTGTTTCTTGTGTGTGGAATGCTATTTGCTCAGATCTTCAGATGGGCAACTCTTGTCATTCATGTCGCAGCTCAAATATCCTTCTCAAAAAAGGTTTCCCCTGACACTTTACCTAATGTTGCCACCTAGTCACTATTACATCCTTCTGTTTTATTTTCAGATTTTATTTTCACAACCTGAAATAATCTTTCTTTCTTTTGTCTACTTGTTTCTTTCTTTCTTCCTCCTTTAGAATGACTCCATGAGAACAGGAAGCATGTCTTCCCTGCTTGGCACACAGTACGCTCTCAATAATTGGAGGAAAAAAACCATAGATTTTCTACAACTATCATTTTAGCTCCTAAATAAACTGATCGAGTTTGGTGAACTCTCCCAAGGCTGCCTCAGAACTAACAAATTAAAATGGAGATGTTTAATCATTCCACTCAAAAGTTGCTTAACAGCCTCATTTAACACAGTCAAAAAATTTTAACTTTTTTTTCCCTTGAGTTTTAACCTATTCCATCTATCAGTTGCCAATACAGCTGTGGAATAAAAAGTCCTAAAACCTCTCAAAACAGCCTTCCAGGAGGTTAGTTTCTTTAGCCTTCCTTCTCAATAACTTTGAGGCTATCCCTAAGGAAACTTTTTGTCAGTTTTTAGGTAAGGAGTCTGCTGGGAATGCAGTGCTACAGGAAACTAATTCTTGAACAGGGCAGACTGGTCACAGGGCCAGTATATTTTAATATATTTATTCTGTAAATCGGCTTTTTAAAGTAAATAATGAAACAAAGTAAGCTCTCAGAAATGAAACATTGTTATACATATTTATTATGCTACCACAGGAGAAATATTTCAAGAAAAATAAGGCTAAAAATTGTTGGAGATAACACCTTCAAGGCATTTTCTACCATCTTAGGTAGTAATCTGAAATGTCCAAAGAATTTTTAACTCATTTTAAAACGCATTTTTAGGCAGGGCACAGGGGATCACACCTGTAATCTGGGAGGCAGAAGTGGGTTGATCATATGAGGTCAGGCATTACAGACCAGCCTGGGCAACACAGTGAGACCCTGTCTTTACACAAAATTAAAAAAATATATACCAGCCAGGCATAGTGGTGCATGCCTGTAGTCCTAGCTACTAAGGAGGCTGGGGTGGGTGGATCATTTGAGCCCAGGCATTTGAGGCTGCAGTGAGCTATGATCATGATTGCTCCATCCTGAGTCACAGGGCAAGATTCTGTCTCAGAATATTTTTAAATGGTTTTATTATTGTTTCCTGGTAGGAAACAACACAAAGGTAAGATTCTCCTTCACTGTGCCTGCCAAATCAACAAGACCCAAATCTAAGCATTATTAATAGATCCTGTTTTACTTACAGGGTATATAAGCAGACAGAGTCGTGAAATGGTCAATTTACATACAAGCAGTTAGAGCTATACCCAGAATATTAAAAAGAAAATCAATCTTATACAAAATTTCTCTGGTCTGTTACAATATGCATTCTTTTTTTAAAATTTTTTGAGATGGAGTCTGGCTCTGTCACCCAGGATGGGGTGTACTAGCATGATCTCCACTCACTGCAACTTCCGCCTCCCGAGTTCAAGCGATTCTACTGCCTCAGCTTCCTGAGTAGCTGGGATTACAGGTGTGCACTGCCACACCCGGTTAATTTTTGTATTTTTAATAGAGATGGGGTTTTGCCACGTTGACTAGGCTGGTCTCGAACTCCTGACCTCAAGTGATCCACCCGCCTCGGCCTCCCAAAGTGCTGGCATTACAGGTGTGAGCCACCACCCCTGGCCAACAACACGAATTCTTTAAAAAAAAAAAAAAAAAAAAAAAAGTAGTGCCCCCTAATAGCATTTCACCCAAGAAGAGTTTATGTAAAACATTTATACAGTCCATAAAAGCACAAACCAGATGAAGACAATGTGCCTGTGGCTATTGTTCAGGTATTTTTAGTGACTGAGTCCATTACCTATTATCATAAATCTCACCATGAACTCGTTTTTCCTAAGGAGTCTGAAATACAGCATTTCAATGGGCAGTACTCAACCTGACAACTGGTTTAAATGCTAAAAATGCATTTATAGATTTGTTGTTTTGCACTTCTAGGTACGATTTCTTATAGAATGACTGCAGAAGAAATTCAGCCTATGTGACCTAAAATACAGTTGAATGAGTACTTACTACCTTTCTGTTCTTACTTTTCATGAAGAAGACAGGTATCCTAGTGCCCTGTAGAGAAGCAATTTCCGAAACGTGAAGGACTGTGTTTTACCCTCGAAGAGGCACTTCTGCACCTTCTTTATCCTTATTAGTTGTTCCTAAAACCTAAGATACAGGTATGGCAACTATAATCACTGTGAGAATACATGTACATATATAACCCGGGAATCAAGCAAAACAAAACACCAATTGTCCTCTCTGAAGATCAGTACCCTTGAAAAGTTCCCACAATTCAAGTTTATACTTTCAGTTATTTTCCTGAGGGACATGAAAATAACTGGAACAAAACAAAATAACAGTCTGAATTGTATGAACTGTATAAAGGAATTCAGCACAAAGCCTGGAAGCAGAATGCTTATGATCTGGTATGATTCACACCCCCTCTTTTCTACTTATAGAATGGCAGAGATCATAAAGCAAAACCATTGTAAATTTAACTCGGAATATAAAGAGCAATGTCAAATGTCCCAAGTCTATAGTTTAAGGATTATAGAAAGAAATAATAGGCTTTACCAGTCACTGAATAAACAACCTGGTTTAAAACATTTTCGGATTTGTTAAAATTTAAAGGAAACTAGTCGTATTTATGGATTTAATATTCATATTAACTTTTCCAATATCACTGGAGTATCTCAAAACACTTTCAACAATAAAGATGAGATTAACTTATTTCCAAACATATGAATAGAATTTTTAAAAACTCTTTGATGTATCACTAGTACAAACAACATGCAATTACACTACACTTTGAGACACACAGAATGAATATGCTACCAAAGCAGCACAACATACAGCACCATGCTAATAGTAGATGACAAGCAAACCTTAAAATTAGGGATGACAGGTGTGATGTTTTTGCATAGGAGCGATAGCTGACCCAGAAAGGCAGGCATGGGTGGCCTTAGAGAGAAGCAGATTGGGATGCTAATAAAAATTGTAGGGGTAAGGAAGAGAAGGACAGGAGAATTAAGCTACAAAGATGTGAAATACCTCCATTTTGCCTATGTGTTATCCACCCATCCAACCAACCAGTTACTAAAATACTAAAAAGGAACTAGACACTGCTCAAGGCTTGTTCTTACTTGGGTCAAAGGCACATACATTGTTTGGATGGTTGCATAAAAATGCAATTTGATCTCAGTACAGAAAAATCTAATTGGTACTCACTCACTGAATTCACCCTCAACCTTGGTCTCATTAGTAAGTGCTCACTGACTGCAACTTCGCAACTTTTAGGTCAGTTGGTCCTCTAGCCATACATTCAACTCTGAGAAAGTCTCTAACCTAATCAAGACCTGTTTTTAGCTTCAATGGCCTCTCCTGCCAGATAAAACCAAAGTAACGAAATGGAATGTCTTGTGAAAAGCTGGGGAAACACACACAGGCAACTGGAATAATGGAGTCATATCCCAGATACAACTTGGAGCTATATGCTTATCTCTTGACTTCTGGATTAAGACACAGAATAATGGTGCATATATATATATACATAACCTTATATCTATATATCTCTATATATATCTCCTAGCATTAAACCAGGGACTGCTTTTAACCTTGTTCAACATAATGTTCAGTATATTTACTGCAAAAGGACACACTTTTGGAGAAAACCAATGTCATACAGCAATGTGCAAATCACTTGATCCTACAAAGGGTCAGTTTCCTTTCTATAAAACAGGGATATTAATCATTGCCCTGCCTTACAGTGTCACTGAGAGGCTCAAATAACACAGTGAATGTGAAACTGCTGAAGTGTTTTTACTATGTAAGGTGCTCCTTTTGTGAACTTCTAAACTTTCTTCTAATAAGAGTTTTACTGTAAGGTTCTTTAGAATATCCATATACAGAAGATCTAAATTAATAGGGTTTTGGAGGTGGCGATGGAGAAAAATGACGATTGGAAGGGATACTGGGTCAGAACATAAGGTGTTGGTTCCAGAATTACAGGGAAGTCCTGATGCAAAACCAGAAGAGTTATGTGCTTACCCTTTGCAGACCCTGGCCAACTCCCTCGCTGCCCGCCCCCCTCCTCCGCCCGACTGTTACTTTTAAGTGAACTACTGGGGACAAGTTGAGTGTGGGGGTGTATGGGGAGGGTCTTTCAACCCTGAAGATCAACTTCTTCCCCAATCCCTTTAACAAACACTCCTCCTTCTCTTACGGCCTTGTTCAGTTAGCCGAAACTATTTCTGGTAAGAAAACGGCTGTTACAAAATTTCTTTTAGGCAGCGTCCTATGAGTACTCCTTCCCCCACAATGAACTATTTCTAACAGACAGATTCAGAGTCAGAAAATCGTGTTATGTGTATGTTTTGTTTCTTCCAAGGCTCACCCACAGGCCTCACCCTCCCAGCCTTAACTCTCCCATCTATAAAATGAAAAATGACGGCGCCTGTCAGCTCCATCCCACGGCCACCGAGAGGATGAATGACTGCCTAGAAGGCGCCAGAAGTGGTGTCTGTTAAACACCTAGTCCACCACTGTTTATAAAGTATCATGATGAGTCCCGTTATGCCCTTCCGCTCAAGGAAACCGCCTGGTTAAAACCAACACACTCCGTCACTGAAGAAGGCAACGCAGAAGTTGGCCGGGTGCGTATTACGCACAGAATCTGTGTCGGGGTGCGGGAACGGAGCCACCCCCGTTACAGGGCGGGGCGGGGCTCACGACATGCCTACCTGTTGTTCCGGATGCTGACCAGGACGCAAAGCACCAGCTCCAAGTAGGTGCGCAGCACTTCCAGCCAACGAGCAGAGAGCTGCAGGGCCTCGACTTCCTCCCCTCCAGTCCCGGTGTCCGCGCCACCTCCGTCTCCTGGGCCGCCGCCGCTCAGGTAGTTCTCCGCGGCGAATTCAACACGCAGCTCCCGCACGAACCAGCCGCACTTGCGCATGAGGAATTCCAGCCGAGGCTGCTCCGCGGGCGAGACGCGGAGGCAGATGCGGAGCTGGGGCCAGAGGGCCGGATAGAAGAGGCACTCACGCCAGTGCGAGCAGGAGGCCGAGGCCCGCAGCCGGTCGGGCGCCGGCAGAAAGGAGAAGATGTGCACGATCAGCTCGCTGGGCAGCGACGCAGCGCCCGCCGCCTGCCCGCACAGAGCCATCCGGCCCCGTCGCCGGGTGCCGGCTTCCGGCCGCCCCCGCAGTACCCGGAGCAGCCCCCGCAGCCGTCGCAGCTGCTGCAGCCGCAGCCGCCGCCACCGCGCCACCCGGGCGGCCCCGGCTCGGGTTCGAGCTCCCGGCGGTCGGGGCTGCGGCACTGACAAGAACAACAACATCAATGACAAGGAAGAAGGGGGCGGAACCGTCGTGGGTCTCGGCGGAACCAACTAGAGCACAAGTTGTGGAGAGGGGGAAAGGCCTCTGCGGGCGTGGCCTGCCGGAGCCAGCCTCTGTCCTCTCAAACTCTACTCACGTGCTTCCGAGGCTGGCACACTGAATAACTGCAATGCCCTCCCTCCTAAAGTTCAGTGGCCCGGAAGCCTCAAGACATACTGTAAGGGAAAGGCAGCCATCCCTGCGCCAGTCGGGGGAGACAGAGAAGTGGTAGGAGCTGAGCTTGACGTCGCCTCAGGTGGGAGGAGTCCGGCGCGCACCGGCGCGACTTCCGGAAGAGGGGAGCGCCCGATTGCCTGTAGGGACGGGAGACGTGGCACGTGATCTGTGACGCACGCAGGCCGCGGGGCGGGGCGGCACTGTGCGGGGTGGAACCAGCACTTGGCGCCCCTTACGCCTTAGGGCGGCCGCTGCGCCCAGTCACATACGTAAGTCGGTGAATTTTGGCGCTCCGTGGATGGAGGTGGCGGTACTCTGGCTTATTGCGAGAGGTCGTCACGCTTCTCTGTAAAACGTTTCTCAGTTTGGGCTGAGGACCCTGAGCCAAAGTGGCGGCATGCAGGGTCTTTTTCGGCCATCCCACCTGCCCAAAGTAGGGTTAAGAATTCCTGAGATTGCGCTGCTGAGAGGGAGCAGGCGGACAGGCTGGGTAACCCCGGCGGGCTGTGCGGGGAGGGGAGGCGTGGGGCGTGGCAGAGGCCGCGAGTGGACCTGCCCCGTCGGTCCGACCACGAAGGTGGACTTTCGCGCACTCGCTAGTGTGTGGGGAAGCAGTGAGGACAGCGTCACCCTTTGGATTCAAAGGGAGAGAAAAAAAATTGGCAAATGGTTCTGAGATCCGCAGGTTGTTACCAGCCTCTTCTCCAGGGCATGAGGAAGGGTCTCTGTTCCCAGGGCTGAGATTTAAGGCTCTTATTGAAGAGAAGTTCACAGTGATGACAGAGCTTTGATTTTCTTTTTCTTCTTTGTTTTTTTTTGCCTGTTACCCCTAACTTAGGTTGTCTAAATCATGTCCCTAACTTCACCACAGCCTACCTGCGAAGTAAACTCTGGTTGCAAAGAGTGGTGAAGTCAGAAAGGATTAAGTGACTTTATGTAATAATCGAGGGTTGCTGCTTTAGGGAGGCTGCCTCTTTATGTAATAATTGAGGGTTGCTTTAGGGAGGCTGTGATTTTGGAACAGCCTGGTTCTTTTGTGGTAAACACCAAGACTTTTTTTTTGTTGTTGTTTTAAGGGGCGGATAATTTAATAGGCAAGAAAGAAGGAAGAAGTAGGAAGGAAGAAGCTCCCCTCTACAGAGACAGACGGAGGGGGGGCTCCAAAGCCGGAAGACGAGACCCCCCCCCCGCCGCGTTCTAGATGTTCTTAACCCTTTGAGGGCAAAGCTCTCCGTTAATGTTTCTTAATGCCTTGCACATACGAGTTTGCCAACAACATGATGTTGTTTATCAGTTGTGATAGGTTACTTCTCCGAGCCCCTGTTTGCAAGAGTTTTAGGTAATTATACCTTATTAATTTTAATGAACACTTAGAGGGCGACCCCAGCCGTGGGTTCGGCAGGATGAAACACTACCCATTTACCAGTTTAGAGACATTTAGGTCGTTTCCAGTTATGAATACTGTGAACATTCATATGCAAGTCTTTGTGTGGACGTATGTTTTAATTTGTCTTGGTTAGATAGGAATGAAAGTGATGGGTGGTAGAGTAGTTCTGTGTATAACTTTTTGAGAAACTGGGAAACTTTTCCAAGTGGCTACATCATTTTTCATTCCCACCAGCAATGTATGAGGGTTTCCAGCTCTGACTTTTTTTTTTTGATATTCTAGAAATACACTCTAATTTGAGATTGATATTTGTTTCTTAGCATTTTGCTAGGAACAAGCTACCTTCTTGGATATCGTTAATAATTAGTCTTTAATTATTAAGAATGGTTCTTGAGTAAAATGAAAATATGTCAGTCTGCCATAAATGAAATTCGTTAGTTTAGAATTTAAAACTTTCTCATTAAATGAAGTGTGATAGGAATCCTGTTTTAATAACTATAAGCTAAATAATTAGCTGTGAATCTTGCCCAGTTTCAATAATAAATCAGTGAATTCCAATGGTTGCCCAAAATTTATCTCATCAGGCCAATACATTTAGTATTAATTAAATGTATATGTGGTATGTATATTTAGCATGTTGAGTTAGATTCTTTTGACATGTATTCTATACTGCTAGAATAAAATTGACTCATATAGGGCAGAATGGAATTACATTTTGTGAAGTTATAAAATCTGAGCTATGATTCAGAGTGTGGGAGGAAGTACTGACGTTATGAAGCTCATAAGTACCTAGTAGTACTAAGCTCCAGGTTCTAAAAGTGGCATATTGTCACTATAGCAACCACCATGCTTATTTGGATTTGAAACCCAGGCAACGAGTGGTGGATAGGACTATAACACTAAGGTAGATATGTGCTCTGGTAGATTGATATGCCTGCCTGTTGGTAGTCAATGGCCTGTTCTGTTTTTCTTGTTACACTTATTATGATTAATTCTTTTAGAGAGAAATTAAGCATTTAATACTTTTATATTTCTTCTTTTCTAACATATTAAGTTTAGTGTTTTTCCTAGTTAGGTAATTGGGATATTAAATATGTCTTTACTATAGCTTTTTTTCCATTTTTGCTTAAGTTTGGCAACTTTCTTTGGGTTAAATATAACTTTTATTGTACGGAATCACTTGCAATTTTATAATAGAAAAAAGTAACTATGACATTTTATTTTAGCTGCATCATGAAATGCTGTTCAAGGCTACCAATAAACATGAACATTGCCTAAATTCTAATATTTCTTGAAAAAATATTGTTTTCTGAGTGATTTCTGGGTTTCAGACATTGTTGACAGGTAGAGGTGACATAATACCTTTCCAGTTTTCTCTTAGCATGCACCCATAAATTTACCTAGAGGCACAGGAGCCTCCTGGGACAATAGATCTGGGGACCTGGTTCCCGTCACCCTTGTCTGGTGGATTGAAGTGCTTCCTAGTGGGATCATATTACAGTAAAAAGAAATGAGGGATTGAAGGGAGTTCATCTTTAGAGGGGGAAGTCTGCGATGGTGAGTTAGATGACAGAGGACCAGGTCATTGGTTTGTCAGTCTGGATGCAGCTTGTTGCTGATATCACAACTTTTTCTAACCAAGCCACTCATGAGTTGATTGTGCAAGACCTCTCTCCATAAACAGGGATTGATAATTCATATCTCAGAGGAATCAGACAGGTGTAGTGAGAGAAGAATTGGGTCCTGTGCAACATAGGGAGATGGAAAGATTGTGTCTTACAGGAGGATGCTTTTTGCAAGTGGGAAAGTGGGCTCTGTGTTTCCAGATTTCCTAGTTTTTCAAAAGTAACTAAAATCCTCATTTTTAAAAAGGCTAAACCTTCAGGTTGCCAATTTATTTACATTAAAAATATTCTGTGGGCATAACAAAACCAGATTTAGTCTTCAGGGCACCAGATTTCAAATTCTTTACCAAAGCTCTCAAAACTGTGGGCCAAAGCCATTTTTTTGTGTCTGTAGCTAGGCCTGCTAGCTAATCCCTGCATTTTAAGTCCACTTCCAGAGCTGTTTTTTTTCCCCATCCATCCCGTTTAGTTAAAAAATGAATTAAAAAGGTTTAACTTGAATGCCTCTTTTATTGCATTACTGATTTCTTCCATTTTATTTAAGAGGATGGGTGTTTTCAGAGGTACCCTTTATTGCTTAAGTACATATTAAAAACTGAGTGTTACGTTTAACACAGGTGATTCAACCAATAAAATTCCTTGACTTCTAGTTAAAATGAGTGATTGACTAATGATCTTCACTGGAGTTGTGCAGCTTAGATTATAGGCAGGATCCCACAATGCGACTCACAGGACTGTTACTTAAAAGGCACAGTTTCCAAGTAGTCATTTTAATTGGGTTCCTTTGGTTGTTTAACCTAACTAGCTTAAGCACTGAGAGGATTTTCTTCCCTCCTTCCCTCTGGCCCTCTTCCTCCTCTTCCTGGAGTTTTGAGGACATCCACAGGTATCCTTTGATGCATAGGGACCAGAATGGAAAACTAAAAGCAGGAGCTAACGTTACTGTCTTCATCTCTGAGTACCAGAGTTATTTGAAATCTTCATCAAGCTTTTCCAGGTCATACTGGCTGAGTAATTGTAAGACTTTGTCATGAAGAAATATATTATTCATGGCTAATTACTGCAATATTCTCATTGCAAAACTTAATATTTAATCCTTTGGAAAATCTTTTTAGCCCATTAGGTGCTGAAAAGGAGAAATGATGTGAATATTTTCATATAGTAGCATTAATTGGAATGTTGTCTTGCTCTAGGCCAAAGGGGTTTCACTTGATGTGCCAACTGTAATTAGTTTTTGAGGCTGAGAAGTACTATGTTAAGAAAGATTTTGAGGTTGTCCTCATTCTACTGGAAGGGGTATCATTTGATTTGTGATGTCTGCCATAGTTGGAAAGAATTGGTGACCTGTTTAGTTAATTATTGTCTAATGTGACTATATGTTAGTATTTGTTTTCTACATTTGTTGCACAGTACATATACAATCTTCAGTGGATTGTATTCATGCTAATTCTTTATTTTGTGAATAGCAACAGATCACTTAAATAAATTTTATAAATTATTTCAAATTAGGAATTTTTATAAACTACAACGTATTAAGTAAATTTTGACATCTATAAGTGAATCAGCCCTTAACTGAATTCTCTGTGAATTGGTAATCAGTCCTTCATTTATATTGAATATTAAAAGGGGAGTCATACTTTCATACCACAAGGGAAATAAAGCAAATTTTTCATTCACTTGAAGGTTATGGAATTTCTTCCATAGTATTCAGTTTATGTAGGAAGATTCTCACATCTCTAAAATCTAACCCTTTAGCAAGAAATTTCTAGTAGAAATTCATTACTTTTTTTTCTTAAGAGTAATACATGACCATGGTAACAAAAAAATCTAATACAAAAGTACTGTTGATGAAAAGCAACAAATTTTTGTCTCTTGCCTCTCATTGTCAGTCCTACTCCCAGCAACGTTTTTAACCATTTTGGTGTTAGATTCATTAGGTAATTTTATTTCATTTAATTTATTTTTCTTTTTTTTCCCCCAAACCTTGCTCCCTTCCTTCTGCCTTCCCACCAGTAGTCCCCAGTGTCTGTTGTTGCTGTGTTTATATCCATGTGTACCCAGTGTTTAGCTCTCACTTATACGTGAGAACATTCGGTATTTGGTTTTCTGTTCCTGCATTAATTAACTTAGGATAATGGCCTCTAGCTCCATCCATGTTGCTGCAAAGGACATGATTTTTGTTATTTTTAATGGCTGTGTAGTATACCATGGTGTATATGTACCACCATTTCTTTATCCAGTTCACATGATGGGCATCTAGGTTGATTCCATGTCTTTGCTGTTATGAATAGTATTGTGGTGAACATGTGAGCATGTATGTCTTTTTGGTAGAATGATTTGTTTTCTTTTGGATATATACCCAGCAACGGGGTTGCTGGATCGAATAGTGCTTCTAAGTTCTTTGGGAAATCTCCAAACTGCTTTCCACAGTGGCTGAACTAATTTACATTTCCACCAAAGTGTGTAAGTGTTCCCTTTTCTCTGCAACCCTGCCAACATCTGTTATTTTTTGACTTTTTAAATAACAGCCATTCTGACTGATGTCAGATGGTATCTCATGGTGGTTCAGATTTGCATTTCTCTGACAGTTAGTGATGTGGAATATTTTTTCATATGTTTGTTGGATGCTTATATGTCTTATTTAGGGAAGTGTCTATCCCTGTCTTTTGCCCATTTTTTAATGGGGTTATTTGTTTTTCGCTTGTTCAGTTGTTTAAGCTCTTTATACATTCTGGATATTAGACCTTTGTTGGTGGTGTAGTTTGCAATTATTTTCTCCCGTTTTGTAGGTTGCCTGTTTACTCTGTTGATAGTTTCTTTTGCTGGGCAGAAGGTCTTTAGTTTAATTAGGTCCCACTTGTCAAATTTTGTTTTTGTTGCAATTGCTTTTGAGGACTTAGGCATAAATTATTTCCCAAGGCTGATGTCCAGAATGGTGTTTCCTAGGTTTTCTTCTAGGATTCTTACAGTTTGAGGTCTTACATTTAAATCTTTCATCCATCTTAAGTTCATTTTTTTATATGGTGAAAGGTAGGGGTCCAGTTTAATTCTTTTGCATATGGCTAGCTAGCTACCCCAGAACCATTTATTGAATAAGGAGCCATTTCTCCATTGCTTATTTTTGTCAACTTTATCAAGGATTACAAGGCTATAGGAGTGTGGCTTTATTTCTGGGTTCTCTATTCTGTTCATTTGTCTGTGCTGTCTGTTTTTATATCACTACTATGTTGTTTTGGTTACTGTAGCCTTATAGTACAGTTTGAAGTCAGGTAATGCAATGCCTCTGGCTCTGTTCTTTTTGCTTAGGATTGCTTTCACTATTCAGACTCTTTTTTTGGTTCCATATGAATTTTAGAATAGTTTTTTCCAATTCTGTGAAAAATGACATTGGTAGTTTGTTAAGAATAGTGTTTAATCTGTACGTTGCTTTGGGAAATTTGGTTTTCTGTTCCTGCATTAATTCACTTAGGATGATGGCCTAAGTGATTTATGGCCTAAGTGTTAAAATGGCCATTTTAATAATATTTATTTTTCCAGTCCATGTGCATTGAATGTTTTTCCATTTGTTTGTGTCATTTATAATTTTTTTTCAGCAGTGTTTTGTAGTCCTTTTTGTAGAGATCTTTCACCTCCTTAGTTATATATATCCCTAGGCTTTGTGTGTGTGTGGTGTGGTTATTGTAAATGGGATCATGTTCTTGATTTGGTTCTCAGCTTGAACATTATCGGTGTGTAGAAATGCTACTGATTTTTGTACATGGATTTTGTATCCTGAAACTTTACCAAAGTCATTTATCAGTTTCAGGAGCCTTTTGGTGGAGTCTTTACAGTTTTCCAGATACACAATTATATTGACAGCAAAGAGATAGTTTGACATCTTTTCGTATTTGGATGCCTCTTTCGGTAATTTCAAATTACATGCCTTTACTTATACTTTTTTCTCTTCTGTTTTTTTTGAGAAGGGGTCTCACTCTGTTGCCCTGGCTGCAGTGCATCAGCAGGATCATGGCTCACTGCAGCCTCAACCTCCCAGCTCAAGCAATCCTCCTGCGTCAGCCTCCCAAGTAGCTAGGACTATAGGCAGGCACCACCACACCTGGTTAATTTTTAAATTTTTTGTAGAGATGGGGTCTTCAGCTCCTGGCCTCAAGCAATCCTCCCACCTTGGCCTTCCATAGTACAAGGATTAGATGTATGGGCCAGTACGCCCAGCCACTACCTATGTTTTTTAACTGATTGACTTTAGACATCATCTGTTTACTCCCTTTTTGCAAAATATGTAGTTCAATTTCATTACTCTCTTTCCCTCTTCCATATTCCTACCAATATTTGATAATTGTAATATTTTGTTTTTCTCTTGGGTTTTTTTTTTTTTTTTTTTTTGGAGATTCAGTCTTGCTCTGTTGCCAAGGCTGGAGTATAGTGACATGATTTTGGCTCACTGCAGCCTCCACTTTCTGGGTTCTACTGCCTCAGCAATTCTACTGCCTCAGCCTCCTGAGTAGCTGGGACTCCAGGCGTGCATCATCACGCCTGGCTAATTTTTGTATTTTTAGTGGAGATGGGGTTTTACCATGTTGGTCAGGCTAGTTTTGGACTCCTGGCCTCAAGTAATCTTCCCGTCTCAGCCTTCCAAAGTGCTGGGATTACAGGCATGAGCCACCATGCCTAGCCTCTTGGTTGTTCTTACATTAATCAGCTTTTGCTACATAGCAGTCACAGTCTTTTGTCTATAATTGGCTAGATTATAGTAGATTAGATAACTATTCTGCAAATATTCACTTTTTCTCCCTTTATCCACCTTTATGGAAAAAGCATACTTTCTCACATGATTATTAATGTTGAACTTGGGTCTTATGATTTGTGTAAAGTTAATTTTTCCTTTCTTCCTTTTATAAGAAGGGCTCTAATGAATAAGGATGCTAGTTGCTATAAAAGGGAAACCTGAAGATCTTAATGACAACAAAATAGCCCTGTATTTTTTTACTCCTTTAACCATCCACTGAAGATGTTCTTAGCAGGCAGCTTTCCTTCATGTGATGATTCAGTGACCCTAATTCCTTCTGTTTTATGGTTATACCATCCTTAAAATGTTCTGTGATTCTCTGTCTCTTGTAATGGAAGAGGAGAGACAATGGAGAAGGCACTTCTTAATTGCCTTAGCAAGGAAATGACAGATTACTTCCTACATTCCATTGGCTAAAACTAGACACATGGTCCTGCCTAGATGTAAAGGGCCTGAGAGATGAAGTTTTGCTACAAAGGAGGCCCATCCTTTTATTACTATTTTTAGCTGGAGGTAAATACTAGGGCCCTTGTATTTGCTGTGGACAGAGATGGAAGAAAACGGATTTGTTTGATATGGTTTTCTTATATTCAGATCTTTAGTTAGTCTCTGTTCCTAGCTAACCTTCTCACTCTTTCCTTAATGTTCCTTAGAGATAGTTCCTCAGGTGCTCTGAACCCAGAATCTCTTAAGATTTCAGTGCACAGGCCAACTTTTATCTCGATTGCAGCTTCCTCCTAGTGATGGTGGTGGCTCATCTGGAACAGCTGCTGCGGTTGAGCCAGCTGCAGTAGGGGAGGTGCATCTGGGGCTGTGCCCTCCGTGGAGCCAGCAGAGGGTGGGAACAGGTGATCCCAGTGGAAGCCTCACACTCTACCAAGTCGGTGGGGCAGGAGCCTGCGCTCCTAGGTGCAGCTGCAGCCACCCAGCCATGCCTCCGGACCTGGGCATCCCTGTGCTCTCTGGGGCCCAGGAAGCCTCTTTTCCCTGCAGGTTCGGAAGTGCCTGCTCCCACTCTCCCTACTCTCAGTGCTCACTCTGGTGTGGAGCAAAGTTGTAGCTTAGCCCAGGCACTGTCGTGACCCAGCCAGGTGTTTGCATTCTTGGGGCAACACTGACACACCAACCCCCACCGCCCCCGCTGCTACCTTGGGCACTGACGAGCTCAGAGGGAACTGAAACTCTGAAACTTTGGGCACTGATGAGCTCAGAGGGTGGCCGGGGGTGCTGAGGGCAGCTTGGTGTGGGCCTGTGGGCTCCCCTCTGCACAGACAGCCTGGGCACAAATGGCATGTTGATGGCAACGGGAGGCAGACATATTCCTAGGTGGGAAGGGGCAGGTACCTGGTGAAACCCCGTCTTGAAGCCAGAGATGGCCTGAAGCCTGGGGGCCAGGCTGTCAATTACAGGTGGAGTTCGCGACCCAGAGTGAGAACTTATGGTGTTTTTTCCATGCCTGCCCCTGGCTACCCATGGATCAATCAGCATGTACTTCCTCCCTTCTGAGCCCATAAAAACCCTAGACTCATCCAGACTCAGATACTCTTCAGGATGACCTGCTGGTGGAAGGGAGCTACCCACTAAGCATCTTCTTTTACTGAGAGCTGTTCTGCTGCTCAATAAAGCTTCTCTCTGCCTTGTTCACCCTCCAGTTGTCCATGTAACCTCATTCTTCCTGGATATGGGAGAAGAACTACGGACTCACCGAATGGTGGGTGTGAAAGCTGTGATGCTTTCCTGGCCTGCTTGCCAAGCTGCAGGCAGTGACACACTCCTGGACTGTGAGAGTGAAGAGTGACAACCCTTCTGGGGGCCCAGACCTTGGGATTTCCTGAGGCAGAACTGCTATAACACTATAGCACTCCCACCCTTTGTTGGCGCCGGGCGGCCGCCCCATGCAGTGGAAAGCAGCAGGTGGGGCTGGGCCAGCCACGGGCTGCAGTGGGGCGGTGCGACTGAAAGAGCTGTACCACAAACGAGCTTAAACACTCCCCACTGAAACGTGTTGCCATCCCCTGCTCTCTGCACTGCAGGCAATGAGAAGGAGAGAAGAGCTGCAGCCCTTCTGAAGCCCAGACCTTGGGAGTTCCTGCGCCAGAGCTGTGATGTGATGTAACACCGGTGCTCTGTGGTTCCTGGCATCTCCAGGCTTTTGGGTGCCACCTTGTTCCCCTTATCCAGACATTGGTCTTTGCAGCAGAAGCTGCTTGCGATACATCTGGTCCAGCCAGAGCCTCACATGGAGCCAGTGCCTGTGCTGGTGCTTGGAGCTGCCCACTCTGCAGCAGCAGCTGGTATGCCTGGCTGTGTGCAGTGGCTGGATTCCACACTTGATTGCTCATACATCCCTGTCACTGAGTGCCTGGCTCACCCTTAGCAGCCGTGGGATCCAGGCCAATAGTGAGAGCCAAGTGCAGCAGGCTGGGTCGAGTGGGTGGAACAGTCCAGTGGGCGTGAGCGAAACTCAAGCAGAGGCACCGCCAGCCACGGAAGTTTCCGGCTGGCAAAGTGACACCCAAAGGAGCATGGATCACTAGTATGTTATATTCTGCTTCAGTTGTCAGTACATTCCTGTCCACTTTTTGCCTTTGAGGAAATATTTGGAATCTCTTAGTGGCCAATGGTTGTCTCTTTCCTAGCTGAGTTCTCTTCATTATTATACAGAGTCAAGTATCTGTACATTGTTTTTTAAATTTTAAGTTTCAGGAGTTCAGATGAAGTAAATCTGGAATACCTTCAATTAGTACCCTTAACAGAATTTTAATTTTTGAAAAAATATATGTTGCTTGAACAAGATGCATTTTCTATCTATGATGGGCTGAGGATCAATAAATAGGGGGTTCTGGAGGATATGTAAAAAGGTATAATATACAATCCTTGCAACCTGAAGAATTTCTACTCTACTCCAACTTTGATGTCACTACTGGCTTATCTTTCTAGAACATAGATTGTGTCACAGTTCTTTTTTTTTTTTTTTTGAGATAGAGTCTTGCTCTGTTGCCCAGGCTACAGTGCAGTGGCGTGATCTCGGCTCACTGCAACCTCCACCTCCCAGGTTCAAGTGATTCTCCTGCTTCAGCCTCCCTACTAGCTGGGATTACAAGTATGTGCCACCATGCCCAGCTAATTTTTGTGTTTTTAGTAGAGATGGGTTTTTGCCACGTTGGTCAGGCTGGTCTCGAGCTCCTGCCCTCAAGTGATCTACCTACCTCTGCCTCCCAAAGTGCTGGGATTGCAGGCATGAGTCACTGCACCTGGCTATAATAGTACTTCTTTAGAAATGTTCAGTAATTTTTTTCCTTGCTCATATTTTGTGTGAACTCTGATTGGCTTTCAATACTCGCCTGTCAGTACTTGTCCTTCTACTGAGAGCTACCCAGTTTATTGTGTTATCTACATGCCATGTTCATTCTTTTACTTTTGTATATGTGGTCTCTACTCTCTAGAGTAATTATCTTTTCCATATCTGAGTCCTATTGAAACATAAATGTTGAATTCAGATTTCACTTTTTTCAAGTCTTCTGTCCTGACTACTGCAAATTTAGTAATGTTTTTCCTCTACTCAGCAACAAAGCTTATTTATCCATATTATTTGTAATTGTTTTACACTTCTTCGTGTTCTTCTTTACAAAGTATAGAAGTATACACTCTCTAAAGGAAAAGCCTTTGCTTTATACCTTTGTCATTGTCTTTCAGTGTCTAGCATGGTAAAGATTTCATGCTGAGTATATCATAAATATTTATTGACTGAAGCCCTGATTGTTTATTTCTACTCAAAGTATATTCTGTAGACGGATGTCAGTCCATGAACTGTTTATTACTGCTTTGCTGGAATATAAGTAAAGAAATTGAGAATAAGCTTTAGAAACTTTTATAGTCATTTGACAGGGTAGTTTTATATTGGTTGAAATTTATAATAAAAAATTTGACTTCTAATTTTCTTTTTTTTTTTTTCCTGAGACAGAGTCTCGCTCTGTCGTCTAGGCTGTAGTGCAGTGGCGCAATCTCGGCTCAGTGCAAGCTCTGCCTTCTGGGTTTACGCCATTCTCCTGCCTTAGCCTCCTGAGTAGCTGGGACTACAGGCGCACACCACAACGGCTGGCTAATTTTTTGTATTTTTAGTAGAGACAGGGTTTCACTGTGTTAGCCAGGATTATCTCAATCTCCTCACCTCATGATCTGCCCACCTCGGCCTTCCAAAGTGCTGGGATTACAGGCGTGAGCCACCGCGCCCGGCCTAGTTTGCATGTTTATAAAAATTTCTGGTAATCATCTTAATTTCATTTTATAAAAATATCAGTCCACAATGGCATAGAAAAATTAAAAAATGGCACCTCACTGTCGATTGCTTGAGAAGCACTGATTAGACTACAAGAGATATGAGAATTTAGCAATGAAGCAATCAGTATGTTTTGGCCTGGTAGAAGATGATTTTATGTTGGAGGTGAGATCTTTACTTGAAGGTTAAATAGCATTTGGATGGTTGTAGTGCACTGGGTTGTTTCAGGTAGGAATGATAAGGTTTTGGACCACAAATGGAGTAGAGGTGTGGTGATATGTTTTGTGGTGACCAGGGAGGAACGAGTTCTGGCAGAATTAAAAATCAAATTTATGGAAAGCTGAAGACACCAGATAAAAGGAGCATTTCCTATTCATTTGGTTACTGCTTGAGCTATGGCATGATGAAAACCTTTCATTCCCCATATGTTTATGGCTGACTTGCCAGGGGACTAGTAGTACTAAATATGTTTTAAATTTTATGTATTTGAAACATTGCTTTTTAATTTAACCTTTAAAACATTAGATGGTTGACTTATTAATGTAATTGCTAAATGTATTGTAGCTTTAATATGAAGTGACGTAAGTAAAATGTAAAGAAAAATAGTTGTTAAAAATTGTTTTAGGCCAGGCATGGTGGCTGTCTCCTGTAATCCCAGCACTTTGGGAGGCTGAGGTGGGTGGATCACCTGAGGTCAGGAGTTTGAGACCAGCCTGGGCAACATGGTGTAACCCTGTCTCTACTAAAAATACAAAATTAGCAAGGCATGGTGCTGTGTGACTGTAGTCCCAGCTACTCGGAAGGCTGAGGCAAGAAAAATCACTTGAACCCAGAAGGCGGAGGTTGCAGTGAGCGGAGATCGCACCACTACACTCCAGCCTGGGCAACAAGATTGAAAATCTGTCTCAAGAAAAAAAAGAAAAAAAGAAAAAAATTATTTTAAATAGAAAAACCCTGTTTTTATCTTGTTCTCTATTTTCCTTTGTCAGTTTCATCTTGGACCAAAGCTTTTCCTCATTATTGAATTGCAATCATGAATTCAGAGACTTGGGATTAAAAAGAATATTGATATAACCATTGTTCTTGGAGAATTAACATTTAGCTTATAGCATAAAATGTGAGCTGAACTAGTTATATTTTTTTATTGTGGTAAAATATACATAACATAGAATTTACCATTTTAACTATTTTAAGTGCACAATTCAGTGGCATTAAGTACATTCACATCATTATACAACAGTTACCACCACCCTTTTTCATCTTCTCAAACCAAAACATTGTGTCCATTAGACAATAGCTCTCCATTTCCCATTTCTCCACAGAATTAGTTACTTGAAATCTACCCATTTTGGTATTTTCTTACTTGTCTTATTTGCTACTTTTATAAATGAATATATATTAAGTACTCTTTATATATATGGAATGGGGCCAGATGCTGAGCAGGGTTGAATTACAATTATAAAGAAGGCTGCACAATTTTCCATGATATTATGTGGATTCCTGGGTGACAGAGTCTTGTTGCATCACATTCTTTATCTTACATCCAAACTACAATCCAATTAAATGTGCAAAAGTATACAAGCTGATTTTTGTTTCAGAGGTTACCAGGAAAATAATAATACCAGTCTGACAATTTTAAATGAAGACTGAAGTATTGCTTTGGTTTCATCTGAGATTTTGAGTACCTAAATGAACATATTTGCAAAATTATTAAATATGAAAGTGGTGGTAGTTTGGTTATTTTTAAAATCCTGAATAAATTTTTATATTTATATGGATTTTGAGGTGTCCTGGTTTTTTTCCTCTTTAACTTCCTTTAGTCTGTCATGTTCATTTGCACCCCTTGTTTCCCCTGATCTGTAAGTTCACCTATTTCCCATGGTGTTCTTTAGTCTTTTGGTTAGAAATCTCACCTTTTTCAGTTTCAATTCTCTCTCTGTAGTGGGGAAAACTCTCCTAATTCTGTATTTCTTAAAATTGTGAGTCACAGTTCTCGGTCTAGAACTGTGACTTGAAATTTCCACTTGTATGGTCTGCTGTCACCTCAAACAAAGCATGTTTAATGTTGGACTAGTCATTTTTTCCCTTAATTTTGTACACACTCCCCCCTTTTAAAAGTGGCACTATGTTCGTGTCATTTTCTTTTTTTTTTTTTTTTTTGAGACAGAGTCTCGCTCTGTCGCCCAGGCTGGAGTGCAGTGGCCAGATCTCAGCTCACTGCAAGCTCCGCCTCCCGGGTTCACGCCATTCTCTTGCCTCAGCCTCCCGAGTAGCTGGGACTACAGGCGCCCGCCACCTCGCCTGGCTAGTTTTTTGTATTTTTTTAGTAGAGACGGGGTTTCACCGTGTTAGCCAGGATGGTCTCGATCTCCTGACCTCGTGATCCACCCGTCTCGGCCTCCCAAAGTGCTGGGATTACAGGCTTGAGCCACCGCGCCCGGCCTCATTTTCTAAGCTTGAAAATTTATGATATTTCTTTCCCTGTTCAAGTAATAGCCAATCTCTACCAACTGTTTCTGTCTATTCTGATAATCACACCTGTCCTTTCCTTTCCATTTTTTTTCATTATGTTCAATTTAGGGCCTGATCCCCTGATGCCTAGGCTGCTGCAGTAGTTCCCCACCAGTGGAATTTTCCCTCAAGTCCTTATAGCATTTTCTTTGTGAAAGTTGTGAATATTTAGATTACAGTTAATTGTGTCTCTCTCTCACATGGTCCTTTTATCTTTTCATTCCCCAGAAACCTTGCAGCATTGTTGCTACTAAACACTTATTTTTGAGAATTTGAGAATATGGTATTCTAGTTATAATATTTTCTCCTTCTAATGTAGTTTGTATAGCATTGCCAGGTTCTTCATTAATTAAACAAATATTGGGTGCCTATTATGTGCTAAGGACTCTTTTAGGAACTAAGGTTATAGTAAACAGCAAACAAAAACTTACGACCTTGGATGGCTTATCTTCTAGAGAAGTAAAGGACTGATAAATTAGCAAAGTACATAGCATGTTAGGCAGTGATAACTGCAAAGGAGAAAAAAAATGAATGAAGGAGGAAGACAGGGAGTATGGAGTATGAGACATTGACATTTTGTCAGAACAGGGCTTTCTGAGGGAAAAAATATTAAAAAGATTGACATTTCGGATTAAAGTGGCTAGGAAAGCCCTTCTATAAAGATAGCGTTTGAGTAAAAACTTGAAGGAATTGAGTGAGGAAGGCAATACATATGGAGGAAGAAGGTTCGAGGCAAAGAGAAAAGCAGGTGTAAAGGACCTCAGATGCAAGTGTGCCTGTCATGTTTGAATATCGACAGGGAGCAGAGTGAGCTGGAAAATGACTATGAATATCGACGGGGAGCAGAGTGAGCTGGAAGATGACTAGTAGGAGGCAAGGGTGTGTGTTGGGGGAGAGATGATGTGGAAAAGTACAGATTGAATGGGGCCACATAGATCACAATTAGAGGTGTGGTTTTTACTCTGAGCTGGCTAGCCTTTGTAGGAATTTGAACATGCAAGTGACATCTGACATACAGGATAAAAGAATCATTCTGGCAATGATATTGAGGTAAGAGAGGAAGCAGAGAGGCCAGCTAGGAGCTTTGGCACAAATCCAGTGAGAGGAAGAGTCTGGTTTGGGATATACTTAAAGTAGAACTAACAGAATTTCTGATTGATTGGATGTGGGGTGTGAAGGGAAAAGAAAAGTCAAGGATTATTTGAAAATCTTTGGCCTGAGTAGCTGGAAGAATAGAGTTGCCATTAACTAAGATGGGAGTAGCCCTGAGAGGAGCAGATTTGGCAGGGGGTTTTCAGAAAGTTCAGCTTTGAATGTGCTAAATTTGTGATGCTTGCTTGATGTCCAAGTTGAATGAGATGGCCTGGCTTCATGTGAGTGTAATAGATTAGACTGAAGTTCAAGAAGGAGGTCTGGGAGTTGGCATCACAGAGATAATATTTAAAACTATGAGACTCGTTGAGTCATCTAGAGAAAAAGTGTAAAGAGAAAAGAGATTACACTTTTTGAAATACTTTACTTTCATCTTTCAACTTAGTACATACCCTCAAAGGTTGTAGGTTTTCCATGACGTTTCATAGTGGAATTAGTCAAACTGTAACACTTATGTTGCCTAAGCTCTCCTTTTGCATTGCTGCTTTCCTATACTTATTTATTCTTTGTACATGGAATGCTTTCTTACCTGCTTTCTACCTAACTTAAATGCAGTTTTCTCCAAGCAGCATTATCTTATTACCACAGAGTGTTACATTTCATTTTGCAAAATTTTGCATCTTTATTTCACCCCTCCTAATCTTGTCTATAAAGTTCATCATATTTTTATATATGTCTTTTTTTTTTTTCCTGATGAGCTAATTAGATCTATGGCTGGTACCATAATTTTGGATATTTCATCTCCACAGTGATCAGAACCCCAGTTCTACTTCACAGAGGCAATCTGTGGGGAATCAGTCTTTCCAAACACTATCAAGCTGGAGGAAGTGAGGCTGTTCAGGAATATCTGTACATTGATCCTGCTTCATCTTCTTAGGTAAAGTTTGTGGCCTTATTGGCACTGGGTTTGGCTCAAGAACCAGCAAGAACCCAGATATTTGTAATTTTCCATTAAAGGGCGTAGCTTGTTAGAGTTTGTTATTCCCCAAATGGTGATGTAAGCCCTGAGCATCAAAGAGAAGTGTCACCCTAATAACTGAACTTGTTAAATATGGCAAAATGTCACCTTGTTATCTTATTGGTAGTGCATGACTCTGGAGGCCAGTGACAACTGTGTTGAGCCATGCTACATCTGTTCTTGCTCTGAGTGGCAGTCTGACTGCTAATAAGATTTTGGATCCTTAGCTAAGTAAGTCAGGAACTAAACGTAAACCTATTTTCTGTGTGTGTGTGTGCGTGTGCGCTCTTTCCTGTAGTTCATAGCTGATAGCTAATATTTGTTTAAGGTTTACTTATTATGGGCCAGACATAGTTCTAATGCACTACTTGCATTAACTCTTTTAATCTTCATAAGATTCATATGAATTAGTCATCTCCATATTTATAGCTATTTTCTTTTTCTTTTCTTTTTTTTTTTTTTTTGAGAAGGAGTCTCACTTTGTCGCCCAGGCTGGAGTGCGGTGGCTCGCGATCTCGACTCACTGCAAGCTCTGCCTCTCGGGTTCACGCCATTCTCCTGCCTCAGCCTCCCAGTAGCTGGGACTACAGGTGCCCGCCACCACGCCCAGCTAATTTTTTGTATTTTTAGTAGAGACGGGGTTTCACCGTGTTAACCAGGATGGTCTCGATCTCCTGACCTTGTGATCTGCCCGCCTCGGCCTCCCAAAGTGCTGGGATTACAGGCGTGAGCCACCGCGCCCGGCCTTTGTAGCCATTTTCTAATAAAATTGAGGAGAAGAGAAGCTGAATAACTTTCTTTAACAGACTGTAATGTTAAGTGGAGGAATGGGGTTTGATCCCAAGAAGGTTTGATTCGGAGTTTATATTTTTAATTGCTGTGCTATACTAGCGATATGGTTAGCCTTTGTGTCCCCACCCAAATCTCTTCTTGAATTATAATCCCCAGGTGTTTAGGGAGAGACCTGGTGGGAAGTGATTGCATTATGGGGTTGCTTTCCTCCATGCTGTTCTCGTGATAGTGAGTGAATTCTCATGAGATCTGATGGTTTTATAAATGGTAGTTTTTCCTGTGCTGATACACTTACTTCTCTCTCCTGCCACCATGTGAAGAGGGTCCTTGCTTCCCCTTCACCTTCCATCATGATTATAAGTTTCCTGAGGAAATAAAGCCATGTAGAGCTGTGAGTCAATTAAACCTCTTTCCTTTATAAATTACCCAGTCTCGGGGAATTCTTTATAGCAATGTGAAAACGGACAGATACAACTAGTTTATTTGAAATGCTGCAAGCCAATTTTGATTATTTCATTTTGTCTTGTGGGGTGTTTCTATAATTTTAAATAATATGCTTATACTACTATTTCTTGATTTATCAACTAAGGCGATAACTATTGATGACTTGATATTTAGGATGATTTACTCTTCTGCTACTCTATTGCCCTTCTTCAAACTTCATATAGTTATATATTATTGTTGTTATTTCCTGTGTTGGTTATCTTTGTGACTTCAATATGCCTGAACCTCTATTTCATGTTCCATTAACTTTTGGCAGTACTATATCCTTTATTCCCCTTTTTATAAAGTGAAAGTTTATCACCCATACCCTCTGCTTTCATTTTTACCTCCCTTCTGTCTTTTAACTTCTGTCAAATATCCGTTTACTTTAAAATTATCAAAGTTTATAATATTTATATTTTATTTAAGGAAGGCAGTATAAATTTGTGGTTAAGAATGTAGACATTGGAATTACATTGCCTGGGTTTAACTCCAAGCACTACCACATCCTAGCTGTGTCACCTTGGCAAATTATTTAATTTCTCTGTACCTCAGTTTTCTCAGTTATAAAATGAGGATAGCGTACTCTTATTTCACAGGATTATTGTGAGGATTTATGTAAAACATTTGAAACAGGGCCTGATACATATTAAGAACTATATAAATGATTGTTATTAATGTTATAATTATTCTGTAATCATAATGAACTCTTCCATGGTTTCAATTTATTCTAAAAGTTAAAAACCAATACATGATATTTAACTAATTAATTTGTTATGATTATACAATGGAGAAGAAAATAGTACACTGTGGTTACATTTCTTTTTCTCTGTGTTCAAAGTCGTGACCCTAAAAATAATGTTTCTAGTAAAAAGGTCAAATGGGTTATTTTTTCTTCCACTCCCTAAAATTTAAAACATATGATATAGTTGGGAGCAAGATGGCTGAATAGGAACAGCTCCAGTCTCCAGCGCCCAGTGCGAGCGACACAGAAGATGGGTGATTTCTGCATTTTCAATTGAGGTACCAGGTTCATCTCACTGGGGAGTGCTGGACAATCAGTGCTGGTCAGCTGGTGCAGCCCGACCAGCGAGAGCTGAAGCAGGGCGAGGCATCGCCTCACCTAGGAAGCGCAAGGGGGAAGGGAATCCCTTTTCCTAGCCAAGGGAAACTGAGACACACAACATCTGGAAAATTGGGTAACTCCCACCCTAATACTGTGCTTTACCAAGGGTCTTAGCAAATGGCACACCAGGAGATTATATCCCACACCTGGCCCGGAGGGTCCCACGCCCACGGAGCTTACCTCATTGCTAGCACAGCAGTCTGAGATCTAACTGCAAGGCGGCAGTGAGGCTGGGGCAGGGGCGCCTGCCATTGCTGAGGCTTAAGTAGGTAAACAAAGCCACGGGGAGGCTTGAACTGGGTGGAGCCCATCACAGCTCAAGGAGGCCTGCCTGTCTCTGTAGACTCCACCTCTGGGGACAGGGCATAGTTAACAAAAAGCAGCAGAAACTTCTGCAGATGTTAATGACCCTGTCTGACAGCTTTGAAGAGAGCAGTGGATCTCCCAGCATGGAGGCTGAGATCTGAGAACGGACAGACTGCCTGCTCAAGTGGGTCCCTGACCCCCGAGTAGCCTAACTGGGAGACATCTCCCACTAGGTGCAGACCGACACACCTCACACGGCAGGGTATACCCCTGAGATGAAGCTTCCAGAGCAAGATTCAGACAGCAGCACTCGCTGTTCAGCGATATTCTATCTTCTGCAGCCTCTGCTGCTGATACACAGGCAAACAGGGTCTGGAGTGGACCTCAAGCAATCTCCAACAGACCTACAGCTGAGGGCCCTGACTGTTAGAAGGAAAACTAACAGGAAGGACACCCACACCAAAACCCCATCAGTACGTCACCAGCATCAAAGACCAAAGGCAGATAAAACCACAGAGATGGGGAAAAAGCGGATAGAAAAGCTGGAAATTCAAAAAATCAGAGCGCATCTCCACCTCCAAAGGAACGCAGCTCATCGCCAGCAACGGATCAAAGCTGGACAGAGAATGACTTTGACGAGTTGAGAGGAGAAGGCTTCAGTTGATCAAACTTCTCAGAGCTAAAGGAGGAACTATGTACCCAGTGCAAAAAAACTAAAAAATGCTGCAAAAAGAATGGAAGAATGGATAACTGAATAATCCAATGCGGAGAAGGCCATAAATCCAACTGACAGGGATAAAACCGTGATTACCCAGAACACGTGGACAAAATGCAATGCTTCAGTAACCGACGGATCAACTGGAAGAAAGAGTATCACCGATTGGAAGATCAAATGAATGAAATGAAGTGAGAGGGAAGTCTAGAGAAAAAAGGAAAAAGAAATGAACAAAGCCTGCAAGAAATATGGGATTATGTGAAAGACCAAATCTACGGGGCCTGATTGGTGTGCCTGGAAAGTGAGGGGGAAAATGGAACCAAGTTGAAAAACACTCTCAGGATATCATCCAGGAGAACTTCCTCAACCTAGTAGGGCAGGCCAACATTCAAATTCAGGAAATACAGAAATGCCACAAAGATACCTCGAGAAGAGCAACTCAAGACACATAATTGCTGTGATCTACCAAAGTTGAAAATGAAGGAAAATCTTAAGGGCAGCCAGAGAGAAAGGTTAAGCTACCTGCACAAAGGGAAGCCTATCAGACTAACAGCAGAGATCTCTGGCAGAAACTCCAAGCCAGAAGAGAGTGGGGGCCACATTCAACATTCTTAAAGAAAAAGAATTTCAACCCAGAATTTCATATCCAGCCAAACTAAGTTTCATAAGTGAAGGAGAAATAAAATCCTTTACAGATAAGCAAATGCTTAGAGATTTCCATCACCACCAGCCTGCCCTACAAAAGATCCTGAAGGAAGCACTCAACATGGAAAGGAACAACCGGGTGTACCAGCTACTGCAAAACATGCCAAAATGTAAAGACCATCGTAGGCTAGGAAGAAACTGCATCAACTAATGAGCAAAATAACCAGCTAATATCACAATGACAGGATCAAGTTCACACATAACAATCTTAACCTTAAATGTAATGGACTAAATGTCTAAATTAAAAGACACAGAGTGGCAAATTGATAAAGAGTCAAGACCCACTGAAGGTTTGCTGTATCTAGAGACCCATCTCACATGCAGAGGCACACATAGGCTCAAAATAAAGGGATGGAGGAAGATCACCAAGCAAATGAAAAACAAAAAAGCAGGGGTTGCAATCCTAGTCTCTGATAAAACAGACTTTAAAACCATCAAAGATTAAAAAGAGACAAAAGAAGGCCATTACATAATGGTAGTGTGGGATCAATTCAACAGGAAGAGCTAACTATCCTGAATATATATGCACCCAATACAGGAGCATCCAGATTCATGAAAGCAAGTCCTTAGAGACTTAAAGAGACTTAGACTCCCCATACAATAATGGGAGACTTCAGCACCCCACTGTCAACATTAGACAGATCAACGAGACAGAAAAGTTAACAAGGATATCCAGGAATTGAACTCATCTCTGCAACTGCCAACCTAATAGACATCTGGCTACAGAACTCTCCACCCCAAATCAGCAGACTATACATTCTTCAGCACCACATCACACTTATTCCAGAATTGACCACATAGTTGGAAGTAAAGCACTCCCTCAGCAAATGTACAAGAACAGAAATTATAACAAACTGTCTCTCAGACCACAGTGCAATCAAACTAGAACTCAGGACTAAGAAACTCAATCAAAAACCGCCAACTACATGGAAACTGAACAACCTGCTCTTGGAATGACTACTGGGTACACAACAAAATGAAGGCAGAAATAAAGATGTTCTTTGAAACCAATGAGAACAAAGATACAACATACCAGAATCTCTGGGACACATTTAAAGCAGTGTGTAGAGGGAAATTTATAGCTTAAATGCCCACAAGAGAAAGCTGGAAAGATCTAAAATTGACACTCTTAACATCACAAATTAAAAGAACTAGAGAAGTGCGAGCAAACACATTCAAAAGCTAGCAGAAGGCAAGAAATAACTAAGATCAGAGCAGGAACTGAAGGATAGAGACACACAAAACCCCTCCAAAAAATCAATGAATCCAGGAGTTGGTTTTTGAAAGATCAACAAAAATCGATAGCCCGCTAGCAAGACTAATAAGAAAAGAGAGAAGAATCAAATAGATGCAATAAAAACTGATGAAGGGGATATCACCACCGACCCCATAGAAATACAAACTACCATCAGAAAATACTATAAACACCTCTATGCAAACAAACTAGAAAACCTAGAAGAAATGGATAATTCCTGGACACTTACACTCTCCCAAGACTAAACCAGGAAGAAGTTGAATCCCTGAATAGACCAATAGCAGGCTCTGAAATTGAGGCAATAATAGCCTACCAACCAAAAAAAGTCCAGAACCAGACGAATTCACAGCCGAACCAGACGAATTCACAGCCGAATTCTACCGGAGGTACAAGGAGGAGCTGGTACCATTTCTTCTGAAACTATTCCAATCAACAGAAAAAGAGGGAATCCTCCCTAACTCATTTTATGAGGCCAACATCATCCTGATACCAAAGCCTGGCAGAGACACAACAAAAAAAGAGAATTTTAGACCAGTATCCCTGATGAACATCTATGCAAAAATTCTCAATAAAATACTGGCAAACTGAATCCAGCAGCACATCAAAAAGCTTATCCACCATGATCAAGTGGGCTTCATCCCTGGCATGCAAGGCTGCTTCAATATATGCAAATCAATAAACATAATCCAGCATATAAACAGAACCAAAGACAAAAACCACATGATTATCTCAATAGATGCAGAAAAGGCCTTTGACAAAATTCAACAGCCCTTCATGCTAAAAACGCTCAATAAATTGGGTATTGATGGAACGTATCTCAAAATAATAAGAGCTATTTATGACAAACCCACAGCCAATATCATACTGAAAGGGCAAAAACTGGAAAAATTCCCGTTGAAAACTGGCACAAGACTGGGATGCCCTCTCTCACCAGTTCTATTCAACATAGTGTTGGAAGTTCTGGCTAGGGCAATCAGGCAAGAGAAAGAAATCAAGGGTATTCAGTTAGGAAAAGAAGAAGTCAAATTGTCCCTGTTTGCAGAGGACATGATTGTGTATTTAGAAAATCCCATAATCTCAGCCCAAAATCTTCTTAAGCTGGTAAAAAACTTCAGCAGTTTCAGGATACATAATCAATGTGCAAAAATCACAAGCATTCTTATACACCAGTAACAGACAAACAGAGAGCCAAATTATGAATGAACTCCCATTCACAATTGCTTCAAAGGGAATAAAATACCTAGAAATCCAACTTACAAGGGATGTAAAGGACCTCTTCAAGGAGAACTACAAACCACTGCTCAGTGAAATAAAAGAGGACACAAACAAATGGAAGAACATACCATGCTCATGGATAGGAAGAATCAATATCGTGAAAATGGCCTTACTGCCCAAGGTAATTTATAGATTCAATGCCATCCCCATCAAGCTACCAATGAGTTTCTTTAGAGAATTGGAAAAAACTGTTTTAAAGTTCATATGGAACCACAAAAGAGCCCTCATTGCCAAGACAATCCTAAGTCAAAAGAATAAAGCTGGAGGCATCACGCTACCTGACTTCAAACTATACTACAAGGCGACAGCATGGTACTGGTACCAAAACAGAGATATAGACCAATGGAACAGAACAGAGCCCTCAGAAATAATACCACACATCTACAGCCATCTGATCTTTGACAAACCTGACAAAAACAAGAAATGGGGAAAGGATTCCCTATTTAATAAATGGTACTGGGAAAATTGGCTAGCCATAAGTAAAAAGCTGAAACTGGATCCTTTCCTTACTCCTTATATGAAAATTAATTCAAGATGGATTAGAGACTTAAATGTTAGACCTAAAACCATAAAAACCCTAGAAGAAAACCTAGGGAATACCATTCAGGACATAGGCATGGGCAAGGACTTCATGTCTAAAACACCAAAAGCAACGGCAACAAAAGCCAAAATTGACAAATGGGATCTAATTAAACTAAAGAGCTTCTGCACAACAAAAGAAACTACCATCAGAGTGAACAGGCAACCTACAGAAAGGGAGAAAATTTTTGCAATCTATGCATCTGACAAAGGGCTAATATGCAGAACCTACAAAGAACTCAAATTTACGAGAAACAACCCCATCAAAAAGTGGGCAAAGGATATGAACAGACATTTCTCAAAAGAAGACATGCATACAATCAACAGACACATGAAAAAATGCTCATCATCACTGGCCATCAGAGAAATGCAAATCAAAACCACAATGAGATACCATCTCACACCAGTGAGAATGGCAATCATTAAAAAGTCAGGAAACAACAGGTGCTGGAGAGGATGTGTTGAAATAGGAACACTTTTACACTGTTGGTGGAACTGTAAACTAGTTCAACCATTGTGGAAAACAGTGTGGCGATTCCTCAAGGATCTAGAACTAGAAATACCATTTGACCCAGCCATCCCATTACTGGGGATATACCCAAAGGATTATAAGTCATACTGTTAATAAAGACACATGCACACGTATGTTTATAGCAGCACTATTCACAATAGCAAAGACTTGGAATCAACCCAAATGTCCATCAGTGACAGACTGGATTAAGAAAATGTGGCACATATACACCATGGAATACTATGCAGCCATAAAAAAGGACGAGTTTGTGTCCTTTGTAGGGACATGGATGCAGCTGGAAACCATCATTCTCAGCAAACTATCACAAGAACAGAAAACCAAACACCGCATGTTCTCACTGATAGGTGGGAATTGAACAATGAGATCCCTTGGACTCGGGAAGGGGAACATCACACACCAGGGCCTATTATGGGGGGGGGAGGGATGGCATTGGGAGTTATACCTGATGTAAATGACGAGTTGATGGGTGCTGATGAGTTGATGGGTGCAGCACACCAACAGGGCGTGGGTATACATATGTAACCTGCACGTTGTGCACATGTACCCTAGAACTTAAAGTATAATAATAAAAAAAATTTAAAACATATGTAACATTTTAATTTTATTTATAATTACATGATGACTTTCTTCTGTAAGTCCCCTCTCCCACGGAATTTGGAATTGCTTTTTTTTTAATTGACAAATAAGTTAGTTTAATCGTATTCTCAAAATATCTGACATCTGTGTCACACTTGGTTGTAAGAACTCACTCTCTTTTTGGAGACAGTCCTTTTATGATCCATGAAAGAAAAAATTGATTAATTGGACTTATCAAAATTGAAGACTTTGCTCTTCAAAAGATACTGTTGAGAGAATAAAAACACAGGTTATATCTGGGAGAAAACATTTTCAAATCACATATTTGTTATAGAATGGATATCCAAAATATAAGAAAAAAAATTAAGGAAACAGCCACTTTTAAAAAATGAACAAATGATCTGAACAATTGCTTCAAAAAAGACTTATGGATAGCAAATAACCATCTGTAAAAAGATCCTCAACATTATTTGTCATTAACAAAACTAAAACAGCAAGATATCACTGACATACCTATTAGATTGGTTAAGAGAAAAAAAAAAACCTGACAATAGTAAATGCTGGTTATCTCACACTTGCCGCTTTGGAAGATGGTTTAGCAGTGTCTTATTAAACACACACTTACCACATGACCCATCGAAAGCACCTTTAGATATTTACCTAATTGGTTTGAAAATATAAATCCATACACGTGCTTTAATCATAGTTGCCAGGTTTGTTCATAATCATCAAAAACTAGAAGCAACCAAGAAGTTCTTTAGTAGGTGAATGCATAAACAACAGTGGTACATGCAATGGGTTATTATTCAATGATATCCTATTGATGGTACAACATGGATGCTTCTTAAATGCATTTTCCAAAGTTATAGAAGCCAGACTGAAAAGGCTACATCATGTCGAATGATTCCATTTATACGGCATTCTAGAAAGGGCCAAATTTAGGAATGCAAAGCCAATCAGTGGTTGCTAGGGATTGAGGAAAGGGAAGTTTTGACTTGGGGGAAAGAATGGGGGAGTTGTAGAGTTATCAGTAAACTGTAGTGGTGGTCATACGATACTACGCATTTGTAAAAACTGAAAGAACTTTATAGCATAAAGAGTTTTAATATGTGCAAATAAAAAAGTCAGTCAACCAAGAGTTAGGGATTCCAGAAGGGAATGCAGTCGTGACAAAAGAACCTAACAAGTGTGTTTCAGATATGTGATGTAACTTCACTAACGGGATGGGGGAAAAGGTGCTGACCTAAATAATTATTGGAAAACAGTGTTTTAGCTAGAAACTGTAAGATTAAAGACAAAAGTGTACATAAATACTGCAGTTGGTAAAGTTGTTTCTCACAGGGGTATTGGTTAACAATTCTGAAACTGCTGTACATGTATACTGGAAACTGACAAGTAAATGTATTACCATACATTTGGTGATTGATGGGAGCCAAGTTTCTCACTATTGGAGAAGAAGGCTGCAGAAAAGCAAGAGAAGGATGGAATGAACCACGTGGTACTGAATTAGATTTGGAGACACCAATATGAAATTATATTTAGTTTAATATCGATACTGCTGGGCTTTGTAACAGGTGGCTAGTTTCATAGTGTGCAGTGTTCTCATTTTCCCCCCACCATCACCCACCCAGACCATAACCCAAACACAATTGTCTTTATTTTTCTGCTTGTCTTTTTGCCAGTAGCCAAACTGTTATTTGTTCATACCCGAGATAGGTTGTTATACAAAATTCTAATGAACTAGTCCAAACGCTTAACTCCTGTAGCTGGAAGACCTTCAAACATTTTAAACAAAGAAAAAAAATCTTGTTTTTTTCTTTTTCTTTTGGATAGCATAGAGAACTTTTTATTTTTTGTGAAGTAGATTGTGAGTCCTTTTGGGTATATTGGAATTTCTCTGGGGACAATTTTGAAAGAAACTACTGCATATATCAAAAGAACATAAGGACTTCTGTTGTCCAGCTGTCTTCAAAATTTTACCTGAAGAGTACCATTAAAAAAGGCTACTAAGTAGAACTACTAAAATGAATAATAAAAGATATAACAATGAATAATAATGAAAAAATACAAAAAAATAATAATTCAAAAGTTTACCTAGAGTACCATTTAAAAAAGGCTACTAAGTAGAGCTACTGAAATGAATAATAAAAAATATAATGTAAATTTCTTTTTTTTTTTTTTCATTTCTTTTTTTTTAGACAGGGTCTCGCTCTGTCGCCCGGGCTGGAGTGCAGTGGCCGGATCTCAGCTCACTGCAAGCTCCGCCTCCCGGGTTCACGCCATTCTCCGGCCTCAGCCTCCCGAGTAGCTGGGACTACAGGCGCCCGCCACCTCGCCCGGCTAATTTTTTTGTAGTTTTTTAGTAGAGACGGGGTTTCACCGTGTTAGCCAGGATGGTCTCGATCTCCCGACCTCGTGATCCGCCCATCTCGGCCTCCCAAAGTGCTGGGATTACAGGCTTGAGCCACCGCGCCCGGCCCTATAATGTAAATTTCAAAGTAGCCTAATGTAGCAAGTTGAGAAGTAGAGCTTTTCCCATTCCCTGTGATTTTGGGCTGAGGGTCCAGAGCTGAGAACAAAGCATATTAGTGCCTGGATTTCTAAAGAAGGGATGCTGCTCCATCTGTGTGAAACTAGCTATGGCCACAGTCATTGCCAAGGAAGCCGTTCTAGGCAGTTCCTTGCATATGGTGGCTCTGTGTAGTGCCATGTGACTTTGCCAGCTTGTTTATAGCTAATTGGTGATTGTTGGGTCCAGTGCTCTTTCACTCTTAAGTGTAGCCAGGCCAGTGGCCTACCGGAAGATGCAGTGAAGACAGTGCCTACGAAGAAGTGGCCATTTGCTGGTTAATAAGATATTTCTTTTTCTTTTTTCTTGTTTTTGAAACAGGGTCTCACTCTGTCACCCAGGCTGGAATGCAGTAGTGCCATCATGGCTCACTGCAGCTTTGACCTTCTGGGCTTAAGTGATCCTCCTGCCTCAGCCTTCTCAGTAGCTGTGCACCACCACACCTGACTGAATTTTTTTTTTTTTTTTTTGAGGTGAAGTTTCACTCTTGTTGCCCAGGCTGGAGTGCAACGGCATGATCTCAGTTCACCACAACCTCTGCCTCCCGGGTTCAAGCGAGTCTTTTGCCTCAGCCTCCCAAGTAGCTGGGATTACAGGTGCCCGCTACCACACCTGGCTAATTTTTTTTTTGTATTTTTAGTAGAGACAGGGTTTGTATTTTTAGAAGAGACAAAGTTTCACCATGTTGGCCAGGCTGGTGTTGAACTCCCTGCCTCAGGTGATCCCCCTGCCTTGGCCTCCCAAAGGGCTGGGATTACAGATGTGAGCCACCACTCCTGGCCCTGGCTGAATTATTATTATTATTTTTTTTTTGTAGAGATAATGTCCCACTATGTTTCCCAGGCTGGTGTCAAACTTGGCTTAAGTGATCCTGTTGCCATGGCCTCCCAAAGTGGCATGACTACTGCACCTGGCTGAATCTCCTTTCTGAAATTCTTTCTTTTAGTTTAGTTTTTTAGTTTTTTGTTTGTTTGTTTTTGAGACAGAGTCTTGCTCTGTCACCCAGGCTGAAGTGCAGTGGTGTGATCTCGGCTAACTATACGATTCTTCTGCCTCAGCCTCCCGAGTAGTTGGGATTACAGGTATGCGGCACCATGCCTGGCTGATTTTTGTATTTTTAGTAGAGATGGGGTTTTGCCATGTTGGCCAAGCTGGTCTCAAACTCCTGCTCTCAAGTGATCCACCTGCCTCGGCCTCCCAAAGTGCTGGGATTACAAGTGTGAGCCACCACGCCTGGCTAGTTTTGATTTGTTTTTAAACAGAAGTTACAGCAAGATAGGCAGTTGCTTACAGGAGCAAAACCCAGTAAAGCATAGATAAATAACTGAGTCATGTCCGTGTTGAAACGTTGAAATAGAACTCCATCAACTCCTGCTAGAGCTGCCTGAATCTAAATTAAAACATTTTTTCATAGCATCAAATTCTATTTAAGTTTCATGTAAGCTTGTTTTCAGGTATAAACAGTTTTTGGTGTTGGGGGTAGGGCTCTTGTCAGTTTATGGGAGACATTCTTTTTGTTTCTGTTCTCCATACATATCCACTTGAAATCCTTATCTGAAAGGCTACTGTTGTTGCATCAGTGATTCTATTTGAAGCTTCCACTATAATTCTTACCCACTTGAGCTATGAGGACTGAGAGCATCTTCTGTTGCCATCAGGACTCCTTTAGGCTCAGGGAATGTGGTTAGATTTTGTATCTGTTAGCAAAGGAAGGCTTTAAAATTGTAAAATTGTGTTTCTTTTATAGAGTAAAATAGTTTTTATTTTACAGAGTGGTAATAGTCTTAGTGTTGTTCTCCATCCTATTTAAAAAGTGTCACTATCAAACAAAAACTTCACTTCTAAGGAGAAAACATGTAATAGGATGATTGACCAGAAGGTTCAAACTATTGAGTTTTGGTGGGTTTGTAATAAAACGTTAATTTGTGGGTTATATAGAAATCTCATAGGTTAAACTAGAGGAAAGAGAGAGAGAGAGGAGAGAGAGGAAGGAGAGAGAGAAGAGGAGAGAGAGGAGGAAAGAGGAGAGAAGAGTTGAGAGAGAGGGAGAGAGGAGAGAGCAGGGAGAGAGAGGAGAGAAGAGAGGAGGGAGAGAGAGGAGAGAAGAGAGGAGGGAGAGAGAGAGAGAGAGACGACAGGAGAGAGAGAGAGAAAGGAAAGAAGGAAGGAAGGGAAGGAAGGACAGTCATCTTTTCCAGGTTTATGCTTTCCACCATGAACCCAAGAGAGTAATCCAGCTTCTATAAATAACTGCAGGCCTCACCTTGTTGCTGTAGATTTCCTAGAGGGAAAATGTATTGAAATTCTCATGATCACTGTCATCTGTCCCTGTTAAGTAGACAGTGGGGATGTCCCTCTCTCCCTCCAAGGTTGGAATGTGCGAGTTAGAAACACAGAACACACTGGGAACTCCAACTTGACCTTCTGCCTGTTCCAAATGAGGCTTTTTCTTGTTTTCCTTTCTGGTAGCTTTTCACTCTGTCTAATACCACTTGACAACCTTTTTCCATGATAGCAGCTCTCAGCACTTTTTCTTATAACTGACTTTCACCTTAGGGGGCTTTCTTTAGTAGTTGCAACTCTTACATGCAGGTTCTTAGTCATGTTTTACATCTAATGCTGAGCACAGGCTCTGGGCAGTAAGAATTTGTTGGATGAATGAAGGAATGGGCTCGTGTAGCTAGGCAGTTTAAACTTACTTTCCCAACACCATCTTTTTCTATGTATTTTAATTAATGAATGGGATCTTGCTCTGTCACCCAGGCTGAAGTGTAGTGGCATGATCAGTACAGCCTCAAATTTCTGGACTCAAGTGATTCTCCCACCTCAGCCCCCCAAGTAGTGGGACTGCAGGCTCAACACCATCTCTAAATGATAGCTTTTATCGGAGCTCCTGCCAGCCTTCTGGGGGTAGCTACATGCTCTTTACACTGCTCTTTAAAAAACAGCAATAATGTTTAGAACCTTAATTCTATGTGTATTTATTATGTAAGGCAAGTGTTAGTTGTTATTGTTATAGGAGACACAAAATAACCACAACATAATCCCTGGTTTCCAGGAGTTTTTAATATAGTGTAGGAGACAGATGTTAGTAACTTTAACGTAGGAAAGGGTAAATTCTGCAAAGACTTCATGAATGTGTTGGCTTTTGAGCTGGTCTTTGAAGGTTGGAGGAATGTAACACTTGGATATAATGCAGAAGAAAGAATGTTATTCCATGTGGAGCAACATGAGTAAAAGCATAGGAACAAGGAAGAAGGAAGCATAACTAGGAAATGAAGGCAGCACTATGCAGCTTTGTCTGTGTGTAATGACTGGGAAGATAACATGGCAACTAACCATTGTTTAAAGGATTTTGAGTGCCAAACTGAGCACTTTGGATTTTGTTTTGAGCAAAATTGAAAGCCATCAAATAGTTTTGAGCAAGGAGATGATGTATAGTAGAATTGTTTAATGAAGTGGTTTTATTATTATTATTATTACTATTATATTTTAAGTTCTAGGGTACATGTGCATAACGTGCAGGTTTGTTACATATGTATACTTGTGCCATGTTGGTGTGCTGCCATCTTCGTCAGCACTTGTAACTCGTCATTTACATCGAAGCGTGGCACAATGCCATCCCTCCCCTCCCGGCATCCCCATGATAGGCCCGTGTGTGATGTTCCCCTTCAGGAGTCCAAGTGATCTCATTGTTCAGTTTCCCACCTATGAGTGAGAACATCTTGGTGTTTGGTTTTCTGTTCTTGTGATAGTTTGCTGAGAATGATGGTTTCCAGCTGCATCCATGTCCCTACAAAGGACCACGAACTAGTCCTTTTTTATGGCTGCATAGTATTCCATGGTGTATCGTGCCACATTTTTCTTAATCCAGTCTGTCACTGATGGACATTTGGGTTGATTTAAGTCTTTGCTATTGTGAATAGTGCCACAATGAACATCACGTGTGCATGTGTCTTTATAGCAGCATGATTTATAATCCTTTGGGTATATACCCAATGTGGGATGGCTGGAGTCATATGGTACTTCTAGTTCTAGATAGTTGAGGAATACATGCTACTGTTTTCCACAACGGTTGAACTAATTTACAATCCACCACCAGTGTAAAGAAGTGTTCCTGTTCTCATCCTCTTCAGCACCTGTTGTTTCCTGACTTTTTAATGATTGCCATTCTCACTGGTGTGTGAGATGAAGTATCTCATTGTGGTTTTCATTTTCTCTGATGACCAGTGATGATGAGCGTTTTTCATGTCTGTTGGCTGTATGAATGTCTTCTTTTGAAATGTCTGTTCATATCCTTTGCCCACTTTTTGATGGGGTTGTTTGTTTTTCTTGTAAATTTGTTTGAGTTCTTTGTAGGTTCTGGATATTAGCCTTTGTCAGATGAGTGGTGCAAAAATGTTCTCCCTTCTGTGGGTTGCCTGTTCTACACTCCTGATGGTAGTTTCTTTTTTACTATTTTAGAAGCTCTTTAGTTTTAATAGAGATCCCATTTGTGAATTTTGTGGCTTTTGTTGCCGTTGTATTGTTTTAGACATGAAGTCTTGCCTTTTATGTCCTGAATGGTGGCTCCCTAGGTTTTCTTCTAGGAGTTTTTATGGTATGGAGTCCTAATATTTAAGTCTCTAATCCATCTTAGATTAGTACCGTGATATAGAGGTAAGAAGAGTCAGTTTCAACTTTCTGCCTTGGCTGTAATTTCCCAGCACCATTTATTAAATAGGGAATCGCGTTCCCCATTTCTTGTTTTGTCAGGTTTGTGTCAAGATCAGATGGCTGTAGATGTGTGAGTATTATTTCTGAGTACTCTGTTCTGTTCCATTGGTCTATATCTCTGTTTGGTACCAGTACCATGCTGTTTTGGTTACTGTAGCCTTGTAGTATAGTTTGAAGTCGGGTAGCGTGATGCCTCCAGCTTTGTTCTTTTGACTTAGGATTGTCTTGGAGATCGAGGGCTCTTTGTGGTTCATATGAACTTTAAAGCAGTTTTTCCAATTCTGTGAAGAAACTCATTGCAGTGGCCTAGATGGGGATGTAATGAATCTATAAATTACCTTGGGCAGTAAGGCCATTTTCACAATATTGATTCTTCTATCCATGAGCATGGTATGTTCTTCCATTTGATGTATAACATTTCACTGAGCAGTGGTTTGTAGTTCTCATGAAGAGGTCCTTTATCCCTTGTAAGTTGGATTCCTAGGTATTTGATTCTCTTTGAAGCAATTGTGAATGGAGATTCATTCATGATTTGGCTCTCTATTTGTCTATTACTGGTGTATAAGATGCTTGTGATTTTGCACATTAATTTTTGTATCCTGAGACTTTGCTGGAAGTTTCTTATCCCAGCTTAAGGAGATTTTGGGCTGAGGCGATGGGGTTTTCTGACCTGCAATCATGTCCTCTGCAAACTGGGGACAATTTGACTTCTTTTCTAACTGAATACCCTTGATTTCTTTCTCTTGCCTGATTGCCCTGTAGGAACTTCCAACACTATGTTGAATAGAATTGGTGAAGAGGGCATCCCAGTCTTAATGCTACTTTTTCAAAGGCAGCTTCCAGTTTTGTGCATTCCAGTATGATATTGGCTGTAGGTTTTGTCATATTAAGGTCTTATGATTTTGATATATGTTCCATCCATACCGAATTCATTGGGGTTTTGCTTCTGAAGGGCTGTTGAATTTGTCAAAATTTTCTGCATCGTAGAGACAATATGGTTTTTGTCTTTGGTTCTGTTTATGTATGCTGGATTACGTTTATTGATTTGTGAATGTTGAACCAGCCTTGCATTCAAGGGATGAAGCCAACTTGATCATGAGTGGATAAGCTTTTTGATGTGCTGCTGAATCCGGTTTGCGGTATTTTTAATGGGGATTTTGCATCAATGTTCATCAGGGATATTGGTCTAAATTCTCTTTTTTATTGTGTCTCTGTCAGGCTTTGGTATCAGGATGATGTTGGCCTCATAAAATGGTGTGTTCGCTTTTCTATTGATTGGAATAGTTTCGGAAAGATAGGTACCAGCTCCTCACCTCTGGTAGAATTCATGTGAATCCATCTGGTCTGGACTCTTTTTTGGTTGGTGGCTATTAATTTATTGCCTCAATTTCAAGAGCCTGCTATTAGTGTTCTATTCAGGGATTCAAGCTTTGCTTCCTGGTTTAGTCTTGGGAGAGTGTAAGTGTCCAGGAAAGTATCCATTTCTTCTAAGTTTTGGTTTATTTAGTAGAGGTGTTTATAGTATTCTTTGATGGTGGTTTGTGTATTTCTATGGGGTGGGTGGTGATATCCGTTTATCATTTTATTGTGTCTATTTGGTCTTACTCTCTTTCTTCTTTATTAGTGTTGCTAGTGGTCTATCAATTTTGTTGATCTTTTCAAAAATCAACTCCTGGATTCATTAGTTTTTGGAGGGTTTTGTGTCTCTATCTCTCCTTGGTTCTTTCTCTGTGGTTTCATTGATTTTTTGGAGGGTTTTTTGTGTCTCTATCTCCTTCAGTTCTGCTCTGATCTTAGTTATTTCTTGCCTTCTGCTAGCTTTTGAATGTGTTTGCTCTTGCTTCTCTAGTTCTTTTAATTGTGATGTTAGAGTGTCAATTTTAGATCTTTCCAGCTTTCTCTTGTGGGCATTTAGCGCTATAAATTTCCCTCTACACACTGCTTTAAATGTGTCCCAGAGATTCTGGTATGTTGTATCTTTGTTCTCATTGGTTTCAAAGAACATCTTTATTTCTGCCTTCATTTTGTTGTGTACCCAGTAGTCATTCAGAAGCAGGTTGTTCAGTTTCCATGTAGTTGAGCGGTTTTGATTGAGTTTCTTAGTCCTGAGTTCTAGTTTGATTGCACTGTGGTCTGAGAGACAGTTTGTTATAATTTCTGTTCTTGTACATTTGCTGAGGAGTGCTTTACTTCCAACTATGTGGTCAATTCTGGAATAAGTGTGATGTGGTGCTGAGAAGAATGTATAGTCTGCTGATTTGGGGTGGAGAGTTCTGTAGATGTCTATTAGGTTCGCTTGGTGCAGAGATGAGTTCAATTCCTGGATATCCTTGTTAACTTTCTGTCTCGTTGATCTGTCTAATGTTGACAGTGGGGTGCTGAAGTCTCCCATTATTATTGTATGGGAGTCTAAGTCTCTTTGTAAGTCTCTAAGGACTTGCTTTATGAATCTGGATGCTCCTGTATTGGGTGCATATATATTCAGGATAGTTAGCTCTTCCTGTTGAATTGATCCCTTTACCATTATGTAGTGGCCTTCTTTGTCTCTTTTGATCTTTAATGGTTTAACGTCTGTTTTATCAGAGACTAGGATTGCAACTCCTGCTTTTTTTTGTTCTCCATTTGCTTGGTATCTTCCTCTATCCCTTTATTTTGAGCCTATGTATGTCTCTGCATGTGAGATGGGTCTCCTGAATACAGCAGACTGATGGGTCTTGACTCTTTATCCAGTTTGCCAGTCTGTGTCTTTTAATTGGAGCATTTAGTCCATTTACATTTAAGGTTAATATTGTTATGTGTGAACTTGATCCTGCCATTATGATATTAACTTATTATTTTGCTCGTTAGTTGATGCAGTTTCTTCCTAGCCTCGATGGTCTTTACATTTTGGCATGTTTTTGCAATGGCTGGTACCGGTTGTTCCTTTCCATGTTGAGTGCTTCCTTCAGGGTCTCTTGTAAGGCAGGCCTAGTGGTGACAAAATCTCTAAGCATTTGCTTATCTGTAAAGGATTTTATTTCTCCTTCACTTATGAAACTTAGTTTGGCTGGATATGAAATTCTGGGTTGAAAATTCTTTCCTTTAGGAATGTTGAATATTGGTCCCCACTCTCTTCTGGCTTGTAGAGTTTCTGCCAAGAGATCTGCTGTTAGTCTGATGGGCTTCCCTTTGCGGGTAACCCGACCTTTCTCTCTGGCTGCCCTTAAGATTTTTTCCTTCATTTCAACTTTGGTGAATCTGGCAATTATGTGTGTTGGAGTTGCTCTTCTCGAGGAGTATCTTTGTAGCGTTCTCTGTATTTCCTGGATTTGAATGTTGGCCTGCCCTACTAGGTTGGGGAAGTTCTCCTGGATGATATCCTGAAGAGTATTTTCCAACTTGGTTCCATTTTCCCCCTCACTTTCAGGCACCCCAATCAGACGTAGATTTGGTCTTTTTACATAATCCCATACTTCTTGCAGGCTTTGTTCATTTCTTTTTCTTCTTTTTTCTTTAGGTTTCTCTTCTCGCTTCATTTCATTCATTTGATCCTCAATCGCTCATACTCTTTCTTCCAGTTGATCAAGTCGGTTACTGAAGCTTGTGCATTTGTCACGTATTTCTCGTGTCATGGTTTTCATCTCTGTCAATTCGTTTATGGCCCTCTCTGCATTAATTATTCTAGGTATCAATTCTTCCACTCTTTTTTCAAGATTTTTAGTTTCTTTGCTCTGGGTACGTAATTCCTCCTCTAGCTCTGAGAAGTTTGATGGACTGGAGCCGCCTTCTCTCATCTTGTCAAAGTCATCCTCTGTCCAGCTTTGATCCATTGCTGGCGATGAGCTGCGTTCCTTTGCAGGGGAAGATGCGCTCTTATTGTTTGAATTTCCAGCTTTTCTGCCCTGCTTTTTCCCCATCTTTGTGGTTTTATCTGCCTCTGGTCTTTGATGATGGTGACGTACTGATGGGGTTTTGGTGTGGGTATCCTTTCTGTTTGTTAGTTTTCCTTCTAACAGTCAGGGCCCTCAGCTGTAGGTCTGCTGGAGATTGCTTGAGGTCCACTCCAGACCCTGTTTGCCTGGGTGTCAGCAGCAGAGGCTGCAGAAGATAGAATACTGCTGAACAGCAAGTGTAGCTGTCTGATTCTTGCTTTGGAAGCTTCCTCTCAGGGGTGTACTCCACCGTGTGAGGTGTGGGGTGTCGGTCTGCCCCCAGTGGGGGATGTCTCCCAGTTCGGCTGCCCAGGGGTCAGGGACCCACTTGAGCAGGCAGTCAGTCCATTCTCAGATCTCAACCTCCGTGTTGGGAGATCCACTGCTGTCTTCAAAGCTATCAGACAGAGTTATTTGCGTGTGCAGAGGTTTCAGCTGCTTTTTTTTTTGTTGTTGTTGTTTAGCTGTGCCCTGTCCCCAGAGGTGGAGTCTACAGAGACAGGCAGGACTCCTTGAGCTTCTGTGAGCTCCACCCAGCCGCTTTGTTTATCTACTTAAGCCTCAGCAATGGCGGGCGCCCCTCCCCCAGCCTCGCTGCTGCCTTGCCGGTAGATGGCAGACTGCTGTGCTAGCAATGAGGGAGGCTCCATGGGCGTGGGTCCCTCCCGGCCAGGTGTGGGATATAATCTCCTGGTGTGCCCATTTGCTAGGATCCTTGGTAGAGTGCAGTATTGGGGTGGGAGTTACCCGATTTTCCAGGTGTTGTGTGTCTCAGTTCCCTTGGCTAGGAAAAGGGATTCCCTTCCCCTTTGCACTTCCCAGGTGAGGCGATGCCTTGCCCTGCTTCAGCTCTGGCTGGTTGGGCTGCAGCAGCTGACCAGCACCGATTGTCCCGCACTCCCTAGTGAGATGAACCCAGTACCTCAGTTGAAAATGCAGAAATCACCTGTCTTCTATGTCGCTCATGCTGGGAGTTCAAGACTGGAGCTGTTCCTATTCGGCCATCTTGCTCCACCCCTGCCTTGTCTCTTCTTATAGTTTTTGTCTTGAAATCTATTTTGTCTGATATAGGTATAGCTACTCCTGTTCTTTTTTGCCTTCTATTGGCATGGAATATTTTTCCCACCCCTTCATTTTCTGTCTATGTGTGTCTTTATAGGTGAAGTTTGTTTCTGGTAGGTAACCAGTCGTGGCCTTGTTTTCTTATCCATTCAGCCACTGTCTTTTGATTGGAGATATTAGTCCATTTGCATTCAATATTATTATTGATAAGTAAGGACTTATTCTTGCTATTTTATTATTTATTTTCTGGTCGTTTTATGGTCTTGTCTTCCTTCTTTTCTTCCTTCCTGTCTTCATTTTTTTGAAGGTGATTATCTCGGTGGTATGATTTAATTTTTTGTCTTTTATTTTTCCTATATCTGTTGTATGATTTTTTGATTTGAGGTTACCATGAGACTTGCAAATATTATCTTATAAACCATTATTTTAAGCTGATAACAACTTATCACTGTTTGCATAAACAAATAAGCAAAAAGAAAATTAATAAAACCTCTATACCTTAACTTTGTCTCTCACTTTTTAGCTTTTCGTTGTTTTTATTTATATCTTATTTGTAGTGTCTGTATCTTGAAAAATTGTAGCTATTATTTTTTATTGGTTTATCTTTTAGTGTTTTTACTTAAGAGTAACTTACATACCACAGTTGTAGTGTTATAATATTGTTTTTTTTTCTATGTACTTACTCTTTCCAGTAAGTTTTGTGCCTTCAGGTGATTTCTTATTGCTCATTAATATCCTTTTCTTTTTGATTGAAGTATTCTCTTTAGCATTTTTTAGTAGGACAGGTCTGATTTTGATGAAGTCCTTCAGCTTTTGTTTGTCTGGGAAAATCTTTATTTCTCCTTTACGCTGAAGGATATTTTTCCTGATTATACTAGTCTAGGATAAAAGTTTTTTTTTCCCCCCTTCAGCACTTTGTACCTCATGCCATTCTCTACTAGCCAATAGGGTTTCCACCGGAAAGTGTGCTGCCAAATGTATTGAAGCTCCATTGTATATTATTTGTTTCTTTTCTCTTGCTGCTTTTAGGCTTTTTTTTTTTTTTTTTAATCTTTGACCTTTGAAGGTTTGATTATTAACTGCCTTGAGGTAGTATTCTTTGGGTTAAATCTGCTTGGTCTTCTGTAACCTTTTCGTACTTGCATATCGATATTTTCCCCTAGGCTTGGGAAGTTCTCTCTTATTATCCCTTTCAATAAAGTGTCTACCTCAATCTCTTTACCTCCTCTTTAAGACTGGTAACTCTTAGATTTGCCCTTTTGAAGCCGTTTTCTAGATATTGTAAGCATGCTTTTTAAAAAATTCTTTTGTCTCCTCTGTGTGTTTTCGAATAGCCTATCTTCAATCTTACTAATTCTTTCTTCTGCTTGATCAATTTTGCTATTAAAAGACTCTGATACATTCTTCAATATGTCAGTTGGATTTTTTTTTACCTCCAATACTTTGGCTTGATTCTTTTTAACTATTTAAATCTCTTTGTTAAATTTATCTGATATAATTCTGAATTCCTTCTCTGTGTTATTTTGAATTTCTTTGAGTTTCTTCAACACAGCTGTTTTGAAAGGTCTCATATTTGTGTTTCTCCAGGATTGACGTCTGGCACCTTATTTAGTTTGTTTGCTGAGGTCATGTTTTCCATGGGTGGTGTTGATGATTGTAGATGTTCGTCAGGCATTGAAGAGTTAGGTATTTACTATAGTCCTTGCAGTCTGGGCTTATTTGTGCTTGTCCTACTTGGGAAGGCTTTCCAGGTATTCAGAATGACTTGGATGTTGTGATGTAAGCTGTATCTCCATTAGGGGGTACCCCAAGGCCAATAATGCTGTGGTTCTGGTAGACTTGTATAGGTACTACTTTGGTGGTCTCGGATAAGATCCAGGACATTTCTCTAGATTACCAGGCACAGACTCTTGTTCTCTTCCTTTATTTTCTCCCAAACAAAAGTGGTTTCTCTCTGTGTGACGAACCACCTGGGGCTGGGGATGGGAGTGACACAAGCACCCCTGTGACCACCACCACTGAGACTGCACTGGGTCAGACCTGAAGCCAGCACAGCACTAAGTCTTGCCCAAGGCCTGCAGTAACCACTACTTTGGTACCACCTATGTTTGCTCAAGGCCCTAGGGCTATACAGTCAGCAGGCGATAAAGTGGGACAGACTTGTGTCCTTTCCTTTAGGGTGGCAAGTTCCCCCAGACCCCGGGTGGGTCCAGAGATGTCATCCATGAGCCATGTACTGCAGTAAAAAACCTTAGACATCTACCTGGTGTTCTGTTGTACTGCTGCTGAGCTGACACTCAGATCATGAGATGCAGGCCTTCCCACTCTTCCCTCCCCTTTCCACAGGCAAAGGATCCTTACCCTGTGGACACCACCACCACATGCTTATGAGGAGTGCTGCCAGGCTTCCACTGATGTTCACTTAAGGCCCAAGGGCCCTTCAGTTAGCTTGTGGTGAATGTTGCCAGGTCTGAGACTCATCCTTCAGGGTGCTGGGCTCCCCTCTGGCCCAGGGTGGGTCCAGAAATACCGTCCAAGAGCCAAGGCCTGGAATCAGGGACCCCAAGAGCCCTTCTGATGCTCTACTCCCCTGTGGCCAAGCTGGTATCTAAGATGCATGACAAAGTTCTCTTTACTTTTCTGTGCTTTTCTCAAGCAGATGGAGTCTCTCCCCTTAGTCACCACAGCTGGGAATGTGCTGTGTCTTACCTAAAGCCAGCACATCTTAGTGTCTCTCCTATGGCCCGCAGCATACTACCTGGGTATTGCTGCTGGTTACTCAGGGCCCAAGTGCTCTTTGGTTAGCAGGTGATGAGTCCTGCCAAAACTGGTTCCTTCCCTTCAAGGCAGCAGGTTTTCTTCTGGCCCAGGGTGTGCCTAGAAATGTCATTTGGGAGCTAGGGCCTGGAAAGGGGCCCTTATGACTGTGCCCTATACTGTGGTGGCTGAGCTAGTATTCTAGATGCAAGACAAAGTCGTCTGTATTCTCCCCTCCCCTTCCCTCCCCAAAAGGAAAGTCTCTTTTGGAGCTGTGAGCTGTGCAGCCTTTATCTGGGGGAGTATTGCAAGCACTCCCTTAGCTGCCTTGGCTGGTGTCTCAATCGGTTACATGCCCCACCCACCCCAGTCCTCTGCCTCTGAGCCCAGTTCAGCAGTAGGACTTGCTTAGGAATTGCTGTCATTGTGGCCAAGACTGACTTTCAAGTTTATTTAGAGCCCCAGAGCACTCCAGCCCGCTGTGGCGAGACTTGCCTGAACTCAAATTCTGACCTCTAAGATGGGTGATTGCCCTCTGGCTATGGCTGGTCCAAGTGCTCCCTCTGTGGGCGGGCTTCAGCTAAGTACAGACTGGTTCTGCTTTCTTCTATGACAGAATAGCACTAAGTTCAATGCAATGTCTCACAATAGCTGCATCCTCCTTCTTCGAGTGCACAGATTGTCTGTGCCATGCAACTGCTGCTGGAGGATGGGGGCAGGGATGGGGGAGGTGTGGTGTTGGCAATTCAAGACTGTCTTTCCTACACTTTATGGTGTCTTTCAGTAATATGAAGTGAAAACCAAGTACTGTGAGTGCTCACCTGATTTTTGCTTCTTATGAATGTACTTTTTTTGTGTGTAAATAAGTGTTAAATTTGGTGTTCCTGTTGGGAGGATGATTGGTGCAGAATTCTATTATGCCATCTTGTCCTTTCCCCCAGTCTTTGGTCTTTTCATGTTTTCTTTTTTGTATTTGCTTTAGAATAAATTGCCTATTTATATTCATTGCCTAATTTTCTATTGACTTGTATATTTTTCTTGTGAAAGGTAAGAATTCTTCATATGTTACAGATGTTAATCATTTGTCATGTATGTTCCTAATACTTTTCCTCCAAATCTATCATTTGTGTATGATCTCGTTTATGATATATTTTTCAATTTTCCAATTCATTGATGAAGTTAATGATTTATACTTCTGTAGTTCCTGGTGTTGAAGTAATTTATATTCCTAGAGTACACTCTACTTGGTCATATGGTAGTATTCATTTGATAAGTTGCTAGGTTCTATTTAGTTGTACTTTGTTTAAGGTTACTGCATCTTTATTTGTTTTATAGATTGCATTTCTTTGGAATGACCACAGCAGTTTTCCAGCCCTTGATGATGTTCTAGAACTTTGCCACTTCGCTGCATCAGGAGGTAGAATCCATTTCTGTTCTCTTGAATTTGACCTGGACTTTGCTTCTGTGAGTTGAGTGCTGAAGAATTAACACTCTGTAACTTCATGACTTGTTGGAAATTTTGAGGAATCTCAGGCCACATGGAGGGGCCAGTGAAGATGTTCCAGGTTATAGCCCCAGCTAAGGTTTCAACTAATAGCCAGACTCAACCACCAGGTATATGAATGAACCTTCAGATGATTCTAGTCCCCAGCCTTCAAGCTTCCCCAGTCGATGCTGAGTGGAGCAAAAAAAGGAATTATTCTCACAGAACACTCCAAATTGCAAATACCTGACAAAAATAAATATTGTTGTTTTAAGCCACTAAATTTTGGAGGAACTTGTTATGCAATCATAAAAACAGATTTTGCTATCTGGAAGTGGAGTGCCATGTAACAAATCTAAAATGTGGTAGTGGCTGAAGCTAGACTAGACAGAATTAGACAGGACTAGACAGAGGGCAGGTGAGAGGACCTTGAGGTGACTATGGAAGCCTGATGGACCTCAAAGAGGCTGTCAGAGAGGATTTAGAGGAGAGTGAAAAAATACCATTAGAGCTGGAGGAAAGAGGATCATTGTTAGGTAATGACATGAAGTTTGGCCACCTTATCACCTGTGGTAATGTGAAAAGCAGAAAATGGTGATCGTTTGGCTTCTTTTTCCTGCTTATAGTAAGATCATGGGAGAGAGATAAGCTAAAGAAATAATTCTTAAATATAAAGGAGCCAGAACTTCTTGGACTTGAAAATAAATCTTTCTCTTTTCCAGTTTTTCCAGATGGCAGACAATTCTAAAATTAAGAAAAGCCTTTATGGAAGGAGAGCAAATCTAGGGTACTGTCATGAAAACATGGTTTACCATGAAGCCAAGGGACTGATTGTAAAAATCTTAGTTCTAATACCTCAGGAAATTTAATGTCATGCCTCACACAGACAGTAGTCCCTGTAATTATCTTAAGGACATGACATGCCTTACAGATCCTCGTTATTAAAGAAAAAGTCCTTTGAGAATTTTAAGAGCACTGTCCCTCAGCACCCTTATAGGAAGCTCTGGGACTTATCTTGAAGAGATTTGTGGGTACAGATTTTGTCTAATGGAGTGGATTATAAATTGATTAACAAGAAATCCACACAGCTTTTTGTTGTACATTTTTTTAGAGCAGTTTTAATTTACACAAAATTAAGCTGAAAGTAGAAAGTTCCTATATTCTCCCCATTCCCCTCTCTCCCTAAAATATCCCACACTATCAATATCCATCACCAGAGTGGTACATTTTTTTTTTTTTAAATAATCAGTGAACCTACCTTGGTACATCTTTCTCACCCAAACTCAACAGTTGACATTAGAGTTCACTCTTGGTGTTGTATATTCTATTTATACACCAATATGTTTTGACACATGTATAATGACACATATCCATCATTATAGTATCATGTAAGGTAGTTTCACTGCCCCCTAGATCCTCTGTGCTCTGCCTATTTATCTTTCCCTTCATATCCATGACAGTCACAAATCTTTTTACTGACTCTTATAGCTTTGCATTTTCCAAAATATCATGTAGCTGACATAGTAATATACATTTGTTTCTTCCATGTCTTTTTGTGGCGTAACAGCTCATTCCTTCTTAGCACTGAATAATATTCCGAACTCGGGATGTACCAGAGTTTGTTTATCCATTCCTCTACTGAAGAACGTCTTGGTTGTTCTCAGGGTTTGGCAATTATGAATGAAGCTGCTGTAAACATCTACATGCAGGTTTTTGTGTAGACATAAGTTTCCAACTCATTTGGGCATATACCAAGGAGCATGCAATTACTGCATCGTGTGGTAAGAGTATGTTTAGTTGTGTAAGAAATTGCCAGACTGTCTTCCAAAGTGACTGTGCCATTTTGCATTTTTACCAGCAATGAATGACAGTTCCTGTTTCTCCACATCTTCACTATCATTTGGTCTTGGCAGTGTGTTGGATTTTTGCCATTCTAATAGGTGTATGGTAGTATCTCATTGCTGTTTTAATGTGCAGTTTCCTAATGACATGTGATATGGAACATCTTTTCATATGCTTATTTTTCATTTGTATATCTTTAGTGAGGTGTCTTCATATCTTTTGTCTGCTTTTTGACTGGGGAGTTCATTTTCTTATTGTTGAATTTTAAGATTTCTTTGTATATTTAGGTAATGGTGCTTTATCAGATGTGTCTTTTGCAAATATTTTTTCCCAGTCTGTGGCTTTTTTCTCTCTTGATCCACACAGACTTTTAAAGGATTGTATCATTTTGGACTGAAAGGCACAGAGACAGTACAAAATGAAAAGAGGCCTTTGACCCCAAACTTCTACAAACAGGAAGCATGCTAAGAACATGGCTATTTTTTATGGGAAAAAAAAAAAAAAAAAGAATAATTTAGAGGGTAGAACCAACAGCCCAGAGTGGAGAGCCATGAGCCACAGCGAATCATTCTTAAGGAGTACAGCTGAGCCCTAATCAAGTACTAGCACCCTTGTTCCTAGCTTGATTTCAAGCTTTTAATGGACCGATGACTTCTGTGTCTGTCCTTTCCTCCTTTTTAAATGGGAGTGTCTATAGCAGTTACCCTGTACTTGCTCCACCATTGTGCATTTGGTGTTTGTTGAGGCAGATAATTTTTCTCTTTTAGTTTATAGCTCTTGAGATCACAAGGAACTGTACGTAAGGGGCTGTACTTGAGGAACTATACCCAAGAAGTTCATCCATACCTGGACCTCAAGCCTCAGCCTGATGTTGTAGGTCTTGAGGGAGTGCATGAGTGTATTTTGCTACTGTGGTTAGAGGGTGGACTGTGGTATTTTGCATTTTCCAAAACTGACTTCAGCAATATTTGTGGTCCCACATTCTCTTCTAAACTTTGTCACTTCCCAACAAGAGTTGGAGTTTATTTCCCCTCCCCCTGAACCTGGGCTGTACTTTGCACTGTTTAATTGAATGTGGTGGGAATGAAACTATGGGACTTCCAAGGTGAGGTCATAAAAGATGGTACTGCTTCTGCCTAGCTCACTCAAGAACCCAGCCGCCATAGTGTGAGGAGGCCTAGGACAGTTACAGAAGCCATATGTAGGTGTTCTGGCCCCAGCAAAGGTCTCATCTGACAATATCAACTATATGTTAGTGGGTGAGCATTCGTATGATTTTAGTCCCCAGCCTTTGAGACACACTAGCTGATGCTGAGGGGAGCAGAGATGAGCTATCCCCCTGAGACCTGTCCAAATATTGTTGTTTTAGGTTACTAAGTATTGGAATAATTTTTAAATGTAGCCATAGTAACTGAAATAATTAGGTTCATAGTTTTTAGGTTTATTTTTATGTTAACTTTTGGTAATAAAGTTATGTTGGCTTCATGAAATGAATTGGGAAAGATTTCATCTTTTTATTTGGTATGGGATAATTTAAATAACACTATAAATGCCCTTTTTTTTTTTTTTTTTTTTTTTTTTTGAGACGGAGTCTCGCTCTGTCGCCCAGGCTGGAGTGGCCAGATCTGGGCTCACTGCAAGCTCCGCCTCCTGGGTTTACGCCATTCTCCTGCCTCAGCCTCCCAAGTAGCTGGGACTACAAACGCCTGCCACCTTGCCCGGCTAGTTTTTTTGTATTTTTTAGTAGAGACGGGGTTTCACCGTGTTAGCCAGGATGGTCTCGATCTCCTGACCTCGTGATCCACCCGTCTCAGCCTCCCAAAGTGCTAGGATTACAGGCTTGAGCCACCGCGCCCAGCCAAAATGCCCATTCTTTAAAAGTTAGGTAGAACTCAGATTTGAAAGTTTTTTGGGTATAATGCTATTATTACTATTGTTATTTAAAATAATGGTTACCTTCCCTTTTTTTTCTTTGCTAATTATTCATTTTGGATTTGCTTCTTGGTTTAATTTGGATTATTTATATTCTGTAGAAAATCGTACATATATCTTTATTCCTAGTCTTGCTAATATTTTTTTTTTCCTCTTATATTCTTAAGCAGTACCATAAAGGGTTTATTTATATTTTTGGTTAAAAATACTCTTGGAATTATTTATCAATTCTACTACTTTTTTCCTTTTTATCACAAATTACATCTGTTCATTCATCAACTCATTCACTCTTCACTTTTCTTTTTTTTTTTTTTTTGAGACGGAGTCTCGCGCTGTGTCACCCAGGCTGGAGTGCAGTGGCGCGATCTCGGCTCACTGCAAGCTCCGCCTCCCAGGTTCACGCCATTCTCCTGCCTCAGCCTCCGAGTAGCTGGGACTACAGGCGCCCACCACCACACCCGGCTAGTTTTTCGTATTTTTAGTAGAGACGGGGTTTCACCATGTTAGCCAGGATGGTCTCGATCTCCTGACCTCGTGATCCACCCGCCTCGGCCTCCCAAAGTGCTGGGATTACAGGCTTGAGCCGCCGCGCCCGGCACTCTCTTCACTTTTCTTAAAAAAAATTCAGGTAAACATAATAATGTTTCTGCAGTTTCATTATTCTTCGTAATGAAAGGATTTGGGGGCATACATTTTTATCTAACTGTGGCTATTGCTGGGTTCCATACATTTTTATGTAAAGTATTCACCTTTTCATTAGCCTCTAGAGTATTTGTAATTATTCTCTTTTATCAAAAATTAATTTTGAAGTCATTATGATGTTTCAAGCTGTTTAAAAATTATTTGTAATGTTACTGTATTATGATCAGTGACTATGGCCTGTTACATGTTTACTTTGAAATATTTGTTATGGTTTGCTTTGTGGTTTCTATAAAACTATGAGCAAATATAATTCTTTCACTGAGGAAAGTAAGATTCTATACATAGGTAGAAAACAAATCTTTTTTTTTCTTTATTTTACTTTAAATTCCAGGATACATACGTGGAACATGCAGGTTAGTTACATAGGTATACATGTGCCATGGTGGTTTGCTGCATCTATCAACTCATCATGCAGGTTTTAAGCCCTGAAAGCATTAGGTATTTGTCCTGATACTCTCCCTCCCCTCACCCCCTACTCCACGGCAGGCACTGGTGTGTGTTGTTCCCCTTCCTGTGTCCATGTGTTCTCATGTTCAACTCCCACTTACGAGTGAGAACATGCAGTGTTTGGTTTTGTGTTCCTGTGTTAGTTTGCCGAGGATGATGGCTTCCAGCTTTTGCATGTCCCTGCAAAGAACACGATCTAATTCCTTTTTATGGCTGCTTAATATTCCATGGTGTATATGTACCACATTTGCTTTATCCAGTCTATCATTGATGGGAGTTTGGGTTGGTTCCATGTCTTTGCTATTGTAAATAGTGCTGCAATAAGCATATGTGTGCATGTGTCTTTATATTAGAATGATTTATATTCCTTTGGGCGTATGCCCAGTAATGGGATTGCTGGGTCAAATGGTATTTCTGGTTCTAGATCCCCAAGGAATTGCCACACTGTCTTCCACAATGGTTGAACTAATTTACATTCCCACCAACAGTGTAAAAGCATTCCTGTTTCTCCACAGCCTTGCCAGCATCGGCTTTTTCTTGATTTTTTAATAATCACCATTCTGGCTGGTGTGAGATGGTATCGCATTGTAGTTTTGTTTTGCATTTCTCTAACGATAGCGATGTTGAGCTTTTTTTCATGTTTCTTGGCCACATAAATATCGTCTTTTGAGAAGTGCCTGCTCATATCCTTTGACCACTTTTTAATAGGGTTCTTTTTTTCTTGAAATTTTTTTAAGTTCCTTGTAAATTCTGGATATTAGACACTTCTCACATGGGTAGATTGCAGAAATTTTCTCCCATTCTGTAGGTTGCCTGTTCACTCTGACGATAGTTTCTTTTGCTGTGCTAAAGTTCTTTAGCTTAATTAGATTCTATTTGTCAATGTTAGCTTTTGTTGCAATTGCTTTTGGTATTTTAGTCCTGAAATCTTTGCCCATGCCTATGTCCTGAATAGTGTTGCCTAGGTTTTCTTTCAGGGTTTTTATGGTTCTGAGTTTTACATTTAAGTCTTTAATACATCTTGAGTTAATTTTTGTATAACGTGTAAGGAAGGGGTCCAATTCCAGTTTTCTGCATATGGCTAGCCAGTTTTCCCAACACCATTTATTAACTAGGGAATCCTTTCCCCATTGCTTGTTCTTGTCAGGTTTGTCAAAGATCGGATGGTTATATATATGTGGTGTTATTTCTGAGTCCTCTCTTCTGTTCTATTGGTCTATATATCTGTTTTGGTACCAGTACCATGCTGGTTTGGTTATTGTAGCCTTGTAGTATAGTTTGAAGTCAGGTAGCATGATGTCTCTAGCTTTGTTCTTTTTGCTTAGGATTGTCTTGGCTCTATGGGCTCTTTTTTGGTGCCATATGAAATTTAAAGTAATCTTTTCTAATTCTGTGAAGAATGTCAATGGTAGTTTGATGGGAATAGCATTGAATCTATACATTACTTTGGGTAGTATGGCCATTTTCATGATATTGTTTCTTTCTATCCATGAGGATGGAATGCTATTTCATTTGTGTCCTCTCTTATTTCCTTGAGCAGTGGTTTGTAGTTCTCCTTGAAGAGGTCCTTCACGTTTCTTGTTAGCTGTATTCCTAGGTATTTTCTTTTTCTTTTCTTTTTTTTTTTTTTTGAGACAGAGTCTTGCTCTGTCACCCAGGCTGGAGTGCAGTGGTGCCATCTCGGCTCACTGCAACCTCTGCCTCCTGGGTTCAAGTGATTCTTCTGCCTCAGCCTCCCAAGTAGCTGGGACTGCAGGCATGCACCACCATGCCTGGCTAATTTTTTTTTGTATTTTTAGGAGAGATGGGGTTTCATCTGTTAGCCAGGATGATCTTGAACTCCTGACCTCGTGATCCACCTGCCTTGGCCTCCCAAAGTGCTGGGATTACAGGTGTTAGCCACCACACTCGGACCATTCCTATGTATTTTGTTCTCTTTGTAGCAATTGTGAATGGGAGTTCATTCATGATTTGGCTCTCTGCTTGTATATTGTTGTTGTATAGGAATGCTTGTGATTTTTGCCATTGATTTTGTATCCTGAGACTTTGCTGAAGTTGCTTATCAGCTTAAGGAGTTTTTGGGCTGAGATGATGGGGTTTTCTAAATATAGAATCATGTCATCTGCAAACAGAGACCATTTGACTTCCTTTCTTCCTATTTGAATACTCTTTTTTTTCTTTCTCTTGCCTGATTGCCCTGGCCAGAACTTCTAATACTATGTTGATTAGGAGTGGTGAGAGAGGACATCCTTGTCTTGTACCAGTTTTCAAAGGGAATGCTTCCAGCTTTTGCCCATTTAGTATGATGTTGGCTGTGGGTTTGTCATAAATGGCTCTTATTATTTTGAGATATGTTCCATCAATACCTAGTTTATTGAGAGTTTTTAACATGAAGGGATGCTGAATTTTATTGAAGGCCTTTTCTGCATCTAACGAGATAATCATGTCGTTTTTGTCTTTAGTTCTGTTTACATGATGAATTACATTTATTGATTTGTGTAGGTTGAACCAGCCTTGTATCCTAGGGATAAAACTGACTTGATCATGGTGGGTAAGCTTCTTGATATGCTGCTGGCATTGGTTTACCAGTATTTTATTGAGTACTTTTCACATTAGTCTTCATCAGGGATATTAGCCTGAAATTTTCTTTCTTTCTTGTGTTTCTGCTAGATTTTGGTATCAGGATGATGCTGGCCTCTTAAAATGAGTTAGGGAAGAGTCCCTCTTTTTCTGTTGTTTGGAATTGTTTCAGAAGAAATGGTACCAGCTCCTCTTTGTACTTCTGATAGAATTTGGCTGTGAATCTCTCTGGTCGTGGTCTTTTTTTAGTTCGTAGGCTACTAATTATGCCTCAATTTTAGAGCTTGGTATCGGGATTCGACTTCTTCCTGGTTTAGTCTTGGGAGGGTGTATGTGTCCTAGAATTTATCCATTTCTTCTAGATTTTCTAGTTTCTTCGTGTAGAGGTGTTTATAGTATTCTGTGATGGTAGTGTGTATTTGTATGGGGTCAATGGTGATACCCCCTTTATCATTTTTTCTTGTGCATATTTGATTCTTCTATCTTTTTTCTTCATTAATCCAGCCACTAGTCTATCTATTTTGTTAATTTTTTTTAAAAAAACCAGCTCCTGGATTCATTGATGTTTTTGAAGGTTTTTTTCATGTATCTGTCTCCTTCAGTTCTGCTCTTAGTTATTTCTTGTCTTCTGCTAGCTTTTTTGTTTGCTCTTGCTTCCCTAGTTCTTCTAATTGCAATGTTAGGGTATCGATTTGAGATCTGTCTAGCTTTCTGATGTGGGCATTTAGTGCTAAAATTTCTGTCTTAACACTGCTTTAGCTATGTCCCAGAGAGTCTGGTACATTGCCTCTTTATTCTCATTGATTTCGAAGAACTTCTTGATTTCTGCCTTAATTTTATTATTTACTCAGGAGGCATTCGGGAGCAAGTTGTTCAGTTTCCATGTAATTGTGTGGTTTTGTGTGAGTTTCTTAATCCTGAGTTCTAATTTGATTTTACTGTGGTCTGAGACACTGAAAAACAAATCTTTGAAATAAAACTTCAGTAGATGGATTTAAGGAGAGTCACTGTGGAGACCTGACTGAATTAGTGGGTTGGAAAAATTACGAGGAATAAATATCTAAAAACTAAGAACAAATACATACAGAGAAGTAAATTATGATGAAGATATTTTACTCAAGATTCTTTTCCATACCCTTTCTATGAAATTGCTGGAGCTTGTGCATCATCAAAATAATGGCATAAGCCTAGGAAGAAGAAAACAAAATTGAGGAAATGGGATCCAACACAAAAGAGAGACAACAGGATTAACTGAGTGCTCGTGAAAAGCCACAACCTGTAAATAATGCAGTTCAAATTGAAATAGACCAGAAGTCTCAAGGAGAGACTTCTTCAAGAAGACGAAATTGGTAGAATTTGCCTAAGGAGTTTGAGTGCATTGGGAATAGATTCATATCAGTTCTGGAGAACTGGGTGGATAAATTAATGTTAAGTACATAGAAAAGTTAAAAATGAAAATAATTCTCAATTCTAGGGAAAATAATCATAGTAAACTACATGATTTAGTTACCAATAATGTTTACATAGTCAGTATAAACAATGGATAGTGATATGAACAATGTATATTGATCTGTTATAACATGGTAAAATGCTATTGGGGAAACAAGATAACCTGTGTGTCGTGTGTGTATGTTTGTTGAAATTAGCGCTTTTATCTGGAAAAGATTTAAATTATTATTTTCTGCAATAAATAATGTAGACAATAATGCCTATAACTAAAGTTAGTAATAGTATAAGACTATAAGAATGTTATTTAGGAATTTGGGGCAAATACCAAAAACCAGCAAAAAGAGTTGAAAGCAATTCAGGGAGTGAGAAATTTGAAATGTGGGGAGATCTAATTTTTTCATATCAAACCCTGTAGAAGTTTTAAATGATGTACATGTATAAATCCACTAAAAAAAGCCCCCTAAATTATAAATAAAAGGAAGTCATGAGAGAAGACAGACTTGATAGATCCAAGAGATGTAATATTAGGAGTCCTAGGAGGTGAAAAAAAAAGAAATTGTGAGAAAAAATAGTAAGAAATTTATATTAGAAGAAACCTACATCTGCAAGTTGAAGAATGCCCCAGTCTCTCACTATAATCCAAGCTTTATTTAGGATGGATGAGAAAAAAACAGATAATAGGCATATTCCTATAAAACTTTCGAACCCCAAAGATAATGATGAAATCTTACAGTGTTCCAGATAGAAAAAAACATTATTACTTGCAAAGGACAAATAGACAGACATTACATTTCCTGTGTGCAGCTCTAGAGACTGGAAGGTGGTGGGGTAATGGCAGTAGACTAGAAGATCCTAGGCTAGGCTAAGCTAAGCTATCAGTTACCTCGTAGGGAGAAAGATGTTTGCAGATGTGTGAGAATTCAGAAATTAGAGAAGTCTTGAGAAAATACACCAATCAACAAAAGGGCTTGAACAGTGACTCTAGGATATGAGAAGATAATGAAGGGAAATAGTGGTAAGCAATGATCTTGGCAGTGTATACAATTTTCAGTCTCAGTGGTTAATGACCAACTGTTGGCAAATGTTTTCTATAAGTTTTAAAGAAGTATTCTTTTTTTCTCCTCCAGCTTTCCATTTGAAAACTTTCAAACACATAGAAAATTTAAAAGACTGTTACCTAGTTCCACCAATTTCTCTTGTGGTATTTCTCTTCTAATTCAGGTATACTCTTTGGAGAGGGCTCATTCCAGAGCAGGAGGGATAGAAAGTAAGCCTGCATTGTTTTTACTTGCCAAAAAGTAAGGGAATGCTCAAAGACAGATGGGCACATCCCAAAAGGGCAGAGAGCACATGCAGAAGATTGATTGGAAAGTACTTTGCATAAGATCACCTGGAAGGGAATGAGCAAAGCAGCACTGGCAGAGGAAGTTGAGTTGTGATGCAGATGGAGAGTTGTGCACATGGAGAGTTCTGGACCTAGGATGACCCTTCAGAGTTGTTCTCAATTGGGTCAATGGGGCTGGGCCTTTATACCCAACATGGACCAGTCATTTGAAGTGGGCTTCCCCTAGGGAGGGGACATACCCTTGGGTTAGGAAGCTCCTTTCATAGAAGGCAATTCCTGAGGAGATGCCAGTTGTGAGCTCCCATATGCAACATTCATGCAGCTGGGGAAGAGTGCATTGGTACTAAACTAAGTCCTGGACAGTACACCCGAGCAATCCCTACCATCGTTCACTTGCTGCATAGAATATATTCACCGCATCTGGGAACAGCAGCTCTAGTATTCTGACTGGTCTCTTTTTCTGGAAATACAGAGGAGAGTAACTAGGATTTATTCCAATCTCTTTCATTACACCTTGTCTTCAGGCCACAACTAATACTCATTGTCTCCTTCTGCTACTGATTCTAGATTTCCCCTTACCCTTGACTAACCCCTCTACTGATCTAAGCCACTTACTTTGTGGGTCACTGAGGCCTTTGTTACCATGCTTTCCTGAGGCTGTGACTGTAGAATTTGTTCATTTGCTATCAAAATTGGGCAAAGGAGTATGAAGAGATACCCTTCATTTATACCCTTCATATGGCAAACATAATGTGTTCATTACCTGGGTGATAAAAATATGCTTCCCTATACTTACCATGTGACAGAAGTCCCACTTTTTCCTGATGGTCAAGGTCTATTAGCCCTGCATAGATGGTGACTCCTTTTCTTGCCCTCTGGTCTCTTGGCCCAAAATGTATGAAATGACCAGGTGGCAGTTGCAGCTTAAAGTTTAATGGGCCATGTCCACTGGTGGGACCAGGACCTCTAGATTAATAGAACCTAGCATTGCAGGGATGAGAAATAAAAATAAAAATTGCTAAGTGGGTTGACCATTGAGAATGACAGCAAATGGGGCCATTCCTGCTGCTCCCCTTGGTTTCCTGTCTGCATTTTACCTATTGCAGATGCAGTCACTGTACAATGGTTTTTGATTTCAGGTATAACCTCATCCTGGAGCAGGGCACCCTATCCTCAAATGGTATCATCTTTAAGGGTTTGTCTCAGGCATGCCTTTAGAATGACCTTCATTGCTTTGTCATACTAGAAGCTTCTGAATGTTGCATTTTTGATAGAAACAGTGGGTACCATGGTCATGTGCTCACATCTCCTTTGCGGTAAAGAAAAGGATCACTCATTAACATCCACCAGAGAACATTCTCCATGAACGCACTAAACAAGTAAGTATGCAGAATACTAACCAATTGAAATTATCCAGCTTCTGTCATTGGCCCTCTTAGTGCTGGCATAATGGACAAAGCAGCCATGGTGACAGGGATGGAGGCTATGCCCGGGCCCAAAAGTATGAGTTCTCTCTCACCAAGGCTGAACTAGCTACTGCTGTGTTCACACCATGGTCATATGCTCACATCTCCTTTGCTGTAAAGAGAGCCCCTTGGTCCAAGACAATGTTATGTGGAATATGGTTAAAGTGAACCAGAAGCATAAGCTCTCAGATAGTGGTTCTGGCTAAGACTCAGCAGGCAGAAAGGTCAAATCCATGTTGTAATATATGTTGATTCTTGTCTAAGTGATTTATTTCCACTTTTGGAGTGGAGAGATTCCAGTGTAATCCATTTACCAACAACTGTCTGGTTGATTTCTTTGAGGGAATGTGCTATATTGGGGGCTCAGCTTTGTGTCTGTTACTGGTAGGTTGGATAATCTGTAGTAGCATGGCAGTAGCTAGTTCAGCCTTGTTGAGAGAGAGCCCATACTGTTGGGCCCATGCATAGCCTCCATCCCTGTTACCATGGCTGCTTTGTCCCAGATTGTACTAACAGTAGGACGACCAATGACAGAAGCTGGATAATTTCAGTTGGTTAGTATTCTGTATACTTACTTGTTTAGTGCCTTCTTCATGGAGAATGTTCTCTGGTGGGTGTTAATGAGTTACCCAAAGATCCTCACACTTTGTGTTTACCTCCCTAGGTCCATTCTCATGCCCCTTTTCCAGGAAAACCAATTAAAAGGCTTGGCAATCTTTTAGATGAGAGTTGAGGCCCTGAGCTAGCAGAGTGGCAGTGAGAATATAAATTAACGATTTATGAGTGGAATTTTAAGTTAGGCTTGTGACATTTTGGAGACCTTAAAGTTCCTAATCTGATTGATTAAAGTTCCTAAATCTGTTTATTTATTTATTTATTTGAGATGGAGTCTCGCTTTGTTGCTCAGGCTGGAGTGCAATGACACAATCTCAGCTTACTGAAGCCTCTGCCTCCTGAGTTCAAGTGATTCTCCTGCCTCAGCCTACTGAGTAGCTGGGATTATAGGTGCTCACTACCATGCCTGTCTAATTTTTTATTTGCTTTTAGTAGAGATGGGTTTTCACATTTTGGCCAGGCTGGTCTTGAACCCCTGACCTCAAGTGATCCACCTGCTTTGGCCTCCCAAAGTGCTGGGATTACAAGCATGAGCCACAGCGCCTGGCCAATTTACTTATTTTTAATTTCTCATTTATTTTTAATTTGGATAGGAGAACCTTATTTCTCACAAAGGGTTGCAGCCTACAGGTGGCCATTCTGACAGGCTAGGAAGCATAGCCTCCGGCCAGAAGCCATAAACAGATACTTCAAGGGGGCGGGGGTGGGCAAAGAGAGCAGGGATTTATGCTGAGCAGAATGGCCAAATATACATATTTAATAAGTTATAGAAGGAGTCATGAGTATTTATGAAAGGAGAAACATGTGCATACATAATTGAGCTTTATACACCTTCATGGGTCTCATGTACAAAATATGGCAGTGTTAGCACGATCTGAGGGTGGAATTGTTGGCCCTCTGATGCCAAAAGGTGAAGCAGAGGACATTAAAACCCTTATGTACATTCTTCGTAGATTGGCCAGAACCACTCCATGGTCATTGGTCTCTTACCGGGTGAAAAGGAAGGGCAGCATCAGGCTGTTGTTTGATATCAGTGGTGTAGTCTTTTGAAAGGGCTAGTTTCTGCTAAGCCCTTAGGGAAGAAAAGCTAATTATGGTTAGCAAGGTAGGGAGTATGAGATGTGTCTGACTTCTCCATCCCATCAAGACTGAGAACTCAGTTTTCAAGGTTGCTCTGAGGTTCCCTTGGCCAAGAAATGGTCTGTTTAATCAATTGAAGGGGTTTAGAATTTTATTTTTAGTTTACATTCTTTCCTTTTTTGGGCCAAGACCTGCCAGACTTTTCTTTTGTCCCATATCATTGCTGGGGTGATGTGGCTACCTGCTCCAGGTCCATCCTGTCCCTCAGTGGGACCCTTATGGTAGAGGGACTTAGAGCCAAAAGACTTACAGCCAACTAAATATTTTATGCCAGTCAAGAATGGAGGTGGGCAGGTAACCATCAACCCTTAAAACCTTTTAAGCGACGTAAGAGCCAAAAACCAAAGCCAAAAAGTAAGGTTATGAAACTGACTTATCAGTTCTATGCATTGAGCTACTACAATCTTGGTGTTAGTTACCGACTTGTAGCCATTATCTATATAAAACATAAGCATTTTGCTAAAACCATTTTAAGCTTAAGGAATTTAGAGATTTTGTTGCTCTGCAATGCCTTTTGCAATCTCTTTAGTAATTTATCTTAAGGTGGCTGAAAAATTTCTTATTATGTCTTTATTTGTGTAAACCCCATAACTGGGAACAACTATACTAAGAAGGCTCTGTCACCAGGTGTCTTGATATTCTCTTAGTAATTCTCATTTAATTCTATGGAAAGCAGGAAATTCTTTATGGTTGGGATGGATGGAAAGGGACCACAAGATGGCTTAGGAGGAAAAGTCTCTCAAAAATTTGCCAGCTCTTTAGGCAGTCTGTGTGCTTGTCCTGGATTTGGAGAGTCTGAACTAATTCTATAAACTGGCCCTTACAACCTCACACACCCACCTTTTCCTCTACAGTCTCTGGGCCTAGAGGGAGGGTACATCTGTTGTTTTAGCAGCAAGGCAATGGCAATGAAGAAAAGATTGGGCGCAATAAGATTGCAAATGAGGGCCATTCACAGCCTTTGTAGAATCATCTCTGGTTTTTACAATATCATGGTTCTGGTTTTCTCAGAAGAAGTATAACAGTGAGAGATAAATAACATTAATAATTTGAGAACCAAAAGAGAATGTGTATGTCAGAATGGAAAAAGGAACCTATTCCATTAGGGAGCCAACTAAAAACATCATGCAGAAATTAATTTTAATTGAGACAAAATATTTAGGAAAAAGTTGCTCTGTAGGTTGGAGACACAAATTTTATTTTATACCAGGAGACTATTAGAAATGCTGGTACAAAACTCAAGAAAGGAGTCAGAATTCTAGACAAACACATAGCTGTGTCGTAATCCTACCCATTTTATAACTGAGAAGTATGGGAGAAAAGATTGTTGTCACCTCTAATATACCCATTATAATCTTCAACCTGCTGATTACTGGGGGTTAGGATCATGGTGGGAACAAAACATAGACAACAGCTAACACAAGAAAATGGATTTAATCAGGTTTAAAGCTTAGTCTTATGTAAGAATTTAAACATTTCATTTCAATAATGCTTAGTGTCTTGGAATAATTGTTCAGGGTCTCAGATAGCTTCTCTCCCTAAGACAACATCTGAGTATGTGGTACAGGGGTGGCTTCTATGATCTTATGGCTTAAGGAAGGCAGGATTCCCAGATTTGCATATTATCCCAAGGCTCCTCTTGTTGCCATGGCGATGTCCTTTGTTTGCTGGCTGCTGCTGCTCTCTTTCAGCATTTGGATTACTTCTCCCACAATTTAGTCAGAGCCTAGTGATGCTGCTGGTTAACAAAGCGTCTGGTATTGGGGAGCCCTTTGGATATGAACTGGAGTCAGCTCAGCCTGGGTGGCTCATTCTGAGCCTCCATCTTCACTTCCACGCAGAAGCCTCGCCTGGCAAGCTCCCTAGCAAGATGCTGTCGGGCTGACATTTGCCAGCCTTGGGAAAGCTAAACTCATAGGCTCAGGTGCAAAGTTATTTTGATACTTTCTTGGTTATTTGCCTTTTAATTTGTTTAGTATCTATCATTGGCCACCCTCCTTCCTCTAACACATACACACACTAGAATATAAGCTCATGATAATGGGGATCTTGTAATTCCTGTTCATTGCTGAATCACAAGCTCCAGGAAAAGTACCTGTCACATCATTGGCTAATAATAGACCTCTGTTAAATCAATGAAGGGAGGAAGGACAAAAATAATAGATGAAATCCCTAAGGAAGAACATGTCAAGTGAGAACAAGATGAGGACTAAAGTGTTTAGTACATCTTCTACTTTCTATTTTAGAGGCAGAAGGCAAAAGAGGTTCTAGGGAAGGAAAGTGAGAACTATTCAGGAGAAGTGTGCAGAGGTTGGGAGTGTAAATGTGGGGCAAGCATGCAGCAGTAGAGAGAGGTGATCACTGTTGCATAAAGCATCAGAAGTTGAGCAGGAGTAACAGAATTGGCAACTTGAAGGTTATTGGTAATTTCAGGGAAAGTGGTACCAAGACACAAACCTGGGAAACTCAGTTTCAAGCAATTGTGCCATAAAAGGGAGAAGAGAATTGCAGCAGTTGAAGTCTTTTATGAAGATTGCAGTGAAGGGAAGAAGATACTAGGATATGCCACCTGACTCTTCAGAGTAAAAGACTCATGGAGGACTTTTTTTGCCTCTAAGATAGAAGAGACTTGGTGTGTTGGTATGTAGGGAGGAACTGGTGGAGAGGAAAATGAGGAAAAGAAGAAGATGGTTTATGAATTTAGGTCTCAGAACTTGACTGGGAAGGGATGAGATCAGCCTTAGAAAGGAAAATAGGAAAATAAGAATGGATGGAATAGGAAATCTGAAGCAAATGGGAGGAAAATAGAAGAATTCACATCCAGTTTTGCTCAGTACAAGAGGTGTCCAGCTTATTGGCTAAGAATGTGTGTGTAGACCCTTGTGAAAATTGCATTGTGAAACAGGGCCATGTCACAAAGTGTGGCGCCTTACTGCCCACACTTCTTTGACCCTTTATTGACTCAAAGTGAGTGGCCATGCTCCCTGGAAGTTCCTTTAGAGAGAGTGCTTTAGACATTGTTGTTTAAATTCAGATAGGAGAGTTGGTTAAGGTCTGAGTGTCTTCTCGCTATAGAGTAATCAGTTTCTAAAGAGAGGCCCTGGGTGCCTTAGGGTTCCCTATAATCAGTATGAGGATCTCAAATCTCAAACTCAACCCTGTTCATGATTCTGGGTTATGTAAGTAATATAAATAGTTTCAGTACTACAAATCTGAAGTTTCTTTGTCCCTTAGCAGTGCTGACTCATTATTAAATAAATAAAATTTATTTATGCTAAATTTTCCTCTTAGTTGATTCTCTTAAGAATATCTTGTTTTAGATTACCTTATGGTAATTAAGAGTTTATGAATTATATGCCAATGGGAAAACCTAACTTTACATATCTTTTTTATTCTGATTTGATGTATACGAATTTTGTAAAATGGAAAATTGGGCAAAGTAAAAGCCACTCCATAGACAAGGAAGTACATAATGTATATATTTGATGTTGAAATGTTTATTTAATTTTTTTAAAAAAGTTTATGTAAAGTGATGTTTGCTTTGTTTATACTTTTTGATTGATCATCAATCATTTATTCATTTATTATATATTTATTAGCTATGTGCAGCTTCTGTTCCAGGTGCTAGGAATATAAATGCAGAAAAGATATAGTCCCTGAATCTTAGGAGTTTATGGTCTAGTTATGGGTGACAGTATAATCAAGTAATCAACTAAATACAATGGATAGTATATATTCTCAAAAGAGAGAGTTGTCAGTTCTGGTTAAGAAGGATGGGAAACCTCTATAAAGAAAGGTTTTACTGTTGAAATGGTGTCTGAATTCTGAAGGGCTACAAGTTGTTTTCATTAAGATTACTATTAGAGGATAAAATTTTGCGGGCAAAGAACTCATCTTATGCAAATCTGTGTTCCCATACAAGGGAAGAATTTGTCAGTAAATGAAAGATTAAGGCTCACAAAGTTTAAAATTATTATAAAAGGTATTTTTTATCAATACCAGTAGGTGGCAGTGTAATCTCATTAAAAAAGGACGGATGTAAGGATGAAAATGACTTTCCTGATTTTCCAGTCCTGGTAATGAGGGTCTTCTGGGTTAAAAATGGATAAGAAAAAGTGGTTTTGAAATTTTTTTCTCTGCAGGCCAGCTTTTCCTTGAATAAGCTGCTGTCTCATTCCTCCCCTGCTTCTCATTCATCCTGAAAGATCTACATAAAATTGACTTGAACACCTCCCCTTCCAAGGCCTGTGGGAGTCAGAAGCCCTTCTCAAGATTTCTGCACAGCGCTGACCCAGAAACAAAACCGAGCTCCCTGCTTGATGTCCACTAAAAGCCCATTCACATAAAACATTCATGATTTTAAGTGCCTTTAGTGAAGATTTGAGGAAAGGATAGCAGCAGAGTGTATACAGCAGCAACAGAACAACCTCTAATGGATCAGGCAGCCTCTCTTGTCTCAAAATGTTCTTTGGCCACCCACCACTATGGAATTTTACTGAATTTCTTTTTGTCAGCCTTTCTGTATCAAGTTGGCTCCTGTTTCTCCCTGTTCAGCCCTGTAATTTCGATTTTTTTTCTCTCCATTCCTTCTTCACTCTACCTCTTTCTCCTTTTCTTTATCTCCGTTTTCCCTCTTCTCTCCCTCTTCCTCTTTCTTTCTCCCCTCCAAACCCACTAATGTGCTCTGAGGTAGTGAGCCCTTCACTTAACAAAAATCCCTCCTCTTCCTCCTCCTCCCCCCCACCATTGCCAAAAGGCAGCAGTGCCAGTTTATTACCCTGAAACAGAAAGCACGACATTAATTTCAATGTAATAAAAATGCTTTAAAAAACACTTCCCTGCAAATTATTTATTTAAATTAAGAAAATTGTGTTGGTTGCAGGTTTTTGCTAAGCAGGGTATTAATGAGTTTGTTAATATTCTCTACTCCTCCATTCATCTTCCATTTGCCTAGAAAATAAATTCCAGTTCCTATCCGATTATCAGTATTTACCTTATTTGCCATTGATGTTGTTTTTGTTTCGTTTTTCCTTTAGTGTTTATTCTTGGTCCATTTTATGCTGCTATAACACAACACCACAGACTAATTTATAAGGAATAGAAGTTTATTTGGCTCATGGTTCTGGAGGCTGGGAAGTCCAAGATCAAGGGGTTGCATCGATTGCTGACTCATAACATGGAAAGAGAGTACACTGCATAGAAGAAAGGCCAAACTCATTCTTTTATCATGAGCCTACTCCTGAAATAACTCACTCTCAAGATAATGGCATTAATCCATTCATGAAGGCAGAACCCTCATGACCTAATCACCTCTTAAAGGTCCTATTTCCTAACACTGTTGCATTAGGGATTAAGTTTTCAACACATGAATATTGGGGGACACATTCAAACGATAGCAAGAGTTCTTTGTGTGACTCGGTGTGGTTCAGCAAATTGCGATTGGTCTGCTATAGTGGACTTTCCCCTCACCTCCCAAATGTTTATTTTGAAAAATTTCAGTATAAAGAATGATGGAAGGAATTGTTGAAAGAATATGTCATCGAGTTTCTACTGTTGTTAACATTGTATCATATTTGCCTTTTCATCCATCCAACCACCCATCCATCTAGCCACCTTATAATTACTATCATTACTTATTATTACTATTATTTTTAAAGACACCTCTATTAAAGCAACCATCTTATTTTTTGATTTTATTTATTTTCAAAGTTAGTTGCAGACATTAGTATAATTTACTCGTAGACATTTTAGCGTGAACATAATTAACTGGAGTATAATACTTGTTTCAAACTTCTTTTTATTTTTGAGGTAAAATTTACATACAGTGAAATCCAAATGTTAAGTTTACCACTAGATAAATTTTGATAAATGCATATGCCTGGGCTTCACAAACCCTTTTGAATATATAGAAAATTTCCAGATAATTTATTTTGTTGTTTTTTCACACACTATTATCTAGACTTTTCCAGGCCCGAGGAAACTATTAGAGGGGAAAGTACTTGGTATAGTAAAATAGATTTTTGTTGTGTTTGTTTTTAAGGTGCAGAAACACATCACAGATTAAGGTCTACATCTGTGCTTTTTGTTATTGTTCCAGTTTGATCTCAGTGACATTACAAGCAAGCAGAAATACTCAGACATGAAATGGCCCCTGCCTGTGAGTTAAGAGCAGGAACTAGGTCTATTTTTTTTTGATATGTATCTCAACTACCTGGAATACTTTATACTTTTGGCACTCAATAAATATTTGTTGCTGCCAGACGATCTGCCACAAAAATTTACTGGGTCTATTTTATGGCTATTGTTTGTTCACCTTGGAAATAATCTTGGGATCATAGAAGTCAAAGTCATGGAGAGCAGCACACAGGTTTCTCAGCTGTTCATCAGTTCTTTACAGTAAAGCAAGGTTAAAGGTAGATGGTATGATACTGAGAGCTTCTCAAAGGTACAGAGGTGAATAGAGGAAAAAGAGCAGATAAATTCAGACAGAATGTCGTTAAGGTCCTAGCAGAAAAAAGACCTGAATTCTGAGTTCTCTTATGCTTTCTACTGGAGTTCCGACTCTGTGCTTGACCTTTCCAGGGCCTGCAGGTGCATGAAGATGGGTGGTTACTATTCCTAGAAAATGTTTATGTAGAAAAATACTGATACATGCTGATGTAGTTTGGCTGTGTCCCCACCCAAATCTCATCTTGAATGGAACATATTGCAAAGTGATAGCATGATATTTTACTAAACTAAGTTACTGTCAAGACATTCAGAGATATTTTTAAATGGTACACCAAATTTCAACACCCTGAATGCTCACTCAAGCTGATTACAAACGATTGCTTGCCATTCTTTGTTTATGAGTGTGATTACCACCTGCAGTAACTTAGAGACAACTATTCAGGGTGAAATCTGCCTCTGAGTTGCCGTCCTGGTCACAAATCTTTTCCTTCCCATGTGGAAATCTTTTCCAGAAGAAATAATAACAATAGTATTTTGGTTAGTGTTCAGTTGTGGAGAGTAAAATGCACTCTAGCTAGTTTAAGCAGTAAGATATTCATCATGGAGCATTAAATGACTCACAGATTTTATGTTGTGTCCAGGAATGGTTCCCAAAGTGACACTGGCTGTCAAGGGATTATGCCTTTGCTACTATCAGAAAGCCATGGTATAGGAAAGATACCATCACAGCTGTTAGCTCTAGAGCCTCTGCTATCAGTGGAAAATAGCCTACTAAGTTAGGAAACATTTGCTACAGCTGCTCTCCCAGGCTGTGCCACTGCAATTCTAAGGCACATAAACAAAATTGGATTCCAGACTCTAGGCTGAGTGTCATTCCTGGACATTCAACCTAGAAGTTTAACATCTGATTGTAGGAACTTAAATCTAGAATCCTAGGTGCAAGGGATTGGGAAATGGTGCAAGGGATTTAGTCCCATTATATTAAAAGAAGTTAGAATGCATGCTTGCTGGCCAGTGTTTACTAGAAATATCTAGCATTTGTCAAGAACCTGTATGTGAGTCATGGTGATTACTTCTTCACATGAATCATCTGAGTCTTATAACCACCCAATTAGGTAGTTATGTCCTATTAGTGAGATACTATTATTATAGCCACTTTTACAGATGAGGAATCTGCTGGTAGGAACAGTTACTTTCTCAAGCTCAGGTCACAGAACAAGAACATGGTGAAGTTGGCATTTGAACCTAATTATGTTTGACTCTAAATTCTGGAATCTGATCTCTTAACAATCATACTATACTGTTTCTACTAGTTTTTGAACTTGACAGATGATTTAGGGTATCTGGCAGAAGAAATTTCCAAGCAGCAAAGCATTCAAGATGTAACTAGGATGTGGTTAAAGGCATTCTGTTTTATAAGGGAAGCAGAGCATAAAAGTTTGGAAAATTTGCAGCCTGACAAGGTGATAGAAAAGAAAATCCCATTTTCTGAGGAAAAATCCAAGCTGGCTGCAGATATTTGCATATGTAATGAGGAACTGAATGTTAATCCCCAAGACAATGGGGAAAATGTCTCCAGGGCATGTCAGAGGTCTTCATGGCAGCCCCTCCCATTACAGGCCTAGAGGCCTAGGAGGAAACAGTGGTTTTGTGGTCTGGGCCCAGGGAACCCATGCTGTGTGTGGCCTAAGGACTTGGTGCCCTATGTCCCAGCCACTCTAGCTGTGGCTGAAAGGGACCAATGTAGAGCTCAGGCCATGGCTTCAGAGGGTGCAAGCCTGCCAGTGCACAGAAGTCAAGAATTGGGGTTTGGAAACCTCTTCCTAGATTTCAGAGGATGTATGGAAGTGCCTAGATGTCCAGGCAGAAGTTTGCCACAGGCGTGGGGCCCTCATGAAGAACCTCTGCTAGTGCAGTGCAGAAGGAAAATGTCAGGTGGAAGCCCCCACACATAGTCCCCATTGGGGCACCACATAGTGGAGCTGTGAGAAGAAAGTCACCATCCTGCAGACCCCAGAATGGTAGATCCACTGACAGTATGCACTATGTGCCTTGAAAAGCTGCAAGCACTCAACACCAGCCCATGAAAGCAGCAAGGAGTAGGGCTGTACCCTGCAAAGCCACAGGGGTGGAGCTGCCCATGACCATAGGAACACACCTCTTATGTCAGCATGCCCTGGATGTGAGACATGGAGTCAAAGGAGATCATTTTGGATCTTTAAAATTTGACTGCCCCGCTGGATTTTGGAGTTTCATGGGGCCTGTAACCCCTTTGTTTTGGCCAATTTCTCCCATTTGGAATGGCTGTATTTATCCATTGCCCGTACCCCCATTGTATCTAGGAAGTAACTAACTTGCTTTTGATTTTACAGGCTCATAGGCAGAAGGGACTTGCCTTGTCTCGGATGAGACTTTGGACAGTGGACTTTCGAGTTAATGCTGAAATGAGTTGAGACTTTGGGGGACTGTTGGGAAGGAATGATTGGTTTTGAAATATAAGGACATGAGATTTGGGAGGGACCAGGGGCAGAATGATATGGTTTGTCTCTGTGTCCCCACCCAGATCTCATCTTGAATTCCCATGTGTTGTGGGAGGGACCTGGTGGGAGGCGATTGAATCATGGGGGCAGGTCTTACCTGTGCTGTTCTTATGGTAGTGAATGAGTCTCACAAGATCCGATGGTTCTATAAGGGGGAGTTTATAAGCACCTTCTCTGCCTGCTGCCATCCATGTAAGATGTGACTTGCTCCTCCTTGCCTTCCACCATGATTGTGAGGATTCCCCAGCCACATGGAACTGTTAACCTCTTTCTTCAGTTAAACCTCTTTCTTTTGTAAATTGCCCAGTCTCAGGTATATCTTTATTAGCAGCATGAAAACAGAGTAATACAAGAGTGAAGGGGGGAAGCCCCTTAACAAAACTATCAGATCTTGTGAGAACTCACTATCACTAGAACAGCATGGAGGTCACCGCCCCCATTATTCATTTACCTCCCACCAAGTCCCTCCTACGATGTGGGGATTATGTGAACTCCAGTTTGAGATGAGATTTGGGTGAGGACAGAGCTAAACCATATCCGTAGTTAATAGTCACGGAAGTTGGAAATCCTGAGGCATATGTGGACTAATTGCACATATTCTAATTTGGTTAGCATGAACAGCAAATAAAATGGAGCAGAGGAAAACATGGCTGAAAAGGCCTTGAATGCTAAGTCATTTGGAATTCCTTTTGTAGATTGTCAGGAACCCTGAAGGTCCTTGAGCAGAGGGGTTACATGAGAGCTCTGTTATATGAAGATATTAGGATCTTTTGGATAATCTGGAGTTAGAGGACTAGAGATCAAATTAGATTGGAGCTTCACCTTTACAAAAAATAAAAAAAAATTAGCCAGACATGGTGATGTGCACCTGTAGTCCAAGCTACTTGGGAGGCTGAGGTGAGAGGATCACTTGAGCCTGGGCAGTTGAGGCTGCAGTGAACCGTGATGGTGCCACTGTACTCCAGCCTGGGTGACAGAGAGAGAGCCTGTCTCAAAAAAAAAAAAAAAGATTGGAAATTGATATAATGACTTTTGAGAACTGACAGATAGATACTCTAATTTGATGACAGTGAAAGATAAACTGCATATGAAGATTAGAATAAAGAGAGCTGGACTTAGCAGTTCTTAACAACTAATTGGATGTTGATAGCAAGGAAGAGAGAAGAGTCAGATTATTCTGAGGTTTTCTTCCTGGGTCATGAGAACAATGGTTTCATTAATAAAAGTGCATAAGGGCATAAGAAGTGCATAAGTTCTTAAGAAGAATATACTTATATGGGAAATTAATGAGTTCGATTTTGGATTTTTCAAGTGAGAATACTGGTGTGACAACCCAAGAGACATGGCCAAGAAATTTGGAAATGTGGAATGGAGAATCAGAAGAGAAGTCAGACTAGAAGCATAAAATTTTAAATGTATCTACTTATAGCAGTTCTCAACATAGTTGTACTTCAGTAGCACCTGGAGAGCTTTAAAAAATACGTGTGCTGGACCCCAGAGATTCTGATTTAATTGGTAAGGCTAAACATTTTGATTTAATCAGTTTGGTCAGTGATGCAGATTTAATTAGAATAGGGTAGGGACCTGGTATTTTTATAGTTTGTAAAGCTCCCCAGATGATTCTAATGTACAACCATGTTTGATAACTACTGACAGAGGTAATTCATGAGCCATGAGGTTGGGCAGGATTTGAAAAGGATAGTATAAAAAGAGAGAAAAGAAAGTTAATGATAGAGCCCTTTATTGCATTTATGTTCAATTAGTAGAAAGAGAAGTCAGACACTAGGCAAAGAGGTAGAAAATAAACCAGGAAAAGAGCCAGAGAGTTGAGAGGAGTCAGCAATGCCACATGCCACAGAGAGCAGAGGAGACTTCTAAGAAAGGGTTTAATAGAGGCAAGGGGTGGCATTGGAGGACATGTTATGATTTGCTTTGTACATGCTTGCTCACTGTTCTCTCCTGGTTAAGTTACAAATTCATAATTAAAAGGAAGAAGCTGAGAGATGAAAAGCTGAGAAAGTGGCTAGACAGGCAGGTTTACTGGGGTAAGCCTTGAGATGAATGAAATGATTTCAGAACTTAGTTGGAGTTTTGGAATCCAGGATTTCAGAAATGTAGCAAACCTGCTTGATGACAATCCAGTGGGCATAGTTCTGAGAGAGGAGTGGTGTAGTGAAGAGCCAAGTATGTTGTAGGAGTCTTGGTCAGACAACTGTGAGGTTACAATTCAGTGGATCTTTACATGTATGATTAAATCAGCTATGATGTGACAAGACTTGGAGTACAAAGGAGAATGCTGAACCAGATGCCTGAAGTTTTTTTAATTTTTTAAAAAATTTATTTATTTATTTATTTATTTTTTGAGACAGAGTCTGGCTCTGTTGCCCAGGCTGGAGTGCAGTGGTATGATCTCGGCTCACTGCAAGCTCCGTCTCCCAGGTTCACGCCATTCTCCTGCCTCAGCCTCCCAAGTAGCTGGGACTACAGGCGCCTGCCACCACGCCTGGCTAATCTTTTGTATTTTTAGTAGAGATGAGGTTTCACCATGTTAGCCAGGATGGTCTCGATCTCCTGACCTCATGATCTGCCTGCCTCGGCCTTCCAAAGTGCTGGTATTACAGGCATGAGTCACTGCGCCCGGCTGAAGTTTTTTTTTTTTTTTAGCTGCTTATTTTAAAAACTGGCACATTGCAAATGTATATGTTTACAGGGTACAATTTGATGCTTCAATACATATCTATATATGGATCATGTTGTATAATGTTCCCATCAGGGTAGTTAATGTGTTCTTCACTTCATGCATTTGTTTGTGGTGAGACCATTCAAAAACCTTTCGTCTAGCTCTTTTGTGATATACAATATTTTGCTGTTAACCCTAGTTACCCTACTGTGCAATAGAATAGCACAGTAGAACCTATCTAATTGTAACTTTGTATCTGTTGATCAACCTCTCTCCATTTTTCTCTTCTCCCTTCCCTCCCCAGTTTCTGGTAACCATTGATCTACTCTCTGCTGCTATAAAATCAACATGTGAATTTTTTCAGATTCCATGTCTAAGTGAGATCATACGGTATTTGTCTTTCTATATCTGGCTTATTTCACTTAACGTGATATCTAGATTCATCACAGATTACATCACATGGGTGTTGTTGCAAATAACAGGATTTTATTCTTTTTTATGGCTGAATAGCATTGCATTGTGCGTATATACCACATTTTCTGTATTCATCCATTGTTGGACATGTAAGTTGATTCCATATCTTGGCTATTGGAACTAGTGCTGCAATAAACATGGGGATGTATATATCTTTTCATCATACTGATCTCATTTACTTTGTATATATACCCAGTAGTGAAATTACTCGATTAGATAGTGGTTCTATTTTTAAGTTTTTGAGGAATCTCCATGTAGTTTTTTTGTAATGGCTGTATTAGCTTACAATCTCACCAACAGTATGTAAGTGTTCCCCTTGTTTTCACATCCTTATCAACACTTGTTTTCTTTTGTATTTTTGATAATAGCCATTCTGACTGGCATGAGGTTGCATCTCATTGTGATTTTGATTTGCATTTTCCTGATAATTAGAGATGTTGCACATTTTTTCATACACCTGTTGGGCATTTTTGGTGTTCTTTTGAGAAATGTCTACTCAGATCCTTTGCTTATTTTTAAATCAGATTTTTTTTTTTTTTGCTATTGAGTTATACAAGTTTTAAAAAATATAGTCTGGGCATTAACTCCTTGTCAGATATATAATTTGTGAATATTTTCTCCTATTCTGTAGGTTTTCTTTTCTCTCTATTTTTCCCATTGCTGTGCAAAAGCTTTTCATATTACTATACTCGCATTTGTCTGTTTTTGCTTTTGTTGCCTGCACTTTTGAGGTCTTATTTTTTAAAAAATTATTACCCAGCCCCATGTTGTGAAGTGTTTCCTCTATGTTTTATTCTATTTTATAGTTTCAGATTTTACATTTAAATCTTTAATCCATTTAATTTGATTTTTTTATGTGGTGCAAGGTAGAGGTCTAGTCTCATTCTTCTGTATGTGGATATCCACTTTTCCCAGCACCATTTATTGAAGAGTCTTTTTACTTTTTAATTTTATGTTTAGGGGGTGTAGGTACAGGTTTATTACACAGGTATGTTGTGTGATGCTGAGGTTTGAACTTCTAATGATCTCATGACCCAAGTGGCAAATACAGTACCTGATAGGTAGTTTTCAACACTTGCTCCTCCCTCCTTTCTCCCTTTATTTGAATTCCTAGTGTCTGTTGTTCCTGTCTTTGTACCATTTGTACCCAGTATTTAGCTTCCACTTATGAGAATATGTGGTATTTGGTTTTCTGTTCCTGAATTAATTTGTCCATGATAGTGGCCATCAGTTGCATCCATATTACTTCAAAGGACATGATTTCATTCTGTTTTTATGGCTGTGTAGTATTCCATGCTATATAAGTACCACATTTTCTTTATCTAATCCACCATTGATAGGTGCCTGGGTTGATTTCATGTCTTTGCTATTGTGAATAGTGCTGCGCTAAGCATGGGAATACATGTATCTTTTTGGTATTAATAGAATGATTTATTTTTCTTTGGGTATATACACAGTAATAGGATTGTTGGGTTGAATGATAATTTTATTTTCAGTTCTTTGAGAAATCTCCAAACTGCTTTTCACAGGGGCTGAAGTAATTTACATTCCCACCAACAATGTATGAGCATTCCCTTTTCTCTGCAGCCTCACCATTATCTGTTATTTTTTGACTTTTTAATAGCCATTCTGGCTGGTATTAGATGGTATCTCACTGTAGTTTTGATTTGCATTTCTCTAATGATTAGTGATGCTGGGCATTTTTTTGTATGTTTCTTGGCCACTTATATGTCTTCTTTTGAGAAGTGTCTGTTCATATCCTTTGCCCATTTTTATTTTTTTTAGGACAAGGCCTTGCTCTGTTGCCTAGGCCGGAGTGCAGTGGCATGATCATGACTCGCTGCAGCCTCGACCTCTGGGGCTTAAGCAATCCTCCCACCTTAGCCTCTTGAGTAGCTGGGACCACAGGTATACATAAACACACCCAGCTAATTTTTAATTTTTTGGTGGAGGCGAGGTCTCATTTTATTGCCCAGGCTGGTCTTGAACTCCTGGGCTCAAGGAACTCACCCATCTCAGCCTCCAAAATTGCTGGGATTACAACTGTGAGGCACCATGCCCAGCCTGCCCAATTTTAATGGGGTTATTTGACTTTTGCTTATTGATTTGTTTAGTTCCTTATAGATTCGGGGCACTAGTCCTTTGTTGGATGTGTAGTTTGTACATATTTTCTCCCATTCTGTAGGCTGTCTGTTTACTCTGTTGGTAGTCTCTTCTGTTGTGCAGAAACTTGTTAGTTAAGTAGATCTCACTGGTCAATTTTTGTTTTTGTTGCACTTACTTTTGAGGACTTTGTCACAAATTCTTTGCTTAGGCCAATGTCTGGAAGAGTATTTCTTAGGTTTTCTTTTAGGATTTTCATAGTTTGAAATCTTGTATTTAAGTCTTTAATCCATCTTAGTTGATTTTTACATATGGTGAGAGGTAGAGGTCCAGTTTCATTCTTCCGCATATGGTTAGTCACTTTTTGCAGCACCATTTATTGAATAGGGTGTCCTTTCCCCATTGCTTATTTTTGTTGACTTTGTCAAAGATCAGATGGATATAGGTGTGCAGCTTTATTTCAGGGATCTCTATCCTATTACATTGGTCTGTGTGTCTGTTTTTGTATCAATATTATGTTGTTCTGTTTACTATAGCCTTGTAGTATAATTTGAAGTTGGGTAATGTGATGCCTCCAGCTTTGTTCTTTTTGCTTAGGATCATTTTGACTATTCAGGCTCTCTTTTGTTCAGTATGAATTTTAGAATAGTTATAATTTTGTGAAATATGACATTGGTAATTTCATAGGAACAGCATTGAATTTGTAGATTTCATTGAGCAGTATGGCCATTTTAATGATACTGATTCTTCCAATCCATGTATGTGGAATGTTTTTCCATGTGTTTGTGTCATCCCTGATTTCTTTCAGCAGTGTTTTGTAGTTCTCATTGCAGCAATCTTTAACCTCTTTGGGTCGATGTATTTCTAGGTATTTTTTCTTTTCAGCTGTTGTGAATGGGAGTGTGTTTTTGATTTGGGCAAGAGAGCAAAACTCCGTATCTAAAAAAAAAAAAAAAAAAAAAAAAAAAAAAAAAAAAAGCTACTGAATTTTGTACATTGATTTTGTATTCTGAAACTTTGCTGAAGTTGTTTATTAGGTCTAGGAGTCTTTTGGCAGAACCTTTGGTTTTTTAAGGTATAGAATGCTATCATTAGTGAAGAGAGACAATTTGACTTCCTTTTTTTCTATTTGGATAACTTTTATTTTTGTCTCCTGATGATTGCTTTTGCTAGGACTTCCAATACTATGAATACAAGTAGTGAGGTTGAAATCCTTGCTTTTTTGCAGTTCTTAGATGCTTCCAACTTTGCCCATTCAGTATGATGTTGACTGTGGGTTTGTCAGAGGTGGCACTTTTTATTTTTAGCTATGTTCCTTTGATGCCTAGTTTGTTGAGGAATTTTATCATGAAAGTATATTAGAGTTTATCAAAATCTTTTTCTGCATCTATTGAGAGTTAGGGAGGAGTCTCTCTTTGATTTTTTGGAATGTTTCAATAGGATTGGTACCAGCCCTTCCTTGTATGTCTGGTAGAATTTGGCTGTGAATCCATCTGGTCCAGGGCTTTTTTTGTTTGTTTGGTAGGTATTTTTATTACTGATTCAATTTCATTACTCATTATCGGTATGTTCAGGATTTTTGTTTCTTCCTGTTTCAATCTTAGGAGTTTTGTGTTTTCAGGAATTTATCCATTTCCTCTAGATTTTCTAATCTGTATGCATAGCCATGTTCATAGTAGACTCTGGGGACCTTTTATGTGTCTGTGGAATCAGTTGTAATGTCACCCTTTGTCATTTCTTATTGTGCTTACTTGGATAATCTTTTTTTCTTGGTTAATCTAGGTAGCCATCTATCAATCTTGTTTATCCTTTCAAAGAACTAATTTTTTATTTCGTTGATTCTTTATGTGGTTTCTGGATCTCAATTTCATTTAGTTCTGCTCTGATTTTAGTTATTTCTTTTCTTTACCGCCAAGATTTCAGTTTGGTCATTTAAATGTTCTTTTTAATATCTCTTTGTTGAATTTCTCATTCAGATCATGAATGTTTTCTTAGTTTCATTAAATTGTTTGTGTTCTCTTGTATCTCACTGAATTTCCTTAAGATCATTATTTTGAACTTCTTTTCAGGCATTTCATAAATGTCCTCTTCTTTGGAGCCTGTTACTGGAGACTGTGTTCCTTTGGGGGTGTCATGTCCTTACTTTTTCTTGTTTCTAGTGTCCCTTTGTTGATATCTGCACATCTAATAGTGATTTTTTTTTTTTAGTTTTATGGAGTAGCTTTTGTAGGGAGAGATTTTTTCCTGTAGATACGTCTAGAGTATCAATTGGGTATGGTACGTTGGCTTTATTTCTGGTGAATTCGGTAACATGGTCCCCATGCAGTTTCTTCAGCTATTATTCTCATCAGTGATGTCTGTGATTGCTTCAGTGACTTAGGCTGTGGGAGTTTTGATGGTATTGGCACAGGGTTGCTGGGAGCAGAGGCACTGGTCTGATTGTCAGGCTGGGTACATGCAGTCACAGAGGGCTAACAGGCTATCTGGTGGGCTTTCCAGGGAGGCAGAGCTGCCGCTGGACTGGATGTTGGAGTTAGTGTGGGTGTGGTGGTGCCAGATGGCCCTGCAGTGGTGTATCCACGAAAGCAGGATACCACAGGAGAAGCTGTCAGGCTGGACATGGGCATGTATAGACTCAGTGATCTAGTCAGCTTTGCAGCACAGGTGTATGTGAGGTGGCTGGCCAGCTGTTCAGCAGCTTCCTTACTGTATAGGTTTGCCTGTTTCCTGTGGGGTAATGTGCCATGTAGGTTCAGATGCCAGGGTCTCAGTTGTTATGTGGCCTAGGCTTCACACAGCTGGGGTCATAGTGCTGCAGGCATCCAGATGAACTTGGTAGAATGATGGTGAGTCTCAGAGACAGTGAGACTCAGTCACAGAGACTGGCTCTTAGTGCAGGGCACACTCTAGCTGTGGGTCCAGTGTCAACAGGGCATTAAGCATAGCAGCTTACATTATTGAGGTGGGAGGTGCTCAAGATAGGCTTCTCTGAGGCAATGCAGCTAAACAAACTCGATTACTCTCCAAACTGAATTTGGAGCTTTTGAGGACTGGAGGACTCTCCTGTAGCAAGGATTGCTGGCATTTGTGTTGGTAATGGGCACCACTGCATATCTGCAGCGTACCTCTTCCCTATAAGAAGTTCCCCCTGACTTCAAGCTGATCTTGGGAGACAATGTGGCAAAGTCAGAATGCCTTTCTCACCTCTCTATCGTGCTATCCTGTGCTTCTATTCTCCACAGGGATTTCGTTGCTCCCTTGGTGTCTGCCAGCATACTTCCTCAGTCACTTTAGTTGACATATAGTTGTTTATTTATTGTTTTGGTCCCTTTATGTGGGACAGGAGTCAAACCAACTTGGCAACCTTTGATGATGTCACTACCTGGGATGGATGGAGTCTTATTTTGAGGGAGTGGTTTGGAGGTTGGTAATCATGGTAATGTGGATGGGAAGATAATGGTGGTTATATATAGACATGAGAGTTTCAAAGGAGAGGGCATTGTCAAGGGATATTTTTTAAAATCTGAAAATCGTAGCACGGACTTTAGAGAGTGGTAGCCCAGCATTTCCTTCTCTGGCTACATGGATCCAAAGGTGAGTGAAAGCATGTTTTCTTTCTCTCAGTATCTTTGTCACTTAACTTGTTGAATAAGTTTCTCTTTGTTAGAATTAGGTTCGGAATAACAATTTCCTTTTTGGTTACTCAGTTTTCTGAGAAGTGGAATTATCAACAAAGAAACAGGAATATTTCAGATCATCTGTATGTAAGAATCAAGTGAGATTGTATATTTCAGAGTGTTTTAAAAAGAGCAAAGTATTCCAAATATCTTTATTCCTATTAATCACATTAAAAATGGGATGAGAACTGAACTACCCATAAAGTTTCAACAAATGATGCCATTATTTGTAGATGAGTAAAATTTTAATTAAAAAAAGACCAATATTGTATAAATTACTAAGTTCATAAGTTCTTAAGCTCTTTTATACTTGGTCCTGTGATCCTGGGTTGGGAACTCTGTAGACCCCATATTGACTTTATAAGCTGCTTTCTGTTGGGCTATGCCAGTAGGGGGTATAAAAGGGAGACTGGTAGGCCAGATGAGAAAGAAGGGACTTGATTCTTTCCCTGGGCTTCCAGCTTTCTTTCTGCCTTGTGTCTGTTCCTGTGAGCATCAGTACTGCAACACTTCTTCACCAGGCAACTAAAATTCCCTCCTATATATATATTTTGAGACAGAGTCTCCTCTGTAGCTCAAGCTGGAGTGCAGTGGTGTGATCTTGGCTCACTGCAACCTCTGCCTCCTGGGTTCAGACAATTCTTGTGCCTCAGCCTCCTGAGTAGCTGGGATTACAGGCATGTGACACCACGCCTGGCTAATTTTTTGTAGAGATGGGGTTTTGCCATGTTGGCAAGGCTAGTTTTGAACTCCTGGCCTCAGGTTGTCCACCAGTCTTGGCCTCCAAAGTGCTGGGATTATAGACCGGAGCCACTGTGCCTGGTCTCCTTCTATAGTTTATCTAAAGCTAGTTTGCAAATTTTCCAACACCTGAAGAAAAAAACTTATCATGTGCAACCCCCTTTGTTCTCAACATGTGCACCAGGCAAGTGGCATCTCTTTTTCAGAGGTTTGGGTCCCCATGGGATCCTTCTTCCACATTAGTAAGTTTTAACAACCTCTTCTCTTGTTTCCCCAACTCTATGAGTGGTACCTGTTTCTGTAAAGTTGCCGTCTCTCTGATTTCTTAGGGGGTCTCTTTTATCCTCTAGTTTTCAGTTCTTTGTATTAAATTCTCTCTGTCCAAATAGCTGATATGGTTTCTGCCTCTTTACTCAACCCAGACTGATAGAATTGTCATACTAATTTGTTAATTAGCAAGACAATTTAGGGTCATATCTTAACTGTACATACTGTCTAGTATTTACTATTTAGTTTATACTGTTATAATACTTAGTGAATAATGATGACATATTAAAAATTAATTAAAACAGATATTATCTATAATAATAAAAATCAAGTTTAGCACTATGAAAAACTTACTACATTGCCTTTATTTTTATCATTTTATTTCATACTGATGAAAACTTCATCAGAACCTTACCAACCTGTAGTGAGCCATTTAGGAACTATCTACTTAAGAAAAAGGATTAGGCTTTATGTTAAAATCTTTCACTTCAGTCAAGAATAGCACGTTTAGGTAATTTAATGGACATTTCTGAGCTCCAAATCAGTCCAGATTAAGCTCTGAATTTACTTTTGAAAGATAGAATATAAATGCCAATCACGAAAATTCAATTTGAGATAGTTAATTTGAAAATTTCTGAGATCAGTGTTGTTCCTTTAGTATCTTTCTTCCCTGTGGAACTTTTAAATTTAAGATAGAAATCTTCAGTTTAGAAATCAGGGGAAAATGGAGAATAGGAGACAGGACTAACTTGCAGCTCACACTTAGATAGACAAAGAAGGTGTGGAGACTCACATCATGAACTTTTGTTCCAAGAACTAACACAGGAACATACCAGAAAAACTGAAACAATTCACAAACCCTTTGAAAGCAGCAATTTGCTGCTTCAAATGCCATGAGACAGCTGAAAATTTTTGAGTGCCCAAAGTGTGAGAAGGTGAAAGTCTGCTTCTGTCCAGACACCCTCACTGGGGAGCCTGAAAATCCAGATCATGAGAGAAGGATTTAACTTTACATAGAGCTGAAATGAATGTAGAGAGCTGAGCAAAATATAAAAGTAGAAGAAGCAGTGGGAAAAGCCCTGTAGGCACTCCCAGTCCCCAGAAAAGCCCAGGGAAGCTATGTTTGACTTTATCTCACAGGAGTTCTTGAGGAGGGCTGCCAGTGGAATTTGGGGAGTGCCATAGGGAGAGAAAGAAACTTTCAGCTAAATGTTGTAATAATTTCAGCCAAGTGCAAATTTTCCAGGGCAGAATCTCAGGGTTGGGAAGGTGAATGGGAAGTGCAAGGTGAGCAAAGACACCATGGTGGAGGAGGGGGTGAAGCCTGAAAGCCCTGGTTGCTCTCTCAGTGGGGACTCTTGTAGCCTGGGGCAAGTTTTCAGCCCTGCTCAGCTGAATATAAACTGAATTGCCTGGATATAAACTTGATGCTGTTGGGGGAGCATGGTGGGCAAGAGGTTGGTCTTTCTAGCTGCATAGGAGAGGGGTGAGACCTGTCACTGCTGGCTTTCACCCACTTCCCTGGTGACCTAATATCCAGAATCTACAAGAAACTCAAACAAATTAGCAAGAAACAAACAAAGAATCCCATCAAAAAGTGAGCTAAAGACACTAATAGTTCTCAAAAGAAGAAATTTAAATGGCCAACGAACATATAAAAAATTCTCAACATCACTAATTATCAGGGAAATGCAAATTAAAACCACATTGTGATACCACCTTCCTTCTGCAAGAATGACCATAATAAAAAAAATAGATGTTGAAATGGATGTTGTGAAAAGGGAACACTTTTACATTGTAGTGGGAATGTAAGCTAGTACAACCACTATGGGAAACAGTGAGGAGACTCCTTATAGAACTAAAAGTAAATTTACCATTTGATGCAGCAGTTTCACTACTGAGTATCTACCCAGAGCAAAAGAAGTCATTATGTGAGAAAGAAACTTGCACATGCATGTTTATAGCAGCACAGTCTGCAGTTGCAAAAATATGGAACCAGATCAAATGCCCATCAATCAATGCATGTATAAAGAAAATGTGGTATATTTATACTATGTGGTATATATGTATTCCATGGAATACTACTCAGCCATAAAAAGGAACAAAATAATGGAATGTATAAAGAAAATGTGATATATATATATATATCACACATATATATATGTGTGTGTGTGTGTGTGTGTGTATATATATATACACACACACACACACACACACACCATGGAATACTATTCAGCCATTAAAAAAGAACAAAATAATGGCATTCACGGCAACCTGGATGGAACTGGAGACCATTATTCTAAGTGAATTAACTCAGGAATGGAAAACCAAACATCATATGTCCTCACTCATAAGTGGGATTTAAGCTCTGAGCACACAAAGGCATCAAGAATGATACAGTGGACTTTGGGGATTCATTAGAGATTTATTAGATTTATTAGGATTTATTAGAGAAGTAAAGAAATGAAAAAATGAAGTGCTCAAGTCAAATCCAAAATGCATTTACTATTTACCAAAGAATCCAGTTAAAAGCAGTATTTAAAGAATAAATTCCCTGAAGATGTAACAACCTAAGATTTTATTCTCAAATGAGTTTTAATCTGTTTTTGCCACGTTCCACTTTCTGGTAATTTCAAATCATTCTTTCTTCATTCAGTTTCTTCCTCTCCCCCTTTTTTTCTTCCATTGGTGTATTTTCTTGGAGAAACTGTAGCCAATTCTAGTTAGTCTGAGTCAAAACATAAACTTATTAATAGAATACAGAGATAATGAACAGAATTGAATGTTGAAATAGTTGTTGTGAAAAGGGAACACTTTTACATTGTTGGTATTTACACTTTTATATTGTTGGTGCGAATGTAAGCTAGTACAACCACTATGGAAAACAGTGAGGAGATTCCTTGTAGAACTAAAAGTAGATCTACCATTTGATCCATCCAGGGGAAAGTGTTGGAGGGTGGTAAGGGATGAAAAAAATTACACATTGGGTACAGTGTATATTGCTTGGGTGATGCGTGCACCAAAATCTCAGAAATCACCACTAAAGAACTTATTCATGTAACCAAACACCACTTGTTCCCCAAAAACCTATTGATATATATAAAAAAGACTATCTTCACTAAAAAATTAAAGTGAAGTAATTATGTGAAGCCAAAGGTTAGTCTCTATTCATATCTATCTCCATATTGAATAAAAGAATTTAAAAATGAGTAAATTAATGAAATAAAAAACACTTCTATTTCTTTGATGTTTCTATCCTCTTTGTTTAACTTATCTCAGAGTGCAACACAGCTTATTTTCATTAAATCATGTGCACCTGTTCTTTTCTCCCCCACCACTTTTTTTTTTTAGCATACACATTAGTGATCCAGAGCATCTTATCTTTTATATTCTGTATCCATAAACTTCTGTTTGTCTTTGAACTTTCAAAATAACAACTCTTAACTTTTAAAGTCTAAATTATATGGTCTTAAGAGTTGATCTAGTTCAGACATGGTCTCCTAATAACTTAATTTACAGAAGAAGAATTACTGTTTTAGATTAACACCAATATTTAAGTGTATATGGTGATGGTGACAGAACCAGCATTGACTTTATTTTGTTCTCTCTGTAGGAACAATTTCCTGGGTAGACATGAATACTTTAAAAACGAATCCAATGGTTATAAATTTTGGCAAACATAGATTCAGGTTTAGGGGAATAATACAAACCTAAAACATATTTAAGCTAAATGATTTCAAATTATTTAATCCATCCTTCCAATTGTGGTGGTGTGTCATTTTACTAAAGCATAGTAATGTTGACTTTTCTTTGTAAATGATATAGCTAGTGCTTTAAAATTTTTATTATTTGTTGGAGGTTATCACTTTGAATTATTTTTATTTCATCTAAAGATAATTTGTTTTCTCTGAACTTTGTTTAATTTTATCTTTTAGCCTAAGTCTAGCAATATACCAGATTTTGGTTGCCTCAAATGAATTTGATTTTTTAATGTATTGATTTTAACTATTTTCTTTTAGTCATTCTAAAATCTTTTTAGCATTTGCCAGAAAAACTCATGAATGATCCTTAGTGATCAGAAAAGACACAGGAGTTCATAACATTGCATCAATTTAAAACAAATAAATGAGCAAAGATGGTTAAATTTATGATAATACCTGTAGTAGAATACCTTGTATGATCATTGTTTAATTCAGAAGAATTGCCCATTACTTGGAATAATCTCCAACATGTGCAGTGCGCATCCATTGACCACATCTATACAGTGACCTTCTGTAAGTTAGTTTCTGTGTGTAACAAACTTACCTAAGAGGGCATACCTTATCCAGCCTAGGTCTATTAGATTATTTCTCTAAAGAATTAAAAATTTGGTATTGAGACATACAGAAACTAGAAGTTTTGGGAATCTGGTCACATCAATGGCAATGCTCTTGAATAAAGTCCATGAGCTCTTGTTTTTGAGATCTCCAGAGTTGTGGTTATTCTTTCCAGTCCTGGGTACTATGTTTTCAATTTTTCTTCAATTCTGTTAATTATCTCTGTCTTCTATTAATAAGTTTATGTTTTGACATAGACTAACCAGAATTGGCTACAGTTTTTTCAAGAAAATACCCCAATGGAAGAAAAAAAGATGGAGGGAGAAACTGAATGAAGAAAGGATGATTTGAAATTACCAGGAAGTGGAACATGGAAAAAACGGATTAAAACTCATTTGAGAATAAAATCTTAGGTTGTTACACCTTCAGGAAATTTATTCTTTAAATATTGCTTTAAATGGAATTCTTTGGTAAATAGTAAATGCATTTTGGCTTTGATTTAACCACCTCATTCTTTTATTTCTCTAATAAACTTGCTCTCACTTTAAAAAAAAAATGCCTTGTAGAACAACTCATGATAATTATTACTGTTGAGAAATAGGAGAAACATATTTTATTAGTCACAATTTTACAGAGAAACAGAACCAATAGGAGATATTGATCTATTTATCTATCTATCATCTATCTATCTAAATATATGACTATAGATACAGATGAGGGAATTTATTATAGGAAGTGGCTCATATGGTTATGGAGGCTAAGAAGTCCCATGGCCTGCTATCTGCAAACTGGAGAACCATAAATTCTGGTGGTGTGATTCAGTGCAAGTCCAAAAGGCCTGGGAATCAGAGGGCTGTTGGGTCTAAATCTAAAAGCCCAAAAACCAGGTGTGTCAATGCCCAAAGGTAGGAGAAAATGAATCTCCGAGCTCAAGCAGAGAGAGCAAACTTGCCTTTACTTTGCCTTTTTATTCTATTCAGGCCCTCAATGGATTGAATGATGCCCACCAATATTTGTGAGAGCAGATCTTCTTTACTCAGTCTACTGATTTAAATGCTAATCTCTTCTAGAAACAGTCTCGTACTCATACCCAGAAATAATGTTTAGCAGCTATCTAGATATCCCTTAGCCTAGTCAAGTTGACACACAAAATTAACCATCACAGATATTTTATTTGACAATTGTATTAAAAGTAGACAATTTTATATCCTCCCAAAAAAGAGAAGAATAACTTTAGTGACTTTCTGTGTTTCAGAGTATTGACAATCTATACTTAGGGAAATGGCTCATATTTATAGGAAATAGTTTGCTATATTTGACCTTAAAATACTTAGCTTTGCAAACTGTTAAACCTGAACACTGTTGTCTCAATCCGAAAATGTGGAACAATAACTCACATTGGTAAATTTTGGTTACATATATCATTAAGATAGTTACTTACCTTTATGTGTCAGTTTATCCTACTGATGTTTATTACATACCTATTATGTGTTAGACTCTATACATATAGTGCCTGGGTTTCATCACTTAAGAAAATAGACAAAATCTCTGCTCTTGAGATGTTTATAGTCTAGTTTTAGAATGGGTACTTTTTGGGGTTGTTAATCAACTTTCTTTTTTAATCAATTTGATGTCCATTCAGATTGTATAAATTGAGACCCTGTAGGGAACTGTTTGAGTATGGGGTTAGCGGGAATGATGGAGGACAACAAAATGTCCACTATATAGACATCAAAATTGTTTAAAATATTCATAATTTTGTTCATTGATGTGGAACAGTGGTCATATTTTGATTCTGGTTAAAAATGAAATTAATATGGCAAATTGAGACTGGGAAATTTGTGAATATATATGCATATTTATAGATGCAAAAATAAATATGTATTTGCCACACACATACATATACACATGCACAAATATTGTGTAAGTATTCTTAATTAGCTATTTTGCCAGGGCCAGCCCAAGTGCTTATTTAACTAACCCCAGGAATTTTAGCACATAGAAGATATTTTAAACTACACAAAATAAACAGAAGCACAGTTTATCACTTTTATAAATTAATTGCAATATTGATATGTAATTAACTCTAACAAATTCAACAGTCATAAAGAAATCATTAAATTGATTTTTAAAACCAATCATTGTCACACTTAATTGCTGATGGCCATTTGCATTTCATAAATGTTACTACTATCTATGAATGTACCCATGTTGTGCTAATGCTAGTTTTATCTGTGAACTGAGTCATATTGGAAGTTATAGCACTGGTTTTGGTCCTTGGGCCTGAATTATTTTTGAAAATACTAAGACTGGTTACCTAGACAAGTTTTCTCTTCTGAAAACTGCATTTTCTTACTAACTTACTAGACAAATCCGACTTTTGCTATCAATTAGCAGAAGATTTTAACTGCAGTTCTCAAAGTAGTTCTCTTTTTCAGTAAGTCTGCAAGGTCAAAAATGTTGCATATTAATACTCAGAATAATTTTTCACTTTTCACCTCCAGAGACTACATAAAGTGATGACATCATGGCTCTTATGTTAATATGTTGAGTTTATTATGACTTTTAAATAAATGAATGAATAAATACATATGTAGGTATTTTCTGAGTTTCAATGTGTAATGTGATAATGAGTGATAGGATCCACATAAACAAAATCTCCTTGGGATCCTGAGATCAGGAAACTTGAGTATTACTGGCTTAGGATAATGTAAACAGTTATTTCAGGAAGTTAGTGTTCACAGTATAAAATTCCAAATCACTCATTTGGATATTTTATGCATTTTTCTGTGTCGTATATAGTTGCCACAGTGTGTCATATAAGCTAAGTCATAAAATGTTGTCTAAAGTGTTTTTAAAAGGTTTACAGAATGATGGTTACCAGAGGCTGGGAAGAGTAGTGGGTGGAGGTGGGGACACACAGGGATTGTTAATGGGGACAAAAATGTAGTTAGATAGAATGAATAAAATCTAGTATTTGATAGCATAACAGAGTGACTACAGTCAGCAATAATTTGTTATACATTTAAAAATAACTAAAAGTATAATTGGAATGTCTGTAACACAAATAAATGATACATGTGTGAGGTGATGGATACTCATTTTTCCTGATGTGATTATAACATACTGTATGCCTGCATCAAAATACCTCATGCATCCTATAAACATTTATACCTATTACATACCCACAAAGATTAAATTTTTTTAAAATTTACACTTTTTAAGTTGCAATAAAATATACATATAAAATGTACTTGGAGGTCCTAGCCAGAGAAATCAGGCAAGAGAAAGAAATGAAAGGCATCCAAATAGGAAAAGAAGTCAAACTATCTCACTTTGCTGACAGTATGATTTTATACCTAGAAAACCCTAAAGACTCCACCAAAAAGCTCCTGAAACTGACAAATAACTTCAGTAAAGTTTCAGGATACAAAATCAAATGTACAAAAATCAGTAGCATTTCTATACACCAATAACGTTCAAGCTGAGAGCCAAATCAAGAATGTGATTACATTTACAAAAACTTAAAAAAATGAAAATACCGAGAAATATATCTAACCAAGGAAATGAAAATATCTTTACAAGGAGAACTATAAAATGCTGTTGAAAAAAACCGGAGATGACACAAACAAATGGAAAAACATTCCATGTTCATGGACTTGAGGAATCAATATTGTAAAGGCCATTCTGCCCAATGCAATCTACAGATTCACTGCTATTCCTATCAAACTACCAATGTCATTTTTCACAGAATTAGAAAAAAATGATTCTAAAATTCTTACGGAACCAAAAAAGAGTCCAAATCACCAAAACAATCCTAAACCAAAAGAATATAGCTGGAGACATCACGTTACCCAATTTTACAATACTATAAGGGTACAGTAACCAAAATAACGTATTACTAGTACAAAGACAGACTCATAGACCAATGAAATAGGATAGAGAATCCAAAATTAAGCCACACACCCATACAGTCACCAGGTCATCGACAAAGCCAACAAAAATAAGCAATGGGGAAAGAAATCCTTATTCAATAAATGGTGGGATAGCTGGCTAGCCACAGGCTGAAGGATGAAACTGGACCTTCACCTTTCACCATATACAAGATGGATTAAAGATTTAAATGTAGACCTAGAGCTATAAGAATCCTAAAAGAGTCTCTACTAAAAATACAAAAAAATTAGCTGGGTGTGTGGCGGGCTTCTGTGATCGCAGCTAGTTGGGAGGCTGAGGCAGGAGAATGGCGTGAACCCGGGAGGCAGAGCTTGCAGTGAGTGGAGATTGCACCACTGCACTCCAGCCTGGGCGACAGAGCGAGAGTCCATCTCGAGAAAAAAACAAAAACAAAAACAAAAAAACAAACAAAAAAAATCCTAGAAGAAAACTTAGGAAACAGCATTGTGGACATTGGCCTGGGAAAGAATTTATTACTAAGTCCTCACAAGCAAACTCAATTAAAACAAAAATTGACAAATGGGACCTAATTAAACTAAAGAGCTTCTGCACAATAAACTAAACTTATCAGCAGAGTAAACGGACAACCTACAGAATGGGAGAAAATATTTGCATATTGTGCTTTTGACAAAGGTGTAATATCCAGAATCTGTAAGGAACTAAAACAATTCAATAAACAAAAACAAATAACCCTATTAAAAAGTAGGCAAAAGACATGAACAGATACTTTTCAAAAGAAGACATACAAGTGGCTAACAAACATATGAAAACATGCTCAATATCTTCAATCATCATAGAAAGGCAAATCAAAACCACCATGAGATACCATTTTACAGCAATTGGAATGGCTATTTGTCAAAACAAACAAACAAACATGCTGGTGAGACTGCAGAGAAAAAGGAATGCTTATACACTGCTGGTGGGGATGTAAATTAGTTCGGCCACTGTGGAAAAAAGTTTAGAGATTTCTCAAAGAATTTAAAACAACTACCATCTGACTCAACAATCCCATTACAGGCTATATATCCAAAAGAAAACAAATAATTCTACCAAAAAGACACAGGCATGCACATATTCATTGCAGCATTATTTACAATAGCAAAGACATGGAATCAACCTAGGTGCCCATCAACAGTGGACTGGATGAAGAAAATGTAGTACATACGCACCATGGAATACTACACAGCCATAAAAATGAAAAAATGTCCTTTGCAACAACATGGATGCAACTGGGAGCCATTACCCTAGGCAAATTACGCAGGAACAGAAATTCAAATACTGTAAGTTCACACTTATAAGTGAGAGCTAAATATTGGGTACTCATGGATATAAAGATGGCAACGATAGAAACTGGGGGCTAGTAGATGAGGGAGGAAAGGAGAAGGGAAAGAGTTGAAAAATTGTTATGTATCATGCTCAGTACCTGGGTGATGGGATTATTTGTATCACAAACCTCAGCATCATGCAGTATGCCCATGTAACAAACCAGCACATGTACCTCCTCAATCTAAAATAAAAATTGAAGTAATAAAATCAATAAATGAAAACCATCAATTATTTCACACATAAAATATCTTCCATCTTTACCATTTTTAAGTGTATAGCTCATTGGAAATAAATACATTTATATAAACATAAAATTTTCCCTTATTCCTCTCTCCTACATTTTCTGACCTCTGGTAACCATCATTCTACTCTCTATTTTTATGAGATGCACTTCTTTAGCTCCTACATATGAGTGAGAAGATGGGATATTTGTCTCTCTGCTCTTGGTTTATTTCACTTAACATAATGGTTCCATCCATGATACTGCAGATGACAGGATTTCATTATTTCTCATGTCTAAACAACATTCCATTGTGTATACATACACCACATTTTCTTTATCCATTTGTATGTTGATGGGCACCTAGGTTGACTTCGTATTTTGGCTATTGTGAATAATGCTGCAACAAATATGGGAGTGCCCATATCCCTTTGATATATTGATTTCCTTTCTTTTGGATGTGTACCCAGTAGTAGAATTATTGGATCATATAATAGTTCTATTTTTAGTCTTCTGAGGAACCTCCATAATGTTCTCCATAATGGATGTACTAATTTACATTTCTACTAGCAGTTGTATGAGGGTTCCTCTTTCTCCACATTGTTGCCAGCATCTGTTATTGCTTGTTTTTTTATATAAGCAATTTTGACTGAGGTAAGATGATATCTCATTGTGTTTTGATTTGCATTTCTCTGATGATTAGTGATATTGAGCACTTTTTTCATATATCTGTTGGCCATTTGCATGTCTTCTTTTGAGAATTGTCCATTCAGATCTTTGGCCCATTTTTGGTTGGATTATTATTATTATTATTTTTTGCTATTGAATTGTTTGAGATCCTTATATATTCTGGATATTAATCTTTTGTCAGATGGATAGTTTGCAAATTTTTTTCCCATTCTATGTGTTGTCTCTTCACCTTGTTGATTCTTTCCCTTGCTGTATGGAAGCTTTGTAACTTGATGTAATTCCATTTGTCTATTTTTGTTTTAGTTGAGTATGCTTTTGACATTTTACACAAAAAAGTTTGCCCAGATAAATGTCATGGAGTGTTTCCCCAATGTTTTCTTCTAGTAGTTTTACAGTTTTGGGTCTTAGATTTAACTCTTTAATCAATTTTGATTTGATTTTGTGTATGGTGAGAGACAGTGGTCTAGTTTCATTTTCTCCATATCATTGTTTAGTTTTACCAGCACAATTTATTGAAAAAGCTGTCATTTTCCCATGTTTTGTTCTTGGTGGCTTTGCCTTTGCTGAAGTACAGTTGGCTGTAAATGTGTAGATTTTCATCTGGGCTCTCTGTTCCATTCAGTTTGTTGATGTGTGTGTTTTATGTCAGTGCCATGTGGTTTTGGTTAATATAGCTTTGTAGTAAATTTTGAAATAAGGTAATGTGATGCCTCCAGGTTTGTTCTTTTTGCCCAGGATTGCTTTGGTTTTTCAGGGTCTTTTGTGGTTCTAGAAATATTTAGGATTATTTAGGATTCTATAAAGAATGTCATTGGTATTTTGATAAAGAATACACTGGTTCTCAGAAATACCATTTGACCCAGCAATTCCATTACTGGGTATATACCCAAAGGATTACAAATCATTCAATAAAGGCACATGCACATGTATGTTTATTGCAGTACTATTCACAATAGCAAATACATGGAATCAACCCAATGCCCATCAGTGATAGACTGGATAAAGAAAATGTGGCACATATACACCATGGAATACTATGCAGCCATAAACAAGGATGAGTTCATGTTCTTTGCAGGGACATGGATGAAGCTGGAAACCATCATCCTCAGCAAACATAACACAGGAACAGAAAACCAAACACTGCATGTTCTCACTCATAAGTGGGAGTTGAACAATGAGAACAGATGGACACAGGGAGGGGAACATCACACACTGCAGCCTGTCGGGGGTTTGGGGGCTAGGGTAGGGATAGCATTAGGAGAAATACCTAATGTAGATGACAGGTTGATGAGTGCAGCAAACCACCATGCCACATGTATACCTATGTAACAAACTTGCACGTTCTGCACATGTATCCCAGAACTTAAAAAAAAAAAAAAGATTACATTGGTTCTGTCAATTGCTTTGGGTAGCATTTTCATTTTAGCAATATTTGTTTTTTTAATTCAGGAACATAAAAAAATGATTACACTGGTTCTGTCAATTGCTTTGGGTAGTATTTTCATTTTAAGAATATTTGTTTTTTTTTTTTTTTTTAAATTTATTTATTATTATTATACTTTAAGTTGTAGGGTACATGTGCATAACGTGCAGGTTTGTTACATATGTATACTTGTGCCATGTTGGTCTGCTGCACCCATCAACTCGTCATTTACATCAGGTATAACTCCCAATGCAATCCCTCCCCCCTCCCCCCTCCCCATGATAGGCCCCGGTGTGTGATGTTCCCCTTCCTGAGTCCAAGTGATCTCATTGTTCAGTTCCCACCTATGAGTGAGAACATGCGGTGTTTGGTTTTCTGTTCTTGTGATAGTTTGCTAAGAATGATGGTTTCCAGCTGACCCAGCCATCCCATTACTGGGGATATACCCAAAGGATTATAAATCATGCTGCTATAAAGACACATGCACACGTATGTTTATTGCAGCACTATTCACAATAGCAAAGACTTGGAATCAACCCAAATGTCCATCAGTGACAGATTGGATTAAGAAAATGTGGCACATATACACCATGGAATACTATGCAGCCATAAAAAAGGATGAGTTTGCGTCCTTTGTAGGGACATGGATGCAGCAAGAATATTTGTTTTTTTAATTCAGGAACATAGAATGTCTTTTTTTGGTATCCTCTTAAATTTCTTTTATCAGAGTTTTATAGCTTTTCTTGTATAGATCTTTCAATTCTTTAGTTAGATTGATTGCTAGGTATTTTCTATTTTTTTGTAGCTATTGTAAATGGGATTGATTTCTTGATTTCTTTTTCAGATTGTTTATTATTGATATTTATAAAGGCTACTAATTTTAATATGTTGATTTCATATCCTGGAACTTTACTGAATTTCTTTATGGGCTCTAACAATTTTTAAAAATGGAATCTTTATGCTTTTCATGTTTTTATGAACAAGGTTAATTTGACTTTTCTTTCTAATTTAGATGCCCTTTATTTCTTTCTCTTGCCTAATTGTTCTGGCCAGGACTTTCAGTATTATGCTGAATAAAAGTGATGATGCTGGGCATCCTTATTTTGTTCCAGTTCTTAGAGAAAAGACTTAACTTTTTCCCATTCAGCACAATGTTGGCTGTGGGGTTGTTATATATGGCCTTTATTATTTTGAGCTATGTTCCGTCTATACCCACTTTGAGGGTTTTTATCATAAAGGATTTTGAAATTTATCGAATGCTTTTTCAGTATCTATTGAAAAAATTATATTGTTTTTGTTCTTGATTCTGTTAATATTATGCATTATGTTTATTGACTTGCATACGATAAACTATTCTTGCATTGCTGGAATGAATCCACTTGTTCATGATGAATGATCTCCTTCATGAATTACTGCATTCTATTTGCTAGTATTTTGTTGAGGATTTTTGTGTTGATGTTCATTAGTGATAGGGGCCTATATATATTTTTTGCTGTGTCCCTGTCTCATTGTGTATCAGGGTAATGCTGGCCCTATACAATGGGTTTGGATGTGTTTCTTTCTCTTTAATTTTTTTGAAGAGTTTGAGTAAAACTGGTATTAGTTGTTCTTTAAATGTTTGGTAGAAATCAACAATGAAGCCATCAGGTACTGGGCTTTTCTTTGATGGGAGACATTTTGTTATGGCTTTGATCTCATTACTTGTTATTGTTTTGTTGAGATTTTTCTATTTCTTCATGGTTCAATCTTAGTAAGTTGTATTTCTCCAGGAATGTATTCATTTCTTCTAGATTTTCCAATTTGTTGGCACATAGTTGTTCATAATAGTCTCAAATGATTCTTTGTATTTCTGAGGTCTGATTAGTTATATCTCATTTTTCATTTTTGACTTTATGTTTGAAGGGCTTCTCTTTTTTTTCCTTAGTCTAGCTTAATGTTTTTCTATTTTGTTTACCTTTTAAAAATCTTTTTATTGTGTTGATTTTCTGTGCTTTCCTTTGTTTCCATTTTATTTATTTTTATTCTTTCTTCTACTAATTTGGATTTGGTTTGTTACTGCTTTTTTAGTTCCTTGATATGCATCATTAGGTTATTTATTTGAAGTAATTCTACTTTTTTGATCTAGGCATTTATTGACATAAAATTCCCTCTTCATACTGCTTTTTCTATATTCTATAGATTTTGGTATGTGATATTTTCATTTTCATTTGTTTCAAGAAATTTAAAAGTTTTCTTCTTAAACTTCTTTTCTTAACTTCTATTTTAAGTTCAGACATAAAAGTGCAGGTTTGTTACATAGGTTTGTCATGGGGTTTGTTGTACAGATTATTTCATCATTCAGGTATTAAGCCTATTACCCATTTGTTATTTTTTCTGATTCCCCTCTTTTCACCTGCCACCTTCCAAAAGGCCTCCAGTGTGTGTTGTTCTTCTCTATGTATTCATGTGTACTCATTAGTTAGCTCCTACTTAGAAGTGAGAACATGTGGCATTTGGTTTCCTGTTCTGGTGTTAGTTTGCTAAAGACAAGGCTCAAAATAAAGGGATGAAAGAAAATCTACCAAGCCAATGGAAAACAGAAGAAAGTAGGGATTTCAATCCTAGTTTCTGACAAAATAGACTGTAATCCAACAAAGATCGTAAAAGACAAAGAAGGGAACTACATGATGGTAAAGGGTTCCATTCACCAAGACTATCTTAACTTCTTTATTGATCTATTGGTTGTTCAGAAGCGTGTTCCTTGATTTCCATGTGTTTGTGCATTTTCTGAGGTTCTTTTTGGTATTGGTTTTTAGTTTTATCCTATTTTGGTCAGAAAAGATATTTGATATGATTTCTATTTTTTTGAATTTGTTCAGACTTGTTTTGTGGCCTAAGGTATGGTCTATTCTGGAACATGTCCGATGTCCTGATGAAAACAATATGTCTTCTGCAGCAGTTGGGTGAAATGTTCTGTAAATGTTAATTAGGCCTATTAGATCTAGTGTGTAGTTTAATTTTTTTGTTCTTTGTTGATTTTCTGTCTGGATAATCTGTCCATTACTAAGAGTTGGGTATTAAAGTCTCCTACTGTTATTGTATTGCAGCCTCTCCTTTTAGATCTATTAAAGTTTTCTTTATGTACTTGGGAACTCCAGTGTTGGGTATGTAGATTTTTATGCTTGTTATATACTCTTGTTGAGTTGAGCCCTTTATCATTCTATAGTACTTTTTTGCCTCTTTTTTACTAAAATAAATTAGTCATCTATTTTATACTATAAAATAGATATACTTATTTGATATAAGTATAGTTACTCTTCCTTATTTATCATTTATCATTTAAAAAATATTTTTTTTGAGACAGAGTTTTGCTCTGTTGCCAGGCTAGAGTACAGTGCCACAATCTCAGCTCACTGCAACCTCTGCCTCCCAAGTTCAAGTGATTCTCCTACCTCAGCCTCCCCAGTAGCTGGGACTACAGGTGCACGCCACCATGCCTGTTAATTTTTGTATTTTTAGTAGAGATGGGATTTCACCATGTTGGCCAGGATGGTCTAGATCTGTTGATCTTGTGATCCTCCTATGTCAGCCTCCGGAAGTGCTGGGATTACTGGCATGAGTCACTGCACCCAGCCTCATTTATCATTTTTAGTTGAATGGAATATTTTTTCCATCCTCTCACTTTCAGTCCATTTGCATCTTTCTAGGTGAAGTGGGTTTCTTGAAGGCAGCATATAGTTGGGTTTTCATTCTTTATCCATTCAACCATTCTATTTTTGAATTGGAGAACTGATTCCATTTACATTCAGTGTTATTATTGATAAGGAAAGATTTACTACTGCCATCTTGTTACTTGCTTTCTGGTTGTTTTGAGACTCCTCTTTTCTTTTTTTTTTTGGTGTGCAGTGGTGTGATCTCAGCTCACTGCAACCTCCGCCTCCTGGGTTCAAGCGATTCTCCTGCCTTAGCCTCCCGAGCAGCTGGGATTACAGGCACACGCCACCACGCCCAACTAATTTTTGTATTTTTAGTAGAGACAGGGTTTCACCATGTTGGCCAGGATGGTCTTGATCTTTTGACCTTGTGATCCACCTGCCTCAGCCTCTCAAAGTGCTGGGATTACAGGTGTGAGCCACTGCACCCGCCATTCCTTTCTTGTGTTCTTCCTATCTTCCTTTTTGGCTAAGTGATTTTCTCTGGTAGTATGTTTGAATTTGTTGCTTTTTCTTTTTAGTGAATCTATTGTATGTTTTTGTGCTGTGGTTATCATGTGCCTTTCAAAAAACATCTTATAGTAATAACAAGTTATTTTGAAGAGATGACAACTTATCTTTGATAAAAAATATAAGAATGTAAACAAGCACACAAAAATTCTATTCTTTAACTTTATCCCCTTACCCACTTTGACTTTTAGTTGTCTCAACATACACTTTTTATATTATCAATCTCTTAACAGATTGCTGTAGCTATTTTTATTTTTGATAGATTTGTCTTTGGGGCTTTATACTAGAGTTATGAGTGGATTGTACACCATCATTACAGTAACAGTATTCTGGTTTTGTTTCTTTACTTAATTTCACTAGTGAGTTTCATACCTTGAAAAGTTTTCCTTTTGCACATTAGTGTTTTGTTTTTTTTTTTTATCCAAATGGAAAAAATTCCTTTTGCATTTCTTGTAAGATGGGTCTGGTGTACCACAGTGCAATCAAATTAGAACTCAGGATTAAGAAACTCACTCAAAACCATACAACTACATGGAAACTGAACAACCTGCTCCTGAATGACTACTGGGTACATAACGAAATGAAGACAGAAATAAAGATGTTCTTTGAAACCAATGAGAACAAAGACACAACATAACAGAATCTCTGTGACACATGTAAAGCAGTGTGTATAGGGAAATTTACAGCACTGAATGTTCACAAGAGAAAGCAGGAAAGATCTAAAATCGACACTGTAACATCACAATTAAAAAAATTAGAGAAACAAGAGCAAACACATTCAAAAGCTAGCAGAAGGCAAGAAATAACTAAGATCAGAGCAGAACTGAAGGAGATAGAGACACAAAAAACCCTTCAAAAAATCAATGAATCCAGGAGCTGTTTTTTTGAAAAGACCAACAAAATTGATAGCTGCTAGCAAGACTAATAAAGAAGAAAAGAGAGAAGAATCAAATAGACGCAATAAAAAATGATAAAGGAGATATCACCACTGATCCCACAGAAATACAAACTACCATGAGAGAATACTATAAACACCTCTACGCAAATAAACTAGAAAATCTAGAAGAAATGGATACTTTCCTGGACACATTACACCTTCCCAAGACTAAACCAGGAAGAAGTTGAATCCCTGAATAGACCAATAACAGGTTCTTATATTGAGGCAATAATTAATAGCCTACCAACCAAAAAAAGTCCTGGACCAGACGGATTCACAGCCCAATTCTACCAGAGGTACAAAGAGGAGCTGGTACCATTTTTTCTGAAACTAATCCAATCAATAGAAAAAGAGGGAATTCTCCCTAACTCATTTTATGAGGCCAGCATCATCCTGTTACCAAACCTGGCAGAGACACAACAAAAAAAGAGAATTTTAGACCCATATCCCTGATGAACATTGATGCAAAAATCCTCAGTAAAATGCTGACAAACCAAATCCAGCAGCACATCAAAATGCTTATCCACCATGATCAAGTGGGCTTCATCCCTGGGATGCAAGGCTGGTTCAACATATGCAAATCAATAAATGTAATCCATCATATAAACAGAACCAAAGACAAAAACCACATGATTATCTCAATAGATGGAGAAAAGGCCTTTGACAAAATTCAACAGCCCTTCATGCTGAAAACTCTCAATAAACTAGGTATTGATGGGATGTATCTCAAAATAATAAGAGCTATTTATGACAAGCCCTCAGCCAATATCATACTGAATGGGCAAAAACTGGAAACATTCCCTTTGAAAATTGGCACAAAACAGGGATGCCCTCTCTCACAACTCTTATTCAACATAGTGTTGGAATTTCTGGCCAGGCAATCAGGTGGGAGAAAGAAATAAAGGGTATTCAATTAATAAATTTTGAGGAAGTCAAATTGTCCCTGTTTGTAGATGACATGATTGTATACTTAGAAAACCCCATTGTCTCAGCCCAAAATCTCCTTAAGCTGATAAGCAACTTCAGCAAAGTCTCAGGATACAAAATAAATGTGCAAAAATCATAAGCATTCCTATACACCAATAACAGACAAACAGAGAACCAAGTCATGAGTGAACTCCCATTCACAATTGCTTCAAAGAGAATAAAACACCTAGGAATGCAGCTTACAAGGGATGTGAAGGACCTCTTCAAGGAGAACTACAAACCACTGCTCAACGAAATAAAAGAGGACACAAACAAATGGAAGAACATTCCATGCTCATGGATAGGAAGAATCAATATCATGAAAATGGCCATACTGCCCAAAGTAATTTATAGATTCAATGCCATCCCCGTCAAGCTACCATTGACTTTCTTCACAGAATTGGAAAAAACTGCTTTAAAGTTCATATGGAACCAAAAAAGAGCCCGCATTGCCAAGACAATCCTAAGTAAAAAGAACAACGCTGGAGGCATCACGCTACCTGACTTCAAATTATACTACAAGGCTACAGTAACCAAAACAGCATGGTACTGGTACCAAAACAGAGATATAGACTGGATTAAGAAAATGTGGCACAGGTATACCATGGAATACTATGCAGCCATAAAAAAGGATGAGTTCATGTCCTTTGTAGGGACATGTATGAAGCTGGAAACCATCATTTGGAGCAAACTACCACATTTGCTTTATGCAATCCTCTATTAGGGGCATCTAGGTTGAGTCCATGCCTTTGCTATTGTGAATAGCATGGTGATAAACATGCCAGTGTATGTATCATTTTGTTAGAATGATTATTTTCCTTTGGGTATATACTCAGTCATGTGATTGCTGGGTTGCCTAGTAGCTCTGTTTTAAGTTCTTTGAGAGATCTCCAAATTGCTTTTCACATTTGTTGAACTACAATAATTTACATGCCCAACAACAGTGTAGAAGCATTCTTTTTTCCCCCACAACTTTGCCATTATCTATTATGTTTTGACTTTTTAATAATAGCCATTCTGACTGGTGAGATGGTATCTCATGATGGTTTTGTTTTGCATTTCTCTGATGATTAGTGATGATTAGCATACAAGTGGCCAACAAACATATAAGAAAAGGCTAGCATCTTTAAATCTCTCTCTGCTTTGTCTTTACATTGCCTCTTTTTCTGTTGCTAGTCAGATCTTTCTCTTTCTCCCTCTAAAAAGTACACTTGTAATTGCATTTAGAGTTTTCCTGGATAATCCAGAATAAGCTTTGCATCTCAAGAACCTTAATCATTTATGCAAAGATCCTTTTTTCTTTGTGGATAACATTTATAGGTTCTAGATATTAGGACCTGATATTTTGGGGACCGCCATCAGCCTATCACAAGATAGGCTGACACAGCTTTCTAAGGAAAGATAAGGGGTAATTTGATTTTTGGCAATAACAGCCAACATTTTCATTTGAAATCTTCCCAATGGAACCTTTTAATAATGGAAAGAATGATTTGGTGTAACTTTCTGAATTGAGCTTAAAGCTGTGCTTGAAAGTTGTGCCCAATTAGCTATACGCACATTGTAAAATGATGCTTTTCAGACTTTTAACCCTTGGAAAATTAATGGGTTAAAGGGACATTCAAGTGTAATAGGCTATTATTCTACTTTCAAATGTTTTAACATGCTGGGATTATGTCCTCAGTACAAAAATTAATTCTAGGAAAAGCAACATGCTATCAAGCTATTCAGATTCTTATTGATTATAGCAATTACAATCCAACCAACAGATGATTAATATTGAGGAATGTTAGAGGAGTGACATTTACTTTAGGTAAAATTTTAATTGAATTATAATATACATACAGAAAAATGCAAAAAATCTTAATTGTGCAGTTTGATGAATTTTCACAAAGTGTATGAACCTATGTAAACAGCTCCTAGAGTGGGAATATATTAGTAGTACCCTAAGAAGTCCTTGTGCTCCCTTTCAACCACTATGCCCCCTCTGACTTCAACTGCTACATTCATTTGCATTGGTGTATAATATTCTATTTTATGAATATACCATACTTTGTTTATCCATTCTCTTGGTGAATGACATTTTTTGTTTCCAGTTTCAGGATATTACAAATTGTACTTGTATGAACATTTTGTTCATACTCTTTGGTACACATATGTATGGACATGTGTGACTATAAACCTAGAAATGAACATGCTGGGTCATAGGGTATGAGTGTGTACAGTTTTAGTGTGTACTGACAAACAGCTACATAGACATTGTATCATTCTCAAGTGTCACCAGTAGTGTATGAGCATTCCTGTTGCTCCATAAACTCATAAATATTTACTGTTGTCAGTCTTTTAAATTTTAGCCAAAGTGGTAGGTGGGTGATATCACATTTGTGAACTTGATTTCCATTTCTCTGATGACAGATGAGATTGAATACTTTTTCATATCCATATAGATTATTTAGATTTCTTCCGTGAAGTGCCAGTTGAGTCATTTGCTCTTTTTTTTTCTATTGGGCTGTTTTCTTCTTTTTTAAAAAACTTGCTTTGTGGTTGATGCAAGTTCTTTGTTGGATATATGTATTGCTAATATCTTCCTACTCTGTAACTTGCCTTTTCATTTTATTAGTTGTGTCTTTTGGTTATCAAAAGTTCTTAATTTTATTGTATTTCAATTTATCAATCTTTTATTTCATGAGTAACACATTTGTGTCTTATTTAAGGACCTTTGCTTACTCCAAGGTCATAAGATTGTTTTGCAGATTTATCGTCTAGAAGCTTTATTTTAAACTTTCACATACAGCTTTATAATTCATCTGGAATTGATTTTGCACAGGGTGTGAAGTAAGGAGAAGTTTTAATTTTCTATATGGGTATGGAAACATTCATATATATATATATATATATATATACACGATAGTGTTATCATATTCATAAATTGAGGGACCATTTGCGTGTGAGTTAGTTTTGTTTTGTAAAACATTTGTTGAGTAACTAGTAAGTGCCAGGAGTCGTGTTTAGTACTGAGAATATGGATATAAATAATAGAGATTATTTTTTCTGAAGATAGTGTTGGTCGAATGGGTCAAAGATAATAAGTTGAATGATGATGAAAATGTGGTAATCATATAAAGAACTATATTTGGTGAGGGAAAGCAATGTATTCTTTGTGAGGAGATGAGGAAATCTGTCCTAGAGAAGGCAGCGTTTGAGCTGGGTCTTGAAAAATGAATAGGAATTTGATAAATGCATTCCATGTAGAGAGAAAAATACATGAAAAGACATAGGATTGTCAAAGGACAGGTGTGTTCGTCAAATAATGAGAGGTTCACTATTTGAAGGAGCAGTGTGCAAGAAGGTAAGAGGGAGAAGGAAAAGGGAGGAAACTAGAAGATTGTAAACCATGAGGACTGCATGTGTAAAATTAAGTAATTATAAAAAACATGGCTTATTTGTCAAATGGTGAGAAATTCAGTATGACTAGAAGATAGTGTTTGCATGGGAAAGAAGTGAGAGAGGAGGACCAGGGGAGGAATGAGGAGCGAATGGAGACGAGTGTGAGAGTTGGGTTGGATCTTATTGAGGAGAGCTTTCAAACAGGAAGCATCATAATCAGATTTGGTTTTTAGGAAGATGACCTTTTAGGAACTTGGAGGATAGATTAGTAGGGGGCAGATTGGAAGATGGAAATATGGTAAAAGATATGAGGCTTGGCCAAGGTGTGGCAGTGGTGATGGTGCCAGATGTGGAGCTAGGAAAGAGGTCTTGGTCACTATGAAAGGTGAGGAATCAACAGGTGTGACAGATGGCTCCGGAGTTTATAGTTTAAGAGACTGAATAAATGGCCTGCCATTAACTGATACAAGAAATATTAGAAGGAGGAGGTTTGGTGGTAACAAATAATTAAGATACGAACTTACTAGGTTTCAGATGCTAGTGGAATAAGTATTTGGAGATATTCAGGAAGAGTTGAGAATATGTGTGCGGAATGCAACAAAGAGATCAGGTCCATGAATATATATTGGACAATCGCCAGTACATAGAAGATAGTTAAAGCTTTTAACATTTTTAGTTGTGAAAAAGTCTAAATATAAGTTTGAATATTGTCTACTTTAGATCATGACTATCGTAGTAGACAGAATAATTCTGAGCCCTAAGATTCCCTCCTCATGGTGTGCATGCCCTGTGTCATCCTCTGGACTTGAAGGTAGATGGATCTGTGAATAGGATGGGTTATCACTCCAATGATTAGGTTACTAATCAGTAGACTTTTACTTAACTCAAAAGAGATTATCCCAGGCATGGCCTGATTTATTCAGGTAAACCCTTAAAAGTGACTGAGTCTTTCCAGAAAAAGTCTTTCCTACCAGCCTTGAAAAAGGAAGGTGCCATGTTTTCAAAGAGGGCCACATGGCTAGGACCTGAGAATGGCCTTTAGGAGTGAAGAGTGATCTCTGACTGACAGCTAGCAATATAACAGGGTCTTCACTTGTAAAACTGCAAGTAGTAAATTCTCCCAACAACCAGAGAGTTTGGAAAAGGATCACAAGGATGAGAAAGCATCCGTGGCTGACAGCTTGATTTTAGCCTGGTGAGATCCTGAGCAGACGATCCAGATAACACATAGCTGGACACCTGATTTACAGAAACTGTTGGATAATAAGTTTGTGTTGTTTGAAGTTTGTAGTAATTTGTAATGCAGCAACAGAAAGCAAAACGTTAAATTCCTAACTATAAAAAATTACTTTATCTCTGCCTTATTTCGCTTCTCATTATATTAATGTTAGTCCTTCAAATGGTTAATTTTATTTGTTTAACCTTTTCTGCTTCTATTTATTGTACTTTCAAACTTATGTCAGTGTCGTGATTCCTGTTAATGTGACAGGATATTAGCAATTCTACTCTTCCTTCTTCCTAGTTGCTACCTTTCACCTGGTATGAGACTGCTGGTGAGAGAAACCTGGCTCATATTTAGGGCATCTGAGGACATGCAGTTGTACAACTGATGAAACGATTGTGTAATAAAAATGCAATGCACCTGCTCAGAGTGAATTCTTATTAGGTAGAAGTCCATAAACTATATGAGGTAATTGAAACAGGATGCATGCTTTATTTGCTAGTTGATAAAACTCAGCCAAGCCTTTCAGCGATGCTCTACTCTGCCTTGAAACCATCACCTGAGATGATCAGGGAAGACAAGTAAAAGCTGCCAGGAAAAGGCTAAAAAAGGCTAAGGGAAATTAAGTATAGAAACTCTGCTTAGGCAGCTCAGAGATAATTTAAGTTTATCTGATGTCAAGAGACTTAGTGAAGTTTAATTTAATGCTAGGAAGATAAGCAACAGCTCCATTAATTGGGAACTACCAGCATCAGATTTCCTGATCCTCTTCAATCTGCTTGTATCATTTGCTGTTAAAGAAGCCACATTTTACAGGGATCTTTGGAAGCATGCTAATAATGTCTTGCAATACCACCTTCCATGTATTCCAAGTTACTACCATTAAATTTGGTCTTTTCTATGACCAAAATTGTGTTTTGGGTTTCGTTTTAGGTTGACTCTAAAGGTTGAAAAACCATAAACAGCATTTCTTTTCTTTTCTTTTTTTTTGAGACAGAGTACTGTGTCGCCCAGGCTGGAGTGCAGTGGTGTGATCTCAGTTCACTGCAACCTCAGTCTGCCGGATTCAAGCGATCCTCATGCCTCCAGCCTCCTGAGTAGTTGGTGTCATGCGCATCCGTGTGAAGAGACCACCAAACAGGCTTTGTGTGAGCAATAAAGCTTTTTAATCACCTGGGTGCAGGTGGGCTGAGTCGAAAAAGAGAGTCAGCGAAGGTAGATAAGGGTGGGGCCATTTTATAGGATTTGGGTAGATAAAGGAAAATTACAGTCAGAGGGGATTTGTTCTCTGGCGGACAGGAATGGGGATCGCAAGGTGCTCAGTGGGGGAGCTTTCTGAGCCAGGATGAGCCAGGAGAAGGACTTTTACAAGGTCATATCATCAGTTAAGGCAAGGACTGGCCATTTTCACTTCTTTTGTGGTGAAATGTCATCAGTTAAGGCAGGGACGGGCCATTTTCACTTCTTTTCTGGTGGAATGTCATCAGTTAAGGTGGGGCAGGGAATTTTCACTTCTTTTGTGATTCTTCAGTTACTTCAGGCCATCTGGGCCTATAGGTGCAAGTCACAGGGGATGTGATGGCTTGGCTTGGGCTCAGAGGCCTGACAGTTGGGATTATAGGTGTGTGCCACTATGCCTGGCTAAATTTTGTATTTTTTAAAAATAGACATGGGGTTTCACCATGTTGGCCAGGTTCGTCTTGACTCCTTACCTCAAGTGATCTGCCCACCTTGGCCTCCCAAAGTGCTGGCATTACAGGCATGAGCCACCATGCCTGGCCCATAAACGGCATTTCTAATGTTATGACTGTATCATTGTTTTTGAGTTGCAAGTAGAATAAACCAATTTTAGATAAGCAAAAGGAATTATTTTTTGGTGGGGGATGGAGGGTGGGTCTCAGATTCCCTGGAATGGATGGAAAGTTTAGCGAACCAGGCTCAGAAACAGGGTGCTATCACTATAGTAAATTTGTGGTCGATTTAAGTTCTAGGGTGGGGAGCTTGATAGGTTCCACCTACAGCCATAGGAGGAATGGGAGGATAGGTAGAGGAAGAATCTATCTCTCAGAAAGACTCTTCAGGATTTCATAGATGTCTTTCAAGGGTTGGGGGCCGGACATCTTGAGTACAGTTCCACTAGGAATGTACTCTGTGAAAGGGAAAGACTTACTCAAAGTAAACGGATGAATTGTTAGGAAGCATGCTTGGATGTCAGGAAGTGAAAAAAAAAATATAGGATCACATGCTGTCTAACATTAACAAGCCTGAGTAGAATCTAGGTTTTTTCAGGGCCGTAAAAGGTTAAAAAGGGATAGGGGAGGAAGGAGGGACATCATCAAACACTGAAGCTATACTGAAAAAGTCATGTCACCATTCACTAAGCAAGATCACAAAAGCACCTAAAAGGATACATCTGGGAGTTTAGACTTTTTGCTTTAAAATGGTTATAGTCCAAATAGTGAAGAGAGATGGAAGAGTATTTTGAAGTATTTCTGCCTGGCTAGAGTTTTTTCTATCTTATTTGGTTAATTTCAGATTCAGTGTCTAGAATATTACTAAAATATTATTTCTCTTAACTTGTGGCTACATAGTCAATACGGTCTATCTCTGATGAAATAAAATATGAGACTTATTCTGTTTTATTCTCCAATTGCTCTCTGACTGGAAACTATGAATAGGGTAGATTGCTCTCATTATTTTTAACCATACTGTTTTTCTTAACTTTTTTGTAGTGCTTTATTTTAGGGTTGCAGAAAGAGCTATTTGGATTCTGAAATCAGTAAGTTAACAAATGTATATGAAATGACTTTCTGAATTTCTAAGAGCTTTTTTTTTTTTTAATTAGGTCTTCACTGGGATGATTAAAGTTGATAATTGGGAACTGTCTTGATACTTCAGTAAGAACATCCTCTTGCCTCACTTAACATGAAAGTGGACTTCTTGGCTGTAACTTGAATAGCAGTATTTCTCCTTCCCTTCATTTAGCTAGTCAGGTCTTTGGCATAAGGTTCCTTAGAAGGAAGGTGGATACTGAAGATGGGGAGGCCTTCTTTCAGATTTTGTGAACATCCAAAGGGGATGTGGTTGTGTTATAAGCCTGAAAATTGTTTACAGAAGGCTAATGTGATTGACTTCTCTATTATCACTTTAAAAAATAATTATGTGGTCAACTGCTATTTGAAAAAAGAAAATATTCTCAAATTAGATTTTTATTCCCATTTAAAAATAGAAATGTTTCATAATTGCTCAAGAAAAATGAAGCCTTTATGATTTCTTTAGGTATATGCAAAGCTAGAGGCAAAAGACTGAATAGTTTTATCTAATTGTGCTCATTTAAAAATAAGTAAAAGTTTAGTAAACATCTAACTTTATTTTAATGTTCTAGGTTTTACAGCTTTATAATTCAATTTATAGTGCCTATGTAGAAATTTGTTTCAGTGATTTTGGGGGGGAAAAGTAGAAGTTATTTTGGAGATGGAATAAGAGAACCCATTCTTTCTTTAGCTGTCCTCTCTTACTTTTGTGACTTTCTTCTTCCTGAGACAATTTTTCTTTTCTCTTTAGAGAAACATGAAGGTCATCCTTAGTTTCTGTTTCTGCCTCATCTCCCACCATGATCAACTGCCTCATAAATATCTCAAATATCTCTGGAATCCATTCCATTCTTTCCATTCCCACCGCCCAAGTTCAGACTTACATGATCTCTTTTGGTGACAACTATGACAGTTTCCAGGCTCAGCTTCCTCCATCTCAATCCACATTTTCTTTCTTTTTCTCTCTGTCTTTTTTTTTTTTTTTTTTTTTTTTTTGAGACAGAGTCTTTCTCTGTCACCCAGGCTGGACTGCAGTGGCGCCATCTTGGCTCACTGCAACCTCTGCCTCCCAGGTCCAAGCGGCAATCCACATTTTCCATTGGTATCAGAGTTTTTATTCAAAAATGCAAAATGTATTTGCTTAAAACACTTCAGCAATTCCATCTCAATTGTGGAATGAAACCCAAACTGAGTTTGGAACATGAAGCCCTCTATGATACATCTCCTGTGCTCTTTTCTGTCTTTCTCACTGACCGCTTCTACTCACATATATTCCAGCAATACTGCACCGTTCGTAGTTTTCTGAATACTTGTTTCTCTTTAAAACCTTTATGTCTTTTCCTGTTTCTCTGATGTAATATACCCCATCCTCCATTGTTCCCCTAGCACACTCTTGTTGAGGCATTCCTTCTCTTTGATGCCTTCTGATGCTCCCAGCAAAATCAGTCACCCTCTATTGTATTACCTTTGCATATATTGTATTCTCCCTCTATTGTGTTACCTTCGTATTTGCTTTTTGTTTAGAACTGACTACTATTTTATAATTATTCATTTACTCCTCTGTTTTCCTATTTGCCTCTCAGTTTCTTGAAAGTAGAGGCTCCGGCCTAGCAGCTAGCTCCAGACTTACCATAAATTAGGTGGGAATAACTGTAGATTTTTAAGGATATATACTGGCACTCATTTTCTAGTAATAAAGCTGTCATTTTTGTTCCTGGAACCAAGCCGGGTCCAGCTGTGTTTTCTTGAGGCCCAATAACGAGAAGCAGACAAACTAGGAAAGAAGGGAATTTATTGCTGTAACTGGATACAGGGAGAAGGCCGGAGATAATTCCACCAGACCAACTCAAAATATTACAATTTTCTTAGAGCTTATATAGGCTGGGGCTATGTGCCTACATGCAGTATAGCATTCGCCTAAGTCTATTGGTTACTAATTTTGTTTCAACTAGAAGGTCAAAGGCAAAAATGCTTGCTAAGTCCAATTAAGCCGTGAGGGTCCCAGTACCTTCAAGGCCTGTCTACTTTGGTACCAGAGTGATTATTTCTATTTTATCTCCTTTAGAACTTGGTCTGAAGAGCTGCCTTAGACTCTCCAATGAGTCTATTCAAACAGCTGCTTCTGTTACCTTGATTCATCTCAGATTTCATCGACCTGGGATGGGTCCTGGCACTAGGAGTGGAAGACTGTCTCTATTATTTTGGCTTGTTCCAGGTTAGGGAGAAGCCCATGCAAGGCTCCGACTGACCATATGTTTCATTTCTAGCTTTGATGTCTGGGTACTGATTTCCCTAGGTTTGACTATTTGCTCAATGTTAAGGCAGTGCTGTGGAAATATGTCTGTGTAACTGGAGTGCTATCCAGGTCTGTCTGTGTGATTGTCAGGGAGAATTGGCCTGCCACAATTTTTTTCTCCAGTGCCAGTTACTGTGCTGGCTTCTTTAAATTTTTTGTTTCTAATCTGTAGAACAAATACTTGCAGAAAAAGCTAAAACACTTGCATTTAACAAGTGAAAACATTGAAGCTAAATTATTAAGTAATTTTCCTAAAATTACACTGTTATTAAGGGGGCAGGGCCAAAAAAAAAATCTAAGTTAAATTCATTTGATTTCCAAATCCATGTTTTCTCTATATCATGGTTCCTTCCCCACTCCTTGGTGTTGATGAACTAGGAATATAAATCATTTTGAGTCCTAATTCTTTATATGTAACAACACACTGTGTAAATGTACAACACTGATTATCGTATACTAAACATATTTGTAATCTATTGCTGTGTAACAAATTAATTCCAAATTCAATCTTATCTTACAATCCTGAAAGTTGGGAATCTGGGCCCAGTTTAGCTGGGTGCTTGAGGCCTCTCATAAGATTTCAGTCAAACTGTTGGCCAGGCTGCAGGCTCACTGCCAAGCTCACTCATGTGATTGTTGGCAGGATTCAGTTCTCATAGGCTTTTGGATCGAGGGCCTCAGTTCCTCACTGGCTGTTGGCTGGAAGCCTCTCTGAATTCCTTGCCAATTGGGTCGCTCTCGAGGACAGCCCTCGTCAGACAGCTGGTTTTCCTCAGAATGAGCGAGAGGAAGAGAGAGTGAGTATCCATGACAGAAGCCACAGTCTTTATAATGTCATCTTGGAAGTGACGTCACATTACTACACAATAGAATCCATATTCTATTCATTAGAAGTCAGTCAGTAGTTCAGGCTACAATCAAAGGGAGGGGATTACAGAGGGATGTTAGTGCTAAGACTTAGGGATCATTAGGACTTAGAGGCTGCCAACTGCACAAGATAATGAAAGCGTTCACTCTTAAGGGCAGAAGACAATATCATAGAAAGATGTATTCAAAGCTTTTCTAGAATAACATAATGTTGGCTTTACCATATTGTATGTAAGACAGCTACATATATATATATATATAAATTCTGTTAGAACTGTTTAATATGGCTATATTCTGCATGTGGTCAAATTATAGCAATAGACCTACTTTTATATTCACTGTTATCTATATGAAACAATCAGACAGTTCTATGTCTCTTCTAATGCTCACTTAAAACACAAAAGATGTTGATAAGCAAATGCAATGGAGTGGCTCAAGTGGACTTTCTTTAGGGATTTTGTTTTTTAAAGGTGGTATTTTTTAATACCATTAAAAGGCTGGGTACATCTAGAGAATTACAATGAGCAGATCAGGAAGTTGTAGAATAATTTCGTAGATTTTAAAATGAGGACTACACACTGAATATAATATGTCATCTATATAACTTTATAGTACTACCCGATATATTTTGACAGTGATTGACAAAGTCTAAAATTGTATTCATTGGTAAATATATTTTATAGGTTTATAAGGAACACAGGGACAGATGGATTATTCTTACATATGCTAATGCTGAGGGCATGAGTAAAATAAAAACTTTGATGATCAGAAAATTAAATTATTTTAGGCCGAGAATGGTGGCTCATGCCTGTAATCCCAGCACTCTGGGAGGCCAAGGCAGGTGGATCACTGGAGGTCAGGAGTTTGAGACCAGCCTGGCCAACATGCTGAAACCCCGTCTCTACTAAAAATACAAAAATTAGCCAGGTGTGGTAGCATATGCATGTAATCCCAGCTACTCAGGAGGCTGAGGCAGGAGGATCACTTGAACTTGGGAGGCAGAGGTTGCAGTGAGCCAAGATCGCACCACTGCATTCCAGCCTGGGTGACAGAGCTAGACTCTGTCTCAAAAAAAAAAAAAAAAAAAAAAAAAGGAAATAAAATTAGATTAGTTTAAAGCTGGTGATTAAAACACAAAGTAATAAATAGTTGGATCCAGTGTATTTTTCCCTGAAGTTTTACCTTTATTTTAGACATGTGAGCTTAAAGGAGGAAAACAAGGAGAGATAGGCATGTAGTGTAGTGGTTAGAAACATAGACACAGGGGTTTGCAGCCTAGCTTTCATACTTTTGGTCACCAAAAAGTATTTTTAAAGAAGTTCAGTATCACTAATCATCAGAGAAAAGCAAAGCAAAACCACAATGAGATATCATCTGACCCCAGTTAGAGTGGCTTTTATCAAAAAAAAAAAAAAAAAAAAAAAAAAAAAAAACAGGCAATAATGGATACTGGCAAGGATGTGGAGAAAAGGGAACTCTTGTACATGGTGAGGAATGCAAAGTACAGCAACTATAGAAAACAGTATGGAGGTTCCTCAAAAAATTGAAAACAGAACCATCACATGATCTAGCAATTCCACTACTGGGTACATAACCAAAAGAAATGAAACAATATATCAATGAGGTATCTGCACTCCCACGTTTATTGTAGCATTAATCCACAATAGGCAAAATATGGAATCAACCGAAGTACCTATCAATGGATGAATAAAGAAAATGTGGTTATATATATACAATTGAATGTCATTCAGCTATTAAAAATAATAAAATCCTGTCATTTGCAGCAACATTGATGGAAGGGGAGGTCATTATGTTAAGTGAAATAAGCCAAACACAGAAAGACAAATATTGCACGTCATCATTCATACATGGGAGCTAAAATCGGATCACGTGAAGATAGAGGGGATTAGTGATTATCAGAGGCCAGGAAGGGTAAGTGAGGAAGGGATGAATAAAGGTTAATTGATGGGTACAAATATGCAATTAGAAACAAGAAGTAAGACCTGGTGTTTGATGTTTCAGTAGGGTGATGCTACAAGCATTAATCTATTGTGTATTTCAAAATAGCTAGAAGAGAATAATTTGCATGTTTCTAGCATAAAGAACAGATAAATATATAAGGTGATGAATATTCTAATTATCAGACACGGACATCTATTATTTATCAATTAAAAAAAAAAGACCTAGTGTTCAATAAATCAATAGGTTGACTACAGTAAAGTAAACAATAATGTGGTGTATATTTCAAAATAGCTAGAAGAGAATAATTTGGACATTCCCAGCATAAAGAAAAGGTAAATGCTTAAGGTGATAAATACACCAATTAACCTTGATTTGCTCATTACATATTATATTAATGTATCAAAATATCATATGTATGTCTACTATGTATCAATTTTAAACAGAAAAGAAAAAATGCTTAAGTCACCTTCACAAGCATGCTTACAGAAGCTCTAGTCTCCCTGCATGCAACCACCACATCAGGTGACTTGGCTCCATTTCCCAGTCTTGTACAACTCTGCAGCGGCAATGGAACGTAAGAACATAATTCATCACTTCCTAGGTGAAGATCAATCTGGAAGAAGATTTGAATGGGTACTGAGTAAGCCAACCTATAATATTTGCAACAACCTACTTCCTATGTTTTGGTTTTCTCCACCTTATGAAGGAAGGTATGAGGTAAGTGGCAGAGCCTGCCACACATTATAAAAAAGAAAATGCCAGATACCTCCTTAAGTGGCCCTGACAGCTAGAGCATGGACCTAAGACCCACTTTGCACTCATCAAATGCATCCACTTAGATCTTGAACAGTCAAGATGTGATGCAAAGAAGGGGACAATGTGAGCAATTTACTCTGGCAATGACAGGAGTTGGACCATGATAATATTCCTGGAGTAGCAATGGCAGCAGTGCTAGTAGCCTCAATCCAGGGTCCATTATTACTGCTGTTAATGATGCAAAGTACAGCACCAGGCTCAGCAGCACAGCAGTGGTGTCCTTTCAGGTCATGATTTTAGGTATTGTTCCTAGCTCTCTAGCCCCAGAAATTCCATGCAACTAAGTATCCTTATAATGAATTCATTTTCTGCTTACATCAGACAGAGTTGCTTTTAACTAAAAACACTGACTAATACATAAATTGGTACCAGTTGTAGCTGCAGGCAATGGTCCCTTCGAAAAATTGAATTGAATAAAAAGTAAAACCAATAAAAATTAGGCAGTATTAAGGAATGGGAATCTGAAAGTCCATTGCACACATTATCACCTTCAAGAAGTTCTCATTGAAGGCAAGGCAAATGAGGACGTAAGCAACTATCACAGAAGTGTGCAAACAGCATAGGAATTCAAGAACTGTGAGGCATGGAGGTTGCTTCTAACACTGCTTCACGGCTTCAAGCAAAAGAATGACAAGCTGAAATCACAAATTCTTGGCTAGAGGCATGAAGTGAAATCCCATGTTTCTCTGACTGCTAAAAGAATCTCTTATCGCTTTCAGCCGCAGGGCCGAGAAAACTGAAAATCAGACTCAAACTTTGATCCTGCAGGTTTCTAAATTACAATGTCAGTTGAATTCACAGCCCACTGAGATCACTTATGTGAAAGTAAAAGTACTGATCTGGATAGAACAAAACTGAGATATAGAATGGAGGGAAATGAATAAATTTGGAAGTCATGTGTACCCTGAACCCACCAAATCCCCTGACAGTCTCTTGCTGGCCAAGGCAGTCTTGTTTCCCTTGTCTGGTGAGGTGCAGAAGGAATAAATTATCTATGGTAATGGAGGTGGTTGTCACAAAAATCAAGTGTTTAGGTAGCAGGGATAGCAGAGCTGATGGCAGCTTCTGGAGGCCATTGCTAGCAATGTCAACAGTGCAAGCTGTAGTTCTTAGCAGCAGTGACAGCGATGTCCCTACTGAGCTAGTTCGCAGCATGATTGGACTGTTGTTCCCATCTGCATGGTCCCAAGACTGGCAAAGCCCAATGTCCTTTGAATAAATAATTTTCTACTCAAATCAGCCAAATCCGGTCTCTACTGCTTTCAACTTTGAACTATATGCTTACAAATTTCAATAACAGCTTTTTCTTTTTACCCATTTCCCTCTGCAAAATGTGGTCAAAATATAAAATATTTCAACTCTGATTGCTTTGGAATGGTAAGTCCATAACTGATCTACATTTTTCTTATAATAAGAACTCATGCTCAGAGTTTCAGGCTCCCTGCCTGTAAAATTTAGTAAGAGATTCATAGCTGTTTGCTACTTACAGAGAAAATTTATTCCCGTCTACCTTTATCCATCTTTGTCTCTTTTACGTGCAATATTATTATTCACAGTTTTCCAGTGAATTATCAAAGAAAAGGCAAACAAAAATTGCTCCCTAGTAGCAGCAGTCATCTAATTTATCAAATCATAACCTACAAATTCTTACATGAGCAATTGCCTGGTCAATCTTACACCATGACAAACTAAATGCCTGATAAACAGTTACAATCCCTTATAAAATTTATGGTAAAAACATTCAAAACCTCCAGCCAAGGGCATTATTGGTGTGATGGCAAAAACCATAGATCAACTGTAGCCCATCCCATTGGTGATAAAGCCATTCGAGTCCCTAAAAATCTATTAGTACATATATTTGATTTTTTTGAGCAATAAAGAGAGGTTGTTTTACTTCAGGAGATGCATAATAGTTCACTAGTCTCATGGTTACTCCACCGGCATCAGTTTATGCACCTTTTCAGAGTTACTCCACCCCAGCATCTCCTGGGCCTTGGAAGCTTATCAGAATCTAGCCGCCCAACAGCCCATCTCTTCATCTCCTGACACCACCACCTATCTCACCCAGGCAAGCTTCAGCATGGCCTTCGTTAAGGCTACCCTACAGTAGTCACAGTGGCTCCTCCCACTACCTCTAGGTCCAAATGAAGCCCAGGCCACAGGGTGTGGAATCTGACTTCCCCAAAGGCTGCCCGGGGGGCAGATAACACAACCCCAGAAGCGCAGGATAAATTTTGGCCCAAGGAATGAACTGTGACCAGTGTGGGAGAGAAGATGGGAAGAAGCTAAGAAGAAAATCATCTTCCTTCCTCCTCTACCTCCAAACAGGCCTATAATTCCACAAGGGCATCTGGAAGAAGCCCCACATGTGTTTTTGCATGAAGCAGAGGCGAGTTTGATAATACTATCTTGTATTCGCTTTCTGTTTTTCCCTGCCTCTCTTCCCTCATTCTTGGATTGTATTTCCCAAAGTAGAATTAGCAGGTCAGCTTTACCACAGGTTCTTTTTTCTAGGGAAACCAGGCTAAGACAATTACTTTTAGAATTAGAAATGATAAAGAAGAAAAATTACATAGACTTGCATAATTGAGTTCATGGCTAAAGGGAATAATGTTCATGAAAATGACTTGCTAACATATATCAATGTGATTATAGAAATTATTGTTGTTACTATTACCTATGTAGTCTGTCTTCCTTGAAGGACAATATTCCATGTATTACAGAAACAGTTTCCACAATTTTTAAAACATTTTCCTAAACCCTTGTCTTAATTACAGTCTTCTAGTAACCTTGATTCAATAGGATACGAGTCACCAAGTCCTGTAGATTCTGTCTCCCAAATAGTACTACAATATCCTTCCTCTCCACTATCACTAACACAGCTTTACTCCAGGTACTCATCACTTTCTACTAAAACAAATCCAAGAGCATCATGCTCAATTGCCCCTCCTCCAGTCTCACCTGCATGTACTCCATTCTACATCCTGAGGCCAAGTAATCTTCACCTGGCTGTCTATTAATGCTCCTTCAGCACCTGCCTCAGGAAGCATTTCCTACCTCCCAGTTTTGTATAAGCCTCCTCATTGTGCTCTGTACACACTTTTCTTGCACCTCTTGCCACATTATTGTTAGTATACTTGCCTCTCTCTCCCTCCCCTCCCCACACCCCTTCCCCCAACACAGACAGTAAGATTCATGAGGGAAGTAACTATCATTTCATCCCTCCACCTCTGGCATAGCCCATGGAAAATACTGGGTGCTCAATGAAATGTCTGAAGTGAAATTAAAATGGCTAGAAAATTTCCAGAATTAGAAAAATGATAAAAACTCATATTGTCAGACACCAATCAAGATTTAAAAAAATCAACTTCTAGATACAGTAAAACTCTAGAACAGCAGAAACAAAAAGAAAATATTAAAAACAAGCAGAAATAGAAAACATATTTAGAGGGAAATAACAATTAACAGATAATAGACAAAAAAAGCCACTGAAATGATAAAAAGAAGAGAAGGAGAATTACTATCAACCTAGAATTCTATATCCAGGTAAAATATTATTTTAGAGTGAGAAAAAAAGGAAGATATTTTCCAATAAACAAAACTAGACAGTTTAATAATCATGGACTCTTGGCCGGGCGCGGTGGCTCAAGCCTGTAATCCCAGCACTTTGGGAGGCCGAGACGGGCGGATCACAAGGTCAGGAGATCGAGACCATCCTGGCGAACCCGGTGAAACCCCGTCTCTACTAAAAAATACAAAAAACTAGCCGGGCGAGGTGGCGGGCGCCTGTAGTCCCAGCTACTCGGGAGGCTGAGGCAGGAGAATGGCGTGAACCCGGGAGGCAGAGCTTGCAGTGAGCTGAGATCCGGCCACTGCACTCCAGCCTGGGTGACAGAGCGAGACTCCGTCTCAAAAAAAAAAAAAAAAAAATCATGGACTCTTGTTGAAAAACAACTAAAAATAAGTAATTCATAAGATGGAAAACATACACACACATATACTCTCACGAAAGACACACACATATACCCTGAAGACAAGAAAGGATTCACAAAGTCCAAGGCTGATTCTGAACAAATACTGGATACAAACCACTGCCAAACTGATCAAGAAAAAAATAAGTAAAATAAAATAAGCTCAATGACAATATTAGGAATAAAAACACATGTAACTTATTTTTGTAATTCCTTCTATTCCTTCATTTGATAAATATTTATAAAGCCTCTACGACATGCCATAATATTCTAAGTGCTGGAGATATTGCCTGGAAAAAGTAAAAACAAAATAGCTTAAATTTAGTAGGAAGAACAAACAATAAATAAAACATTTTTAATGTAATAAATGTTAAGGAGAAAAATAAAATAGGGAAGTTGGAGGTGGGAGATTCAAACTGAAATTTTCAACTGAAATTTTACACTTGATTTTAAATCTTCACTATTAACCAAAGAAATTATATCAACTTTATGACAATAAACTTTAAGATACAGGTGAAAGTGTCTTCTTCAAAAATACAATTTTTAAAACTAGCATAAGAAAAGGAAACAATGGAATAAACCCAAAATAATTAAATCTAATAAAGTGATAGAAAAAAATCTAAATACTAGAAATACACAACCACAAAATTTGCAAACACACAAGGAAATATATTTAACATACCAATCAATATTATAAACAGTGCTCCTTTATAAACACATGAGTAGTGAATGTGTATGAGAATAATACACGGCAACATTAAGACAAACTTTAATTCAAAGAGAAGGAGTAGAAAAGACAATGAGTGAGACATTATGTTGTTACTGGATGATGCATTCATGTATAACTATTTACTTTTAAATATATTTCCTTATGCATTTGAATACATAGGTGAGTTCTAACACAAAGTTAAAGAAAAGATAATCCCGACCGGGAGCAGTGGCTCATGCCTGTAATCCCAGTACTTTGGGAGGCCAAGGCAGGCAGATCATGAGGTCAAGAGATTGAGACCATCCTGGCCAACATGGTGAAACCCCGTCTCTACTAAAAATACAAAAATTAGCTGGGCCTGGTGGCGCGCACCTGTAGTCCCAGCTACTCAGAAGGCTGAGGAAGGAGTATTACTTGAACTCGGGAGGCGGAGGTTGCGGTGAGCCGAGATCATGCCACTGTACTCCAGCCTGGCGATAGAGCAAGACTCTGTCTAAGAAAATAATAATGATCCCTATCTTACAAAAACTATTGCAGAAAACACAAAAAAAGGAAAAAAATGCCCAACTCATTTTTGAAGAATAGACTACCTGTACTAAAATCAGAAAAATTAAAAAGCAGAGAGAAAAGTTTTAGGCAATCATAATTATGATAATAGATATAAAATTTGCAAATAAAACCATCCCACTGATTCAGGCTAGGTGTGGTGGCTCACACCTGTAATCCCAACACTTTGGAAGGCTGAGACTGGCACATCACCTGAAGTCAGGAGTTCAAGACCAGCCCGGTCAACATGGTGAAACTAAAAATACAAAAATTAGGTGGGCGTGGTGGTGCACGCCTATAATCCCAGCTACTCAGGAGGCTGAGGCAGGAGAATCGCCTGAACCTGGGTGGCGGAGGTTGCAATGAGCCGAGATTATGCCACTGCACTCCAGTCTGGGCAACAGTGATAGCCTCCAACTCAAAAATAAAAAAAAAATTCATTGAGACGTATTCCAGGAATCCAAGATAATTTAATGTAGAAAATTTATCATTGTAATTCACCACTTTAACAAATCAAAGAAAAAAATAATAATTTTACTTGATGCAGAAAATTTATTTGATGATATTAAGATTTTGTAATTTTAAAAAAACCTCTAAGTAAGCTAATTCTAAGAGCAAACTTCTTATACATAATTAAAGGTTCCCGCCAAAAACCTAAAGGAAGTATTTTAATAAAACGAAAAACATTAGTTGCTTCCCAGTAATGTCAGGAACAAGAAAAAAATGCTCACCAACACCACTTCTATTCAACCATGTTCTAGAGAGCCTCACTAAGACAGCAAATCAAGAAAAGTAAATGAAAAGTATAAGCGCTGAAAAGGAAGACATAAATTGTTAAAATATCTAATCTATATGATTATTTACCTACAAAGTACATGAACATTGTCAAGTTATTCAAACTAATAAAAAGGTTCAGCAATATGTTCATGCAAAAGCCTGCACACAGGTGTTTACAGAAGCTGTATTCATAATTGCCAAAACTTGGAAACAACTAAAATGTCTCTCAGCAAGTTAACAAATAAACTGTGGTACATACAGACAATGACATATTATTCCACACTAAAAGGAGATGAGCTATCAAGCCATGAAAAGACATAGAGGAAACTTAAATACATCTTACTAAGTGAAAAAATACAAAAGCCAGTCTGAAAGGGCTACATACTATAGGATTCCAACTATGATAGTGTGAAAAGGCAAAACAATAAGGACCGTAAAAAGATGAGTGGCTGCAAGAATTTAGAGGGGAGAGAGGGAAGAATAGGTGGAACACAAAGGGTTTTGGGGCAGTGAAACTACCCTGTATGACACTATGATGGTGGATACACATCATTATACATTTGTCCAAACCCACAGGATGTACAACGCCAAGAGTGAATCCTAATGTAAACTGTGGATGATGATGTGTCAATGTAGGTTCATCAATTATAACAAATGTACCACTCTGGTACATTGATAATGGGGGAGGCTAAGCATGTAGGCAGGGGGCATATGGGGGGATATGGGGATCTCTGTAACTTTTGCTCAGTTTTACTGTGAATTTAAAATTGTTCTTTTAAAAAGTATGTATTTTTAAAAGGTTCAACAAGGTTTCTAGCTAAAAGGACAATATGCAGCCAGGCACAGTGATTCATGCCTGTAATCGTGCACTTTGGCAGATTGCTTGAGCCCAGAAGTTCGAGACGAGCCTTAGGTACATGGCAAGACTCCATCTCTACAAAAAATACAAAAATCAGCTGGGTGTGGTGGTGCACATCTGTAGTTTCAGCTACCCAGGAGGCTGAGATGGGAGGATCACCTGAGCCTGCGTAGTTGATGCTTCAGTGAGACATGATTATGCGACTGTCCTCCACCCTGGATGACAGAGTAAGACCCTGTCTCAGAAAAAAATTAATGTGCAAAGATAAATCATATTCGTAAATGCCACTAACAAATATTTCAAAATAATTTCTAAGGCATTTATCATAGAAACAAAAACTAAAAGATACCAAGGAATAAATGTAATAAATATGTGGAGGTGTTTGTGGAAAATATTCTAAAACTTTACTAAGAAAAGTAAAAAAAAGCCCTAATAAAAGTATTGATGTACTGCTATATTCTTTGACAGGAATTTCAGAATTTAGAAGTGGCAATTCCCTAAAAATTATAAACTCAATGGAATGTTAATCAAATCCCCAAAGATTTGATAAGTTAAAATTCTCTTTTTTTCTTTTTCTTTTTTATTTATTATTATTATTATTTTTATTATTGTTATATTTTGAGGTCTAGGGTACATGTGCATAACGTGCAGGATTGTTACATATGTATACTTGTGCCATGATGGTGTGCTGCAGCCATCAACTCGTCAGCACCCATCAACTCGTCATTTAAATCAGGTATAACTCCTAATGCAATCCCTCCCCCCTTCCCCCTCCCCATGATAGGCCCCGGTGTGTGATGTTCCCCTTCCCGAGTCCAAGTGATCTCATTGTTCAGTTCCTACCTATGAGTGAGAACATGCAGTGTTTGGTTTTCTGTTCTTGTGATAGTTTGCTAAGAATGATGGTTTCCAGCTGCATCCATGTCCCTACAAAGGAC